>NC_066340.1:3222370-3522370 GCF_022539315.1 Serinus canaria | reverse complement strand
TGAACAGGAAAGCAAGGCATGGTGCAGGACAGATGTAATGATGATGAAAGAGCAGGAAGAGCTGTTTTAGAAGGCATACCTGGAGGTAGGATTCATTCTATGAGGAAGGAGGTATCAGCTCAGTATCTGCATCTCCAGGTGTGTTGGTCACCTGGACTCCTGGAGGTGACCTGACCTCTGGAGGTCCCACCTGCAGAGCTGTGGAGGCATCAGGAGGATGTGGAGCTGCTCCAGGGCTGGAGCCCCTCTGCATGGAGCCATGGTGGGAGATCTTGGGGCATTCACCTGAGAGGAGAAGGCTCCAGGGAGAGCTCAGAGCCCTTCCAGGGCCCGAAGGGGCTCCAGGAAAGCTGGAGAAGGACTGGGAACAAGGGATGGAGGGACAGGACCCAGGGAATGGCTCCCACTGCCAGAGGGCAGGGATGGATGGGATATTGGGAACAGGAATTGTTCCCTGGCAGGATGGGCAGGCCCTGGCACAGGGTGCCCAGAGCAGCTGGGGCTGCCCCTGGCAGTGCCCAAGGCCAGGCTGGACACTGAGGATGGGAGCAGCCTGGGACAGTGGAAGGTGTCCCTGCCATGGTAGGGGACAGTGGCATTGAATCCATTCCATGCTCCCGTGAGGGGGATGCAGTTCCGAGACTCCTGGAGGCTCTCGCAGCTCACACCCTTTTCTGTGACGGTGCCGGGAGGCTGCAGCCGCGATTTCCGACACCGGGGACTGAGACAACCCCCAAGGGTTCGTGAGGGAAGGGCCGCCCGCGCCCGGCCCCGCCCGGCCCCGCCCGGCCCCTCACAGCCCCGCCCCGCGCCCGCCACACCGGTCCTGCAGCGCCCCCTGGCGGCCGCACGGGGCGCATTGGCGGGAGCACCGCCCGGGGAGCGGCGGAAGCGGAAGCGGAAGCAGCGAGAGGCGGCGGGGTCGGAAGTGGCGGGAGGTGACGTGTGCGGAGCGGGGCCGGTGCGGGATGGAGGGGCTGTACCAGCAAACCAACAAGTGCGTGAGGGGCTGAGGGGTGCGTGAGGGATTGTGGGGTGTGTGAGGGACTGAGGGGTGTGTGAGGGACTGAGGAGTGTGTGAGGGATTGTGGGGGGTGTGAGGGACTGAGGGGTGTGTGAGGGCTGTGCCAGCAGACCAACAAGTGCGTGAGGGGCTGAGGGGTGCGTGAGGGATTGAGGGGCATATGAAGGATTGAGGGGTGTGTGAGGGACTGAGGGGTGTGTGAGGGACTGAGGGGTGTGTGAGGAACTGAGGGGTGTGTGAGGAACTGAGGGGTGTGTGAGGGATTGTGGGGGGTGTGAGGGACTGAGGGGTGTGTGAGGGCTGTGCCAGCAGACCAACAAGTGCGTGAGGGGCTGAGGGGTGTGTGAGGGATTGAGGAGTGTCTGAGGGATTGAAGGGTGCGTGAACGATTGAGAGGCACATGAAGGATTGAGGGGTGTGTGAGGGGCTGAAGGGTGTGTGAGGGATTGAGGAGTGTCTGAGGGACTGAGGTGTGTCAGGGCTGTCCCATCAAACCAGCATTTGTCTGGAGGATCGGGGGCAGCGCCGCAAACCGAGTGTGTGAGGGGCTGGGCCGGGTGTGCGGGATCCCGGGACCGACAGCCCACGGATCTCAGCGCCCTTGAGAAGCGTTTCCCCGTAAAACCCCAGCCCGGAGGGGATAGAACCGCGTGTGCCACGTCAGCCTGGGGGCTCGGCCCGCCCGGGGCACCGGGAACGGTGATTGCCGCTCATCGCTGCCGGTTTATTTAAAGCACGCCCCTTTATCAGGGGTTTTGCAGCCGGGTTTGAGGGGTCAGGCTGCCGCAATTTAAAGCACCTCTGGAGGCGGGTGGCTGCTTGAGGATAAATCCCACATTTCACCGATAATGCCGTTATCAGACTATCACAGAATCATTTTCACATTATCACACTAATAACATTATCACGTTATCACAGATAACGAGAGGGAGGAGTGGTGTGGGAATTGCAAAATAAGGCAAAAAATCTCGTGGTTCTGTTGGTAATCCATGTGGAGTAACTCACGGGAAAGGGGCCAAAGGACACAGTTAAGCCAATATTCCAAATTTCCCTGGTAATTTGCATTTTGTGGGCTCTGTTAAGGGAGGTGGGGTGGTAAGAATTGAATTACATCCTGTGTTGAATCATGTCTCTGTCACTGAATAACAATGCAGAGTGACCCTGTAGGGGAGAGCAGGGCATCCTGCTGGAGATCTGGAAATGCAGGAATGTCACAGCAGCTGTCATGAACATGGGCACTGGTGTTGTCTTCTTCCCATTTCTGTACTGCCTCATTTTGTGATAATTGAATGGTTCAGGTTGGAAGGGACCTTAAAGCCCATCTAGTTCCAGAATTATTTAACAACCATCAATATTTTTTTCTTTTGTTTTCCTGTGCCCCTGCTTGTCCACCCACAATATTTTTTTCTTATAATTACAAGCTTTTAATTTCAGTTGATGCCTGTGAATTCACACGCTGTGAGACCATGAAAATCATTCCCACTGTCATCTCCAGACTGAGCTGAACAGCTGGTTTCATGTAGAAAAGCTGATCTGTGTTTTTCATAACCTTCACCTTGATTTTTGTTTTTAAATAAAGTTGCTTTGTAGGTGCATACGAGGTGAGAGCACAGCTTGCTTCCTGCTGAGGAACTGGGTTGGTGGTCAGGAATGGGCTGTCAGCTCTGATGCTGTGTTGCTGATTCCTGTGCTCTTCTAAAAAGTGCATTTCAGTAAAGGAAGTCGAAAAGTGAGGTGCTGAGAAATGATTTTGTGTCTGTTTGCTGACCTCTGTGTTCATTTTCTTTTTATGTCCTGACAGGCAGGTCCATGAAGTCCAGTCTTACATGGGACACCTGGAGACTTCAGACAAAGAGTCAGTGCACTGTAAGTGATTAGGGAGGTTGATTTAATTTGCATCTTTAACCTTGTGTGCCTTCTCATTAAATTTACAGTCATTATTGGAAAAAATTTAGCTCCTGAGCCACTGTGATCAGCTGCTGAGACACATCACCAATTCAGAAAGCATTGAAATCGTGCTGCTGTTTAATCTCAATAAGGTGGTGTTTTGTATGAGGACAGAGCAGAAAAGACAGGACAAGAGTTTGCTTCATCTTCCTGTTATAATCCTTTAACAGACAGAGTGCTTGCTGTGGATGCTTCTTTAATGTCCTGGTACAATGCCAGATTTTAGGTGCTGTTAGATTTCAGAGCTCATGGTCAGGGTGTCTGTGCAGCCTTCAGCACAAACAGATGAAAACCCCCACACTGATGCACTGGTGGAGGTTTTTGAACACTTGGAGGTAATGAGCACCTTGGTGTGGGCAGAACTGCAGACTGAGAGCATCTCTGGGCTGGTTTGTCAGAAAGCTGAGATGTGACTGAGCCTGCCCTGCTGTGGTGTCGTTCCCTCAACATCCACCAGCTGGCAGCTTTTCCCTAAGGATGCTCAGTGCAGTTTTGGGGAAGATGCTGTGATTTTGTGTGCAGGAACTTCAGCAGGATGCTCCTGACATTCCTGCTCCATCAGAGTCAGAACCTGTGATTCCACCTGCTTGTGAGAAGTGTGTAGAACCATTGGGTCTGAAATTGCCTCAGTAAATTTGGACTATAACCCCGTGCTCATAAATGACTGTAGTAATAAGATGCTCTGATATGTGTGGCAGGACTTTTTACCCCAGTGCACAATTGGCACATGTATTTTGGACCTGTGTTTGAACTCTTAATTCCTGCATGAGTCACTAATGATGGGTTTCATCAGGAACTTCTGAGGTGAAAGGACACTGCACTGGCTGGATGCATTTCTGCACATGTTCACTGACTTCTCTTACCTTTAACACATCTGTGAAACGTGACTAGGCTCTAGCAAGGGCTGTGATAAATTTCCTATCAAAAATAGCAATTTACTAATTCTGGTGGTGGTTTTTGTGGTGGTTGTACTACTCCTTCTGCAATGCCAGACTTCCCAGACTGCTGTTCACTGGGGGTGATTTTGAAAGTCCTGAAAATTAGTATAATTTGCAATTTTGCTTCTGTTATCTGAGACATTTTGAGAGGTAGGATTATGTAGTTTACATATTTTACAGTCATTTCACCAGTTTACATAGTTAATAAATGAATAAATATATGTATATTTCTCTCTCTATAAAGTTACTAGTGTGTATTTCATAATTTATGGAAAACAGGATTATCCATGGTTGAAGAGCAGGAATAGGGGCCAGGAAATCAAACTTGCAGTTTGCCTTTTCCAGCTTTGAGAACAAATAGTCCCTTCCTGCTCAGAAAAATGTGCAGTGCTGTAGTTTGGTCTGAGAAAAGTTGCTGTAACTGTCTGTCAGCTCTCCTGTGTTGAATTCAGCTGCAGTAAATGATGGGGAGCTGGATTAGCACAATTTCACTGATTTGTGTCTGGATGTGAGTCAGTCACTCCTTGGCTGTGTGAGATCCAGGGGCAAAGATGAGATTGTGAGTGCTCTTTGCTTCTCTGGGTGCTGCTGAGAGTGGTTTTCTGGGCACTCCTGGTGTGTGGAGTAGGGGGCAGGTGGTTGATGATGCTTCTCTGTGTTCTTGTGACAGCAGATCCTGCTGAGGGAGCAGGAAGGGGCTGCAGGGGGAATGTGTGGGCTTGAAATCCTAATTCATGGAGCTGATAGGGAAAGAGGCTCAGATGTCTGGAACAAGCAGGGGCTTTCCTAGCTGCCTTCTCAGAGGAGGGAAAGGTGAGAGTATCAAATTACTGAGCTAAAAAGTGACATTTCATTACATTTATAGTTCTCAGTTACCTGATTATTTTCATTCAGTAAAGATTTGAATCTATCAGGTTTTACATATTGCTTTGAATGCTTTTGAGCATTTGCCTTCATCAGATTGCAGTTGTCTAATTCAAGTCAAATCCTGTTTTTATTTCCTTGCAGTGGTAGAAAATGAGATTCAGGCAAGAATAGACAACATATTCAGCAACTTGGAACGTCTGGAAATCCTGTCCAGCAAAGAACCTCCCAACAAGAGGCAGAGTGCCAAACTGTGAGTTCACTGCTTTACTGTGATTGTGCAAAGTAGTCTTTGTAATTATTTTAATTAAATTTACTGAAGCCCTTTGCTTTTGATTTGTGTGGAATCTTTATACTTTGCATAACTCATCTCTGTGCTCTACAGTAGCAAAATTGAGGCACAGAGGCAAAATCACTTTCCTGCATTTAACCCCTGGATCGTGAGAATCATTAGAACTGGAAAAGCCCTCAAAGGTCATCAAGTCCAGACTGGTGATGCAGCTGGATTCATGGCTCTGTTCTCAGATGAGCAGAACATGCTCTTGGATGCTCTCTCTGTCACTTGCTTTTAATGGCATTTTGGAGGTAGAGAGTAAAATCCCTTCATTTGGTGTCATTTTCTCTGGGCTATTTTCTGAGCTGTTTGTGACTGAAATAAAGAGGCTTCTAAAGTGAGCAATGGTTTGGGCAGGAGGTTGGACCACAGACATCAGGACTTGCTGTTCTTAATTAATTCTGTGACTCAGTTATTAATATTTAGTCCAGAAAAGCCTTTGTAGATAGTAGGAGTGGATTTCATGTCACCTGTATTAAAAAAAAGAGGCCAGTATCTGAAATAGTCATGGATTTCTTTGTAGAATCCTGGAATGGTTTGGGTTGGAAGGGGCCTTAAAGATCAGTTCCAACCCCTGCCATGGGCAGGGACACCTTCCACTCCACCAGGATAGTCTGGCGATGAAACATTAAATTTTATCAGTCATTTAATCAGGGCCAGTGGACATGATTTGTTTCAGCCCAGTGGAGATGTCTGAGGTGTCTCCTGTATTACCCACTGACTCTTGAGCTGCTTTTAATAAAACCTCAAACTTCAGAACATGATGCTTATTAAAGAAACTGGAAAGCAACATCTTTTATGTGATGGGAGAGGGTCATAAAAGGTAACCTGTACAAATCCTACCATCTTCCCAAATCTGTGTTAAATGAGAGATTATAACACCTGAAGAGACAATCCATGGGATAGGATGTCCAAGACAGCTCAGGAGCTCTGCTTCACTTTCTGTCATTAGCCTGGAAGCTCAATAATTGATTAAAATGAATAATCACCTGTGAAGTAATCACCTGTGTAGCAGCAAAATGAGACAGGGAGGATGTAGGTGTGGAATTTCAGCCTAGCATTGCATGTCCTGCATCTTGTAGTGAAGTAGAACCCATCATTCCTTGTTATTCATTGCTGTTAATTTACAATGCTCCTTTGCTGGTACAAAAAGCACCAGAAAAGCAGTCTTCAGAAAAGCATATTGCCAGCTGGGGGCTGTGTACAAATCACAGGACAGGACTGCTGGGAACGTGCCTTGAGCTGTTGTATTTTCCAGCATCAGATTCATGACATGGTTATGACAATGGGAAGATGCCAGCAGCTCACATCCCAGACAGCAGACAAGGAACTTAATGTTACAACTTACTTTAAAAGTTTTTTGACCAATCACACAAAGCAGAAGCACATTGACAGTAGTTCCATCCAACCACTATGAGCACACGTACCTGTGGTTAAAACAATGCTTGCTTATTTCAAATACAATGCCTGCTTGTAAGCCTTAAAACACACTGCACAGAGCTCCAGTATTAAACTTTAAACTTCCTAATATCTCAATAGATATCTGTAGCTTAGGGAGTTATTCTAGACAACCATCAATACACAGATCATTGTTCTATTTGTCCTTACTTTTCTACTTTTTAAATAATTTTTCTGCTGACCTATCTCATGGCTACTGCTTAGCTCTGATCACAGTTCTGCTGTCTCTGAGGCCTGCCTTTTACAGCTTTCCCAAAACCTGCTGATTTTATGGATTCCCACAAAGCAGAGTGTTTTTGTGCTGCTGCTCCTTTGCAGGCGAGTGGACCAGCTGAAATACGACGTGCAGCACCTGCAGACAGCCCTGAGGAACTTCCAGCACCGCCGGTACCTGCGGGAGCAGCAGGAGCGGCAGCGCGAGGAGCTGCTGGCCCGCACCTTCACCACCAACGTAAATATCCCTGCTGGGGCTCTCTGTGCTCCAGCAGCTCCTATCCAGCAGGGGGAGGCAGGGAGTGTGTGAACGGGATTGTTGGAAGCTGCTGGGAGTGTGAGTTAAGGCAGAGAGGAATCAAAATATGTGGGGAGCTCTCGTGAGGAAAAGCTGGGCTCTTAAGGTAACAGGAAAAGGCTCCAGAAGCTGCTGCTCTTCTTTTATCCAGTGTAATCCACCTGGATTTACATAGCAGTTGTAAAAGGGTCAGTGAGGTGGGTACCAAAGTGTGCATTTCACTTGGGTTTGTGTCAGATGATTGCCAGATCCTGAGATCTGTGAAAAGCCTCCCTCCAGCAGGCACGGGGCAGGCAGGGTGTAAACAGGATTGTTGGAAACTACTGGGAGTGTGAGTAAAGGCAGAGAGGAATCAATGTGGAGAGAAAGTACAGCTCTTGTGAGGAAAAGCTGGGCTCTTAAGGTAACAGGAAAAGGCTCCAGAAGCTGCTGCTCCTCTTTTATCCAGTGCAGTTCCACCTGGATTTACATAGCAGTTGTAAAAGGGTCGGTGAGGTAGGTACAAAGTGTGCATTTCACTTGGATTTGTGTCAGATGTTTGCCAGATCCTGAGATCTGTGAAAAGCCTGGGTGTTACACACCCTGCTGGCAGCACGTGTCAGCAAACTTCGGTGTAGCCAACCACAAATCACACAGCTGGGACAAGGCCCTTGCTTTTTGCCTAGAAATGAGTCAAAAGTTGGTAATTACATGAATGTGGTCCAGCTGTTCTTGTTAGTTCCTCCATTGGGAAGTTCCCCCAGGGCAAATTGCTGGGGGAATTTTGCTCTGAATAATGTAGGCTTGCTTTCAGATTTCACTTTTCTGCAACTGAAAAGTTAGTTTGGGGTGGGTGTTTTTTAAATTTGTTTGTTTGTTTTGTCACATTTTTGTTTTGGTTTTTGGTATTATTTGTTTTAGGTTTTTGTAATACTATTTTTACATTTTTGTTTGATTTCTCTCTTTATTTCCTTTCTTTGTTAAAGGCATCTCACCTAACATTTTGTCAGTCATTGTCAGGACAAGAAAGAAACCATGTGAGCAATCCTAATTGAGATTTGGGCAGTTTGATGCATTTCTCAAAGCCTGCCATAAAGATAATGTCAGATATTTTGTTGGCCTTTTCAAAATGATAAACAAAGCTTGAGGGAAACACTGTAATTTACTGTTTTTAAACACTGTGGTGTTTCCCTGCAAGTAGGGACAAGTTTTCCTACAGGAAAATTTGCTGTTCAGAAACAAAAGGTGTGTGAGTGGAACAGTTTTAAAGAGCAGTAACAGGCTTACAGATGCAAAATATGCAGCGGATGGGTTATTTTCTCCTTCAAATGCTGAAAGGTATGGTAGATGAAAAAAAAAAAATTACTTTGTATTTCTTTTTAGCTTGCTACAAAATTGTGGCTTTAAAATGATCCTTTAATAGGAAAATGATGATTTATTTCTGAGTTATCAGCTTTTCTTGGTTACAGTTTTCCACCGTTCCTATTCATATACTCCCCTATTCTATCAGAGGTGTCAGCTGAGTGTGTGAGTAAATCACTGGAACTCCAGAACAGCTTTTGGAACACAGCTGTAGCCGTGTTCTGAACAGTTTGCTTAATTCAAGAGTTAAAAATGGTATTTGTCTTTAAAGCCTTTCCTTTTACCTGGAGAAAATCAGAAGCAGCAAAACAGAGCTCTGGTGCCATCCCATCTCCTTGTGGGGGGTCACAAATCTACTTCTCTGTTTTTATTGCTGCCTTGTAGTGGGTAAAAAGACCTTGCAGAGAAATGAAATCTGCTGGTTTTGAAGGCTGTTAAATATCTGGAATAAGAGCCATACACATGGAAATCCAAGTGGTTCTGCTCAGACACTCGTGTGAGCCTTGGTGCTGCCTTTACAGGGGCCCAGGTTTGTGTGTTCTGCCACAGCCCCTTCATCCAGGACCCCTGGGAGCTCTGTCCCTGCTTCTTCCTTCTCCACAGCGAGCAGAGCCCCTGCCCAGGCAGGGCAGCACCAGACCCTGGCTCATACATGGCATTTTCAGATGAGCAATTGGGGTTTTTACCAAAGATCTGTTCAGAGCACACTGTGCTCTGTCTGTGTGTCACCTGCAGCTGCTGGGCACAGAGTGCCACTCATTCACATGGCTGTGAATTCTGCCTTTGGCTGGTTCTTGTTCTGAGCACCTGGAGCAGGTGATCAGTGTTCCCAACACTTGCCCCTTACTGTCCCCAGTTCCTGCTATAAACCATGTAGGGGTAGTGAGCCATTTCCTTGCCCTCTGGATGGAGTGGTGTCCAGAAACAGTCACCTGAAGGCCTTTGGCCCTGCCCTCCTGTGCAGACTAGAGTTTTACCCTGTTATTTCCATTTCTAGATTCCCAGTTCCTAGTTGAGTGAATGCATCTTTTCTGGAAAAAACATGAAAAATACTAATTTTTAATAATTTTTTTAAATAGGGCCCTGGGTAATGAGTGAGCCAGAGCTCAGGAAACCAGGCCCATGTCTGTTTGCCCTACTGCCAGAAATTTGTTTAGAATGTCATCTCCAAACATTTTTTTATTTTTGTTGCTCAGAAATGTGGAGTGAAATCTTCCACAAGTCTTTCACTTGCAGTGATCAATGAGTAAGCACCTTAACATCTTGTTAAACACCTCCTGTTAGCTTTGATGTTCTCTCCTGCAGTACCCTTTCCTACTGAGATTATAAAAATTCTCTGCTTTTGCTCTTTTCATCCTTGACATCTCATTACAGTTGAGCAGCTGCTCAGCTTTGCCTTCTGGCTTCCTCCCTCTCTTCTCTAAATTGCTCTCTTCACTCAAATATCAATGTTGTATTTAAAATCATTATAAAAAAAAAGTGTAAGCACAGTGCTGGCAGTCCTGTTGGGTTCTGGCTGTCTGCTGGTGCTTTTTGTGTTTCTGAGTGAGCAGGTAACCGAGTCCCTGCTTTCCCCACAGGACTCTGACACCACCATCCCGATCGACGAAACCTTGCAGTTTAATGAATCCCTGCAGAGTGCCCACCGAGGCATGGATGAGCTTATTGGCAGTGGCACCAACATCCTGGCGGGGCTGAGGGACCAGAGAGTCACATTAAAGGTGGGGGCATCATTTTTTACCAGAAAGACCCCACATTTTTCTGTGTTCATGCTGATCAGGCTAAGTAAAATCAATATATGCGTTATTTCAGTACATTGCTCAGAGCTGAGGATGCTAGAAAGGGCCAAACTTCATTTAAACAACTTGCAATCTTTACATTTTACCATCCTGTTAGAAATAACCTATAAGTTCTCTTGGGGCTGGCTGGACTTCACCTGCAGGGCAGCATTTAGAGAGCTGAATATTGTGTTTGTTTTTCTTTGGTTGATTGTTGTTTGTTTGTTCAGGTTTAGGAGGGGCAGTAAGGGCTGGCAGGGAGATGTTGGTTCAGATTAGCATCACTCAGAGCAGCCACAAAGCTGCTGTAGAGCACCTGTGATTAAGATTAGTAATAAAGATAATGCACCTCAACAGTCCCTCCTTCCCTGCTGACAACAGCTGCATTTCTGCAGTCTCTTCATAGCCAATATTTGCCTTTTGTTTTACAGACTGTTCAAAGTGATGGTCAGTTGTGAGTGAAAAGCTCAAGGATACAAAAAACATTTTAATAAGAAGTGTATGGGGAGAAACTGGACTTGTGAAAAATATAGGGAAATGCCTGTTGTATTCATCTTTAGATGGGGGTATCTGCTGTTCTCAGTTTTTGACACTGCTTTGTTTTGGGATGTATTTGCCAGATTTAGGCATTTTTAATGCTACAAATCTCAGATTTAGTCAGGTCTGTCACACCTGCAGCTCCATGGTGTGGCAGGCAGTGCAAGCCTGGCCTGCACTCGGGGAGCTGAGCTGGCTGAGCACGGGCACTTTGCTGTCCTGAGCCAGGGTTCCAGGCTGCCTGCTATTCCCTGAGCCCAGGAAGCACAGGAGCAGCACAGCTCCAAAGCAGGGCTGCAACTCCTCCCCTGCTCCCTACTCTGGTGACCAGGCCCTGCACCATAGCTCTTACACAGAGACATTAAAGCATTGAAACTGAGTTCTTTCCAAGATGAGTTTTAGCTTCTGGTTCAGGTCACTTGTTCACTGACCTGGTGAGTATGGATTTGTTTTCTGCAAGGTCCATTACTAGAAAAACCTTGCAGAAAACTCAGTGGGTGGTTCAGTGTTCATTGCAGAGGAATGGTGTTGCTGAGCAGTCTGGCCACAGGAGTGGTGAGGAGAGGGAGAGGTTCTGCTGCCAGCTCATGAGGAAAAGGCTGGAAAGACTCATTATTAGTGCCTGGAGAAGATTGGGGTTGTGAATGCTTTTTGGAAAGAGCACCTTCCTTAAAGTCCCTGCATCCCTGAGAGGACTGTAGACATTTGTCCACTATGTTGAGCACTGGGTTGCTTTGGTGGCTGATCACATTGGCCTGGAGCATTCATCATCAGTGTCCCTGTGCTGCACACAGGGAATTGGAGTTGGTTCTCCAAGCTGGGAAATCACTGATCCAAGGTAATCTCTCATGGGGGACTGGATGAAGCACATGGATTCTGGAGGGTTCCTGAGAGGAGGGTGCCTCCCACCACAGGAGAGCTCACAGGTGCCGTAGAGGAGCCCTGGCAGGACCTGGTGCCCTGCAGGGATGGGGAAATGCTGTTTCTTGTAGCAGCACCAGCCCTGTGTGGCTGCTTTTGCTGGCTGGCAGTGACTGCCTGGTTCCTGCTGGGTCTCCCTGGGCCTCCTGGCTCTCCTCCAGCCTTTGCCAGCACGTGAGCTCTGGGCCAGCCCTGCAGCAGGGAATTGCTGGGTGTCTGTCCATGGCTGCTGGTACACACAGGCTGTGCTTTCAGGGCCATCATGTTCCTGTGTGTTCAGGGGGATGTTGCTTCTCCCTTGCAGGTGAGGAAATGTCTGTTCATGTTCCTTTTCCCCTTAACTCAGCTTTGCTTACACTGACACAGACTTTGTTGCCTGAGAACCTGGCAGAAGCAGCTGGTGTAGAGACAGCTTACAAAGAGAAATGAGTTAATGTGGAATCATGGAACATCCCATGTTGGAAGGGCCTCCCAAGGATCATCCAGTCCAACTCCTGGCCCTGCAGACCCCCCCAACAGTCCCACCCTGTGCATCCTTGGGAGTGTTGTCCAAATGCTCCTGGAGCTCTGGCAGCCTCCAGAAGTGACCATTGACTGGGGAGCCTGGGCAGTGCCCAGCATCCACTGCAGGAAGAACCTTTCCCTGATATTCAAGCTACCCCTCTCCGTGCCCAGCTCCAGCCATTCCCTGGCTCCTGTCCCAGAGCAGAGATTGGAGCTGCCCCTCAGAGGAGTTACAGCCCCACCGAGCTCTGCCCTCAGTCCCCTCTGCTCCAGATGAAAAGTGACCTCAGCTGCTCCTCCTATGGCTTCACCTCCACACCCTTCCTCACCCTTGTGTCCCTCCTTTGCACACTGATAGTTTTATTCTCTGTAACTTTGTGTGTATTGGGTATAAATAGACAAGTAGGGAATGAGTATTCCTAGATTGTCCCTTTAACTGATCCAGTTGTACAGTTCCACTGTTCCATGACTGCAAGAATTGAAGTTTTCTCCTTTTCTATTGTTTGCTTTCATTTTCAAGCTTCATACTTGGTTTCTGTTCTCCCAGCAAGGTTTGGTTTTGTTCTGAAGCACTGTGAAAGGATTCTGCAGAGACAGGGAGGTGCTGAGCCTGAGAGCAGTGTGCAGGGGGTTAATAGGAGCTGTGGGAACTGGAGAAAACTGATTATGTGGGACTAGCAGAGACACAACCTGACTTCAGTGAAGGGCCTGAACTGCCTGGAACACAAGGCACTGATGATGTAGTTTGGTTTTTCAAATCTGTGTTTTATGGACTGAGAAACTTCTGCATGTGGATCTAATACAGTTGGTCTAAATTCTGTCCTTGGAGAGCCTTCCTGATCTTAAGTCAGGTTTATACTCAAAAAAAATTCCCAATTTTCACATTTTCACTCTTTTGAGACCAAAAATAATGTGGGCTAAAGAAGAGAGGCTGAAGTTTTTATTTCAAAGTCAAAGCATGGAGTTCAGCAGTGTGACAGAAATCTGTGCTGTTGACCTGGCTCAGAGGTGAAGGCAGTGTTACATCATCCTAAGTGAGGTGTTCTCCCAGGGACAGCCCACGTGTCACCATGAGGGACTGTCCTTTGTCCCTGGTGGGGCAGGGCCCCTCCTGGCACACGGGGGTGTGAGGAGGGTCCTGGCCAGTGTCTGGCTGTGGCTCAGTGCTCTGCCTGCCCACAGGTGGGTCACTGCCCAGCTTTCCTCAAGGATCCTTCTCACCTCCTGTGCCACCAGGACTCTGCAGCCCTGAGTTCTCTCCCTCCTCCCCTCTCAGGGCAGTGTTCCACCCTGACCTGTGCCTGGAGCACATCTCTGGGCCTGTATTTCATACTGTTTCCTCCAACCACTGCCCTAAATAAAGCAGGAGGATTCTTGTTGTGTCCCTGCTGCTGATCTGTTGGTGGGATCCATATTCCTAATAATACCAGGTGTCCTGCCTGCAGCTCCCTGTGCTTTTCTGTGGAAGGATTTCAGGGAATGGCATTAATTACATGTTTATCTGCCTTTTTTCTGCTATTTACCTTGCTATTGTCTGCACCTCCTCAGTCTCTGTTGGTATGAACTGTACTTTAGCAAGGGGAGTTCTGCATAGAATCTTGGCTGGAGCTCTTCTTAGACTGTGACTGGAACAGAAGCAGCAGACCTCTTACTCCTCCCACAGGAGTGCATTTTTCTGAGACACTTTTTATCTTGTCTCTGTCCAGACAGATTGTTTTGTGTCTTTAAACACATTCCTGTTCATGTGTATGAATTAATTAGTCAAAACATCCTGCTGTTTCCTGTGGTGTTTGTGAGGTCCCCAGGATGAGGTGAGATATGAGGATCTGACTCCAAGTTCTCAGAAGGCTGATTTATTATTTTATGATATTATATTAAAGAATGCTGTACTAAAACTACTAAAGAAAGGATACATCAGGAGGCTTAACAAAAATGAATAATTAAAACCTGTGATTCCTCAGAGCCTTGACACAGCTGGACCATGTTTGGTCATTAAATTAAAACAAATCACATGCCCGGTAAACAATCTCCAAATCACATTCCAAAGCAGCAAAACAGGGAGAAGCTGAAGCTTCCCAGCTTTGCAGGAGAAGAAATCCTGACAAAGGGATTTTTCAGAAAATATCATGGTGACGGTTTCCAGGGTCCCATGGCACCTCCTGTGGAATGGCTGGCTGAGAGAAGTTAGAACCCATCACTCACCACCATGATGAAATACTCTTGCACTGTGGAATAAGAAGGCTCAGAGTGTGAGGGTGATTGTGTGTTTGCTGTGTTGTTGTCCTCAGGGCACTCACAAGAAGATCCTGGACGTTGCCAACATGCTGGGGCTGTCCAACACGGTGATGCGGCTGATCGAGAAGCGCGCCTTCCAGGACAAGTTCCTCATGCTGGGGGGCATGGCCGTCACCTGCCTCATCATGTTCCTGGTCGTGCAGTACCTGACATGAGCTGCTGACCTCCTGCAAGAGGACTGCCTCCAGAACTGACTTTCCTCTGGGTGCTGCTTTGGATGAGCCCTTCCCATGGACTTCAGAGTTTACAAATCCCACTGGGACAGTGCCACGTGGAAGGCACGTCGGGAAATGGATGTGTCAGGAAATGGGACCCTGTGCTTGAGAATGGCCCTGTGAAAATAATGAAAATAACCCCTGGCCTTTACTGCTCTCCCCTCAAGCCTGCAGGTTAATAGGAAGCAGAAGTGAACACTGCCCAGCTGTAGCAAGGCAGGAATGTCCCTTTGGGCACCCAGGGATGGGAGGATGCAGAGGCACAGCTGCAAGTCTTTCCTGTGCTGGCCAGCACTGGCCTGACCCCCTGCATTTTGCAGTGCAAGAATGGCACAAAGAATTTTACAGTGTTCATGAGTCTGAGTTCAGCCTGTGGGGACTGAGTGTGCAAAAAGAGTTGGGAAGTGAAGGGCTCCCATCTGCTGTTCCATTTGCTTGGAGGAGGAGAAGGAGGATGTGTGGGGAAGAGTCTTAGAACACGGTTATGACCTCAGTTAACTTCACACACAGTATTACCCAGCACACATCTCTCTGGTTTAGGCTGAAATGCTGCTCTGCTCCTCTGAGGGGTTTTCTGGTGCCTCTCTCTGCCCTGCTGCTTCCCAGGGTGTGCTGAGTGCCACACTCTGTCCTGCTTCCACTGGGAGGCACAGCAGGCCTGTGGCACCTCCCTGGGCCTCCTGCCAAATACAGCCTCCAAAACTGACTTTGCTGATGCTGCAGCACAGAGCTTTGGGGAGCTGTGTTCATTTCCTGAGGTGCTGGTTGGGTTTGGGGCTCTGGAGCTGGAACTTCTGAGTGGATGGAGCAGGTGAGTCCCCCTGTACTCCCTGAAGGTGTGGGATTGTTCAGTGCTGGAACAGGTTCTTCCCACCAGAGGAATGGTGGGATCAGCACAACAGGCCCTGGCACTGAACTTCAGCTTGGTCAGGAGAGTTTCCTCAAGTCTGTGCCTTGGGAAGGAGATGTCCCCACCCTTGGGAAGGACATTTCTGTGCTACCCTTTGGACCTGTGGAGTTCCTGTGAAGGACACTCAGATGTGTCACCTCCTGGGGGTGGTGCTGGCTCACACTCGTCCCCTTGGGGTCATTTCCTGTCCCAGTGAAATGCTGGAGCCGTGAGGGCCTCGAGTCAGCCTGGCACTGCCTCCCGTGCAGCCTGGGGGTGTCTGATGGAGGGGCCAGCCTGGCATTTTGGGCATCATCCATTCAATCACCCTGCAGATTGTTCCTATCCCCATGTGTGGCAAGTCTGGAGCATTCCCTGGTGTCTGACAATGGCACAGATGGGTCATATCCAGATGATGTGGCCTCGTGCTGGCAATTCCTCCCCTGTTTCCTGTTTGGAATGATTGTGGGTCTCTGGATTAGTAACTAATCACAAGTTCTGCATTCTGCTGGCTCACTGAGCTTTGCTTTCATTATGTGGCCTATTGCAAACTGGGAGAAAGACTTTTAATAACTGAAAAACTGTTAGAAGGAATTTTAGGGAATATGGGCTACAAGACAGGGCCATGCTGGTGACCCGAGCTGGGGTGGGGCCCAGCCAGACGCCCAGAGTGAACAGTGGCCCCTATTCATGGGCTTCTCCATGTGTTGGATACTTTTCTGCTATTTCTCCAAGTGTTTCCTGCTCTTGAGTTCCCCATTTGTTCAGGTTTTCCAAGGAAATACTGCAGCAAAGCAAGCATGGAGCTGATTTTCACTTGAGCCCCAGGAAGTAAGGAATTAAAAGGAAAAGAGGGAATCTGCAGTGATGGAGCATCTGTCTGGTTGTGTAACAGAAATCATAAATCCAAATTTGCCTGAAATTTATTTTGGATATGAAATCTGATGGATTCAGCCCTTGAGAGGGCAGCTGAGCACTTGCAAGGGATCTCTGGCAAATCTCAGTTCTGATGAGCTGATCCAGTTCCACTGGATTTTATACTGTTGAGATTTAAGGCTGTCACTGTCTGAAGTTTCTGTAGCTGTGACCTGGTGTAGCAGGGTTTGTCTTACACCAAGGTGGAACTCTGGCCAATCTCCTTCCTTTTGGGCTGTGGTAGGAGCCATAAGATACTTGGAACTGGATTTTTCTTCTGTTTCTGAGCCTAGCTTGCCATTTTAATAGATGTTTTCCTGTTGATTTATTTTGCCTTCTGGAGTCTCCTTGTCCCTGCACAGGCTGATTTCCCCTTGGTGAGCCAAGTGTCCTTGCTACCTGTGACATCCAAAGGTGACACTTGGGGCTTGAAGGAACCACCTGGGGAGCTGGATTTGGGGACATGGGACATCAGACACGTTTGTGGTGCCTGTAAATCCAAAGAGATTTCCAGAGACATCTCAGGTGATTGTGTGAAACCCAAAAACCTCCATGGT
This sequence comes from Serinus canaria, assembly GCF_022539315.1. Taxonomy (NCBI): domain Eukaryota; kingdom Metazoa; phylum Chordata; class Aves; order Passeriformes; family Fringillidae; genus Serinus; species Serinus canaria. The sequence continues at coordinate 3,505,342 of NC_066340.1, read as the reverse complement.
AGTGGGACATGGCAGGGACAGGGGTGGTTCCTTCAAGCCCCACATCTCCCCTTTGGCTGCAGTGGGAAATGAGCTGGAGCCCTGGTGGGACTGTGGTCCCTGCCAAAGGAAATGAGCTGGAGGTGGAGCCCTGGAGGCTTTGCTGCTGGAGCTTGGTGGTGTTTCCTTCCTCAGCAAACACCTCACTTCTGCTTCCAAACTGTGGCATGAGTTCCAGCTCTGGGGTGAGCTGGTCTCAGGAGGGGACTCTGTGGGAATTCACTTGCCTCTGGAATAAAACTTTGTATTTTACCAGTATTTTATACATAAACGAGAGAGGGTGGGATGTGATTCATGTGATGTTCTGTGAATAAAGATTTTTTTCAACCAAAATGAAGGGTTTTTTTTTACCTTAAACAACATGTTGGGGCCAAAATAAGCAAGCAGGACCAGCTCCTGGTTCAGTGTGGATAGGAGAGGGCCCACGGGGCTGCTGTGGGGGGCTCCCCCTTGGGTCACAGTAGGAAATGGTCCCACTGCACTGGGGTGGAAGGAGCAGGAGCCTGTGCTGGGCCTCACTGGTCAGACTGGTGGGATGTGCCAGGTGGGACAGCCCCAGAGCTGGTGATGGAACAGGAGTGGGGGCAGCTGGGGGCACATCCAGGCCCCTGCTGTGCTCTCCTCACTCCCCATTAGGGCCTGAGAGGGGCCAGACCTTCCTCTCCCTCTCTACCTGCAGTGGTGCAGGTGAGGGGGTTCTAATTAGGGGAAGTGAAGGAAGAGCTTGGAGGGCAAAGTGTGGTTGTTGATAAAGAGATTGTGGATTTAAAAGGTGAGATTAAGGGGTTGGATTATCTCCCTCTTGCTCTTCAGTCCTGTTTTGAAGTAATTCCAGTCCCCACAGCTACAAAACATTAATCAGAAAATAGCAGCAAAGGCTGCAGAAAGCTGTCAGTGCTGTATGTGTGAACTTGATGCAGAGGTGGCAATGCTGGGATGGGGCTGCACTGGGTCCTGTCCAGGGTGGGCCCCTGAGGGGCTTTGATACCCTGAGCAGCAGCTGGAAATGGGACTGATGCTCCAGGAGTGTGTGGGAGTGGGACTGGGCATGTGGAAGAAATCCAGGGAAGGTTTTATGCCCTGGTTTCTCCTGGGATTGAGTTAATTTCCTCCCCAGCAGCTGTTCCCAGGGCTATGTTTGGGATTCAGCATGGGAGGAATGCTGATAACACACTAATGCTTTATGTTTAAATTAAGGATTTGCAGTTTCCCAGGCTCTGCCAGTGAGCAGCGCCTCAAGAAGCTGGCAGGGAGCAGGGCCAGGACAGGTGACCTGAACTGGCCAAAGGGATATTCCACACCACAGAGAGTCATTCTGAGAGCATAAACTGGGAATGATGGGCTGGGAGGGGTCAGAGGGTGCTGAACAACTGCACTGGGCAGCACTTGTCTGTCTGGGGTTTTATGTCTCCCTCTCTCTCCTTCCCTCATTATTTTTTTTTTTTTATTATTAAACTGTTCTTATCTCAACCCCCGAGTTTTACTTTTTTCCCCCAATTCCCCCATCTCCCTGTGGGGGGCAGTGAGCTGTGATGTTTAGTTGCTGGCTGGGGTTAAATCTGAGAAGGAAATGTTTTACACAAAGAGACTAAACCAGTCAGTATTTGAGCACTTAAAACCAGTGAAATGGAGGTAAGGTATGTGCAGAATAGAGGGGGAGATAATGAGTGGTAAGAGATGATGATTGGGTGGGACAGAATTAATTTAGAAGGAAGATAGTGTAGGTAAGTACCAGAGGATGTTTGTACTTGGCCCAAAGCCTGCTCTGTGTCTGCCTCTCCCTGTTCACTCTTCCTCAGTTTAACCCTGGAATGTCTGAGCACAAGGGAATGTGTTAAAAATCAACCTCCTTTAGAAGCGCATGGTAACACTGCCCAGGGCTGGGAGTCTCAGCTGGAGGAGGAAAATGGCAATTCTTTTCCCAGGCCATAAAAGGTGAAAGTGTTGTGGGTAAAGGGAAAAGCTCTGTCAGCTCCCTGCTCCTGCCTCACCTTCTCTCCCCAAGGCCTGTGGGTGATGGAGCCCTTCCCTCCCCAGCCCCCTGAGCGAGCGCTGCACCCAGGGGAATTCTGGCATGGAGATTCCTGGCATGGAGATTTCCCAGACCCAGGGAATCCTGGCATGGAGTTTCCCTCTCCCCCCAGCATTGTCAGGCTCCTGTTCCACCCCTCTTGGAAATCTTTGTGGAGAAAGGAAGGGGGATCAGAGGGATCAGAGTCCTATCAATGTTCTGGAAAGGGGCAGTAGAACTTCAAGCCCAGCAGGACTGGAAATTATCCTGGAGTTGCAAATACAGGGCAGGAACATTGCCAGAGCCCTTGGCTGTGCTGGACACAGCAAAAGGGAGCTGCTGCCTTGGGCCATTATGGGATGTCTGTGTCGGGTGTGTAGGGATGGGGGTCAGGAAAGCCAAGGCACAGATGGAACAGGATAGAGGTCACAGAGCAAGGACAGAGGTCAGCACAGAACGGCCAAGGAGAGGGCACTGCCACAGACATATTTGATGAAAAATCCTTTTGCTAGGATTTTTTTCCTCCTAAGAAGCTGAGAGGCCTCAGAAACAAAATGTAAACAAGAATTATCTGCTGCTGTGGAATGCAACAGGAGCATCTTTGATTGGTCTCATGTGGTTGTTTTTAATTAATGGCCAATCCCACTCCAGCTGTCTTGTACTCTCTGGTCAGTCACAAGATTTTATTATCATTCCATTCCTTTCCCTTGCCAGCCTTCTGATGCAATCCTTTCTTCTATTCTTTTAGTACAGTTTTAATATATCATTTTCTTTTAATATAATATATATATTAAAATAATAAATCAGCCTGCTGAAACATGGAGTCAGGATTCTCATCTCTTCCCTCCTCCTGGGACCCCTGTGAACACCCCCACAGTGCACCCTGCTCATGGAACAGAAATGGTGCCAAGGGACAGTGAGCTGGGGCTGTCTGCTGCAACTCTGATGGCTCAGAGCTTTGAGCTGTCTGAATTTCAGGGTGCCACCCTCCAAGTAAACACCTCGTTTGACCTGAGACCTTGGAAAAGGCTTCAAAATTGGAGTGATAGCACATAATCAGCGTGTGAGTGGTTTGGATAGTATTGTGTGATCTTACAGGGTGAAAAAACTTAGGTTTGGGGTTTTAGTATATGGTGATATATGGGAGCCAAGATGGAGAATTGGGGGTGTGGATTAGATGGCTTTTTTGCACCTTCTTCCTGGATCTGGGTGATTTTCTCTAACTGAATGAAAGATGTCTGCATTGTGGGTTTCAGGTTAACATAACTGGTTAGAAACATAAATAATATAGATGTCAATGGTTTATTGGATAATTGGGACTTAAGTAGCCTTGAACAGATACTATTTCACCTCACTTTCTCAACTTGTTAGAGAGAGCTCACATCTTGTGAGTTTGTAACAGATAAGGATAATAAACTTCAGAGTGAGTCTTCAAAAATGTCTTCTGAGTTTTCTTTGCCCTGACCTTGGGGCAAGAAAGAGCCTGAAATTCCAACAGCTGTCCAGCCTGGAGAAGAGAAGGCTCCCAGGAGACCTCAGAGCCCCTTCCAGTGCCTAAAGGCTTGTAAAAAAAGAGGGAGAGGGACTTCTTACACAGGCAGTGACAGGACATGGGGAACAGTTTTTAACTAAAAGAGGGGAGATTAAGATTAGATGTTAGGAAAAAATTCTTCCCTGTGAGGGTGGGCAGGCCCTGGCACAGGGTGCCCAGAGCAGCTGTGGCTGCCCCTGGATCCCTGGCAGTGCCCAAGGCCAGGCTGGATGGGACTTGGAGCAGCGTGGGACAGTGGGAGGTGTCCCTGCCCTGGCAGGGGTGGCACTGGATGGGCTTTAAGGTCCCTTCCAGTGAGGTCTGTGATTTTGTCTCTACATCCATCTGCTCCTGGCAAGGCCATGCAGCCTCCAGGGAATGGGGTGGAGGCTCTGGCACTGCACAACCCAGCCAGCACAAGAGACTGAGAACTGAACCCAGGATATTCCACAGAAAAGTCCTTGCTCTGTCACCAGCATAGAGGTGACCTGTGACACACCCGGAAAAATATTCTGCATCAAATACAACACAAGCAGAAACAATCACAGCTGGTGTTTGTCACCACTTTCAATCCAGATGACAGAAAAGAAATGAAGGTGAAAAGGAGAGCTTCCCATGTCAGCACTTATTGACTCCAAAGAAAAGCAGTTGCAGGGAATTTAAAACATTTTTATTCTAAATTGCTAACAAGAACCTTGTCATAAGTTGACAGAACTTTAAAAGAATATTAATTTTGCACATTCGAGTCAACATGTATTATTTTCTAGTGGTAGTATACAGATGGTGGAAATCCAGTCTTTAGGGGAAAATATGAAGGCATTAATCTCTTTCTAGACAAACATCATATCTGGCTTCTTAATTCTTTATGGTTGTATATTTGGATCCCATTTTGTACTTTGGATGTTTAGAAATACACTGCTTGATCTGAACATTTTCAGTCCCAAACATGCATTTTTACTGATTTAAACCATTCCTACTCCCTTCCTCCCCCAATACAGAACAGGTACCTGAGAGCTCTCAAACATGTTTCAAGCATTAGAAAACTGCAAAACCCTAATGGAAACTGGAAAAGCACCTCAGTGTCCTCCTGAAACTTCCCCTGTTTGGGGTTGTGTGTGATGCAAGGAACTTGCAGAGGATTCTCTGTTAAGGTCTGCCTGGGGAAGTCCTTCACACACAGGAGACAAAGGCAAGGCCCAAGGTGACAAAGGCAAGGCTCAAGGTGTGAAGGTGCAAAAGTTAAGGCCAGGATGCTCTCAAAGCAGTCTCTGCAAATGACAAACAGTTTAAAACCCAACCTGAATGCTTGTCATATCCTGAGTGAACAAACTCAGACTCCAACAAAATAAAAATAAAACGTGCATGCACAGTAAAATACCTTTCAGTTTTCCTGTTACAAAAAACAGAGACTTGGCAATTAATGACGTTTTTCCTGTTCATAGGGAGCCACCATGACCCAGGGTTGGGCTAGGAAGGTTTCTCTGTACATTTATCAGTCTATTTTTTCAAAAACAGTAACAAAATTCACCAAGTAAAGGTGAGGGTAACTTTTAAAACAAGTGGTTGGGGGAAACATCTGCCAACCAAGGACAGTTCCACATATTCAAATGTTATGAGAAATAGATTAAGCAACAAAAGCCAGGTGTAGAGAGTCCTGCCATCAGGTCCAGAGCATGTCTGTCTTCTGCAGGAGCTCTTCTGTCCAAACCAGGGAGACACTTACTGCTGGGGCAAAACTACATTCCATGGGGAGGAACTAATACTCCGAATTCTGGAAAGGACAAGATACAATTTTTGCATGAGACGGACAAAGATACAACAACTTCCCCCACTCCCCCAAGGGACAGTGGCCTCTGCAGGGGCAGCTCTTGCTCCCTTCGCAACAAGGCTTGTCCACAACTGCCATTTCAGTTTGCTTTGCCAGACTCAGCCCAACACTGGTAATTGCACAGTGCCTGGCTGTGCAGGAGCTGTGTCTGCAGTGCCCCAAGAGCACCAGCTTTAGTTGCTCCCAGTGGGAACCAGGACAATCATTCCTCCAAGCATCTTTAAGCTGTTGTTTTGCTGCTAAAGGCAAATTAAAATCTTTGCTTTCAACATTAGACACTTCCCCATGGGGAGCTCCTTCTCTCCCTCCCCCATATGGAATTTGGTACTTTTTCCCCCAGTGGTGCTGGTTTAAGGACCCTGTTTCACCTCAGCTCTGCCTTAGCTGGGCCTGACAGTGAACAGAGCATATAAAGAAAGGAACAATCTGGTTTAAGTCAGGGGCAGGGTGGGGAGTGAAAGGGGATAATGGGGATGCTGTGTTTAGAGACACAGAGCCAACGTGGCCAGGGAGCAGCTCTGCCTAACCCGGGCCACAGGAATGGAGCAAGGAAAGAATGAGAGGATGCCTCAAAGGAAGGACACAGAGGATGATCTGAGCAGCAGATTCCCTCAGAAGCTGCTCTCAAGAAGCAGCTGCTCCATCCAGCCCCTCCTGTCCATGCAGTGGGAGCCACAAAGTGCTGCTACAGAGATTTAAGGAGCTCAGTACTCACAGGCCTGCAGACATGCTGTACGGGAGGGTCTCAGGGGGCCGCATCCGGGAGGGCAAGGAGTTGTTCTGGTCACTGATGGGGCTGGAATTAAGTGCCTTTGGTTACTTCTGGCTCACAGTTATGCATTTTACTGCAGCAAGGCCCTGGGGGATGGTGCTGTGCTACAGGAATGTGCCCCCTGTTGGAGTGACAAAACTCTCCTTTGTCCTCTTAAAAAGGAAAGAAGCTCAGAAGTTTCTCTCCTCAACTAGGTGAAAAAGACACCTCATAGGACCTGGGGGACTTCACCTCAAACTTAAAGACAATTGGACAGAGGCCAAAAGGTCCCACCTAAGCAAATCACTAGAAAAAGAAGAGAACAAAGAAACCAATGGCTTTTGTGAGGTGTTTTACCAGGAGCAAGAACCTCTTACACCTGGCTTGGTTTTTCTCTGTAAAGAGTTTTGTTATTTTGCCTTTTATTAAAACTTTTTGTTTCCAGCACTGCAACAGAAGCCATCCTGCTGATTTTATGCCTCCAAAGGTAGCTGAGCTATCTTGGGTGAGTAATAGACCTCCAAGAGCTTATGAGACCTGGCTGGAGGAGGCAACAATTACTCTGTGCCACCATGCTGGTGGTGCTGAGGAGAGCTGGATGTGCTCTGAACACTCACAGGTTTTCTAAGGAGTCTGACAGGTGGAACCAGGCAGTGCTGCTGTCAGCCCCTCTGAAGAGCTCACACAGAACTCAGAGCTGCAGGGGCAGGATTATTGCTGTATTGTAAATGAACCTGTTAAATAAACCTTAATGCACTTTGCCAGCCAGGGGAACGCCTTCCTGTTCACAGCTGGGCACTGAGCTCCTTGCTCCCCCCATCCCAAACTCTGACCACACTCTGGAAAGGGCACGAGGGGAGGATTCTACTGACACAGGGCCCAACTCTTGCACATCTGCCAGGCCCCAGGAGGCAGGAGCTCACAAGGGATCTCCCAAGGACTCAAAGGGACCACCTTTCTCCCTGCACATTGCCCAGACATCCATGAGTCCCTGAACACAGGCCATGGGCAGGAAGAGCAGCCTGCCACAGGCAAACAGGAGCAGGATCAGTGCTCCTGAGGGTTTCCTGCTCTGCTCCAGGCCGTATGAGGAAGCAGGACACACTGAACCAGCAGCATCTCTCCTCCCAGGGCTCTACAGCATCAAAGGCATCTCCTGTCCAGCCGTTGAGGTGAGGCTGGGAGATGGCTGCAATATTTGTATAAACAAAACTGATGTAAAGAATCAAACTTGCATTCCCTACCTGTTCATGGCAGAGTTGATCACACCCCACACAAAAGTAGACTCAGACCCCTCCAGCAAGTCTGTGAAAGAAAGCAGATGTTGTGGCTCAGAACTAAGAAACCCCAGAAACCACCATCAGATCAGTGGCTTAAATGGCTTCCCACTGCCAGAGGGCAGGGATGGATGGGATATTGGGCAGGAATTGTTCCCTGGGAAGGTGGGCAGGCCCTGGCACAGGATGCTCAGAGCAGCTGTGGCTGCCCCTGGATCCCTGGAAGTGTCCAAGGCCAAGTTGGATGGGGCTTGGAGCAGCCTGGGACAGGGGAATGTGTTCCATCTCATGGAATGAGATGAACTTTAAGGTGCCATCCAAGCCTAACCATTCAGTGATTCTGTGATCAGGAATATTTCTGCCATATTTTTACAGGTTCAAGAGGGAGGAAAAGTTGACCTATAAGGAATGTGTCTGCTTCACTGAGGAACATGTTTCCATTGCTATCATCACACATAAGGTACAAAAGCTCTTATGGGAAGAAGGGATGCTTGGAAATCTCTTCCCATGCTCATTCTGGCAGGTATTTTGGATTGCTCTCCATAGCAAGCCAAGCCTGTGGGGTGCAGAGATCCATGTTCATAGGAAGGAGCATAAGCAAAGTGTCCTGCAAGGCAGCCCTGAGCACTCCTGGGCTCACACTGTCCCCAGAGGAGCTGGAGGACATGGCCAGGAAGAAGGCAGCAGGTGGACAAGTTCCTCACCTGTTTCCCAGTCTTCAGCACTTGGAGGTGCCTGCCATGTGCTCCCATTATTCAGCTGCTCCTGTGGGGACTCAAAGGACCGGCTCACTTCAGGAAGAGAGAAAACACAGTGACCAGCAGTCCTTCAATCCATTAAACACTTTGGCTCAAGCTGAAAAACATCTTTGGGCTTTAGAGCAAGCCCCACTCAAAGCAAATAGGTTGGGGACAGCTGCAATCCAGCAACTTTAAATTTTCCTTTTTCAATGAAAAAGAGAAGACTCTACTCCCTGGAACTCTGAGCAGGAATTCTGGAGCGAAGAGGAAACCTGCTGACATGGACGCAGGCATCACTGCCTCTGCACCTCTACAGAAGACAAAAAACTGTGTGCCCTGTGATGTGCAAGAGTCAAAGGGAGATCAGCTCTGCAAGAGGAGCAGCCCATCCTTGTGGCCATTAATGCATCCCACTCCTCCTTCCAGAGGCACTTCCTGCCCCGTTTTGGGTAAAACCTTTCCATTCAACAAACCTGACAACAAAATATATGCAAAGCCTACCCACAGCATCTGCCATATTCTCAAGAAACTGCCCAATAAAGCCAAGCAAATGAGATGAAGCTTCCCCAAAGCTGCTGTGTCACACAAAACTACAGAAAACCACCTGCCTTCCACTTTTGGGTTATTCCATGAGGACACCTCAGTCCCCAGGGTGCACAGGGGGTCTCTTACCCACATCTTGCTCCACGAAGGCTTTGTCATTGCACTTCATGATGTGGTCACTGAGGTCAGCCTGAGGAACCAGGTGACGAGCGTTGAACGGGCACGTGGCCAATTTCTTTGCAATTTCAGGGTTGCTCTGGACAAGGGAAAACCAAAATTATGTGCCACATCTGTCAAATTCACTTACCTCTTGTTGATACATAGGAAAAAAAGACTGGGATGTTTGTGGTGTTGCTTTGAAAAAGACAAAAACGAACAAGAAATTGCAATGTATTGCTTAGACACTAAATACAAAAGGGGAAATGAACATGACTTTTCTTCCAAACACAATTCACAGAAACTGAGCCATCCTGACTGAAGTGGAACAGACCTTCAGCAAACTCCCTACAGTTCCCTCCAGTGCTGGTGATACTGACTGCATGGCTTAAAGCACAAATGAAACCATTTTAAAACCAGTAATGGAGAGATATCAGGCAAATCTAAACCCTCCAGATGTATTTTAACTAAGTGGGCACACAGGCAGAGAAATTCTGTAAGCCTTTTAGAAGAGCCAGGGGGCTGGCAGCATTCCACCTGGATTTCCATGATGGCAGGCACTAGTTCTAGTGGCAGGGCTCAGCTCCTGCAAGGGACAGAGCATTACTGGGAAAACCCCAGCTCTGCCACTGGACCAGTACTTGCTTGCTCTGCTGGTCAGGGATTAGACTCACACCCAAGGCTGCTCCAGGCAGTTCCTCCAGCACTGCTGATCCCTGGCTTCAGCACACCCAGGGCCCTTGGCACTCCCTGCCTGGTACAGCCAGAGCTGCCATGTCCATAGGTGTCCATCCCTGCTGTCGCCTGGCATGAGTGAGTGGCTTCCCACTGCCAGGGGGCAGGGTTAGGTGGGATATTGGGAAGGAATTCCTCCCTGGGAGGGTGGGCAAGCCCTGGCACAGGGTGCCCAGAGCAGCTGTGGCTGCCCCTGATCTCTGGAAGTGTCCAAGGCCACGTTGGACAGGGCTTGGAGCAACGTGGGACAGTGGAAGGCGTCACTGCCCATGGCAGGGGTGGCACTGGATGGGCTTTAAGGTACCTTCCAAACCAAACCATCCTGTGATTCCATGATTCTTAAACAGCCAAGAAGATCCAACTTGCTCTGCTTGCACTGTCCCTGTTTGGGTCAGGGCTGTGTTCTGTACACAGGAATGGGAGACTGAGCTGAGTGGAAGTGTTAATTGGATTTTATGCATAAGGAATGCAAAGGAAACTCAACAAACTTGTTCCAAGCAAGAGGGACAATCTCCACCCAGACCCCTGCACTGCAAATAACACACTGTGGCATCTTCAGATGGACCTGTGACAATCCCCAAGCTCTTCTGCTAATTACTTAGACACTGGCTTTATCTGCTTGGTGATCACTATCTCACCTCATCCTGAAAGTGGAAAAATGAATATGGCCTCCCTATGAGCTGCTGGAAGAGACCAGAGTCTCCTCCCTGAACTAACCATGAAGGATCTCTGTCTCCTTTCAACAGAGCCAGACTGTGAATGGGTGCATTCCTGTGTGCCTGGAGCTATCACTAGACAAATCCTGAAGTTCTATGAAATAAAAGTTAAACAGGGCTACTTGTCAGGAAAGGCAGGAACACAGGGAGTACTGACAAGCACAGAGGCACTCAGTCACTGCCTGTCCAGCTCACCTCCTTACACTTCACCAGGTGATAGGGAAAGCGCCGTGCTCTGATCCAGTGGTGTTTAACCAAGGGGCACTGGATTAACCTCTCTGGATCCAACATATCTGGGGGAACAGAGAACAGGGAAGAGCATCTGGTTAGGAAGATGAGAATCACTCACACACTGGGGAAAACCCCACAGCACCACATCAGGGCTGTGGTCTGAGGGAGTTAAACGAGCTGCTCTTAGTCTGAAACCATTCATTAAGGCAGGCACCTGCTTTGCATAACCAAATTAATTAAACTTGAACTTCTCACAACTGGGACATTAGTTAAAACAGAGGAGAGTCAGCACCACTGTGTGTAATAACTCTTTAGGTTACCTTATTAGGGAGGCAACCACCCTTACTCCAAGGGAAAGCCAGCAGCACTTCCCAGCTCTCCTGGAAGAGGATCAGTGGGATTGTGTCACACCCACCAGCACCTCCAGCAGCTAAACCAAATCTTTTTTCCATCAACAGCTTGTTTTGCTGGAGGCAGAATGTGAGGAGGCAGCAGTGTCCCTAACATGGTACATGAGACTCTGAATGAAGCTTTTAATCATGTAATTATTTAGGAGCTGAGGCGTTACTAAAGCAGCAAAAACATTGAGGAACAAACATACTGAACATGAAGCACTGTGAATCCATGCATACATAATTGTCTATAAAATAGATTAAATTATAAATATTAATAAATATGCATATTCTGAGTAAGGAAGAGAGCCGCCAGGAGGAGACATAAGGCCCCAGTACTGCCTGTGGGTTTGTCTGTGGGGTACACACCAAGCAGCCTGGGCTGCTCCCATCCTTTTTGCTCTGCCACTCTTGCTGCAGGAGCTTTCAGCACATTCAGGATCTGATTATGCAGGAGCTTACTCAGCTCTAGGCACTGGCTGCTGCTGCCTCTGTCCTCCTCTCTCACACACGTGGCTCCATCAGGCCCCAGGCTGGCAGCTGTTAAAATGCTGTTCCACAAGTCCCAACGAACAGAATTCAGGCTAAGAGGCACTTGGAAAGAGAAGGGACAGACAGGATCCTTGTTCCATCTGGGCTGTGCAGTGCTGCTGCCTCTGAGCAACTCTCACCTCAACAGCCCACTCTGGGGAATTAAGAGCACCTGGCTTTGCATTGGCCCAGCTGCCCCTGGAAGAGCAATCACAAGTGGCTTTGTCACCAAAACATTGTGAAAAATTAAACACTCTAACACTGTTATTTCAGTATTAAAAAGCAGCAATTTTTTTAGCACTGGCTGCATGGGGGATGCTCCTCCAAACATCCCCTCCTTCCTTCTGAGGAGGGTTTCTTCTCCTTGAATGCATTCCAACTGTGGGGTCTGGCCAAGATACACCCTTTATCAGGCACACAGTCTTTATTGTCAGGGCTAAGATATCGAGTTGTGCATGTTAATCACGGATATATGTAAATACAGGATTAAGCGCTGTCTGTTTCAGGAATTCACAAGACTAAACACTACTTGTTAGAGACTTTTCCAATAGCTTCTCACTCTGAACTGGCGCCACACAAGACAAGTGTGTTGCCAGTGAAGGGAGAGGGGACAGAGACGAGCAGAAGAGGAAGAGCAGAGCCCTCAGCAGCACAGGAGCAGCTCAGGCAGGCAAGCAGCTGTAATTACACACGGCTGAAACCGCCAAAAGCACCACCACAACAACGCCACGTGCAGGGAGATCCTTGTACCTGACACTGCGCTGAAACGGATCCCAAAACCGCCTGGAGCGGCTGAGCCGGGAGACACGGGGGGGAAGCCACGCTCGAACAAGACAAAACAAAGTCGCTTTATTCAGTGAAATCCTGCAGGCTGACCTCACCCGAAACAGCAGCACCTGGTGGGGCGACCAGGGCTGAAATCACCGGGAGAGGGCCCGCCCGGCTCGGGCACTGGGCATGGGGACGGACCCGGGCCGAGAGGGGACAGACGTGGCTCGGGGTGGGGGACAGACGCGGCCCGCGGGGGGTGACAAAACCGGCCCGAGCGGCAACAGACCCCAGTGGCGCCGGTGTGGTCCCGGCCATGCCCGCACCGACGTGAGCTTTCTCCGTCCCTCCCAACCAACAAACCTCACCCAAGTCCTCCTCAAGCTCCATGGCGGGGCCGGCCGGGGTCCGCTCCGGGGCTGCGTCCGCTCTTCGGCGAAGTGTGGAGCTGGCTGTGGGTCCGAGTCTGCCTCAGAGTTGGTTGTGGGGGCGGAGTGGGGAGTCGGCTCTGGAGCCGAGTTCGCCTCAAGGCGGGCTGCAGGGGTGGGTGTGGAGTCGGCTGTGGGGCCGAGTCCGCCTCAAGGCCGGCTGCAGGGGTGGGTGTGGAGTCGGCTGTGGGGCCGAGTCCGCCTCGGGGTTGGTTGTGGGGTCGCTTGTGGGGCCGGTCCGGTCTTGTCCTTCCCGCCTAGCCGCGGTTGCCGGGACAACGCCGAGCGCGAGGGCGGCCGGGGCTGCAGCGGCCGCTGGGCCCCGAACCCGGACCCTGAAACCGCCCTGAGGTGCTGGGGAGTGTTCAGCCAAAATAAACCCATTTAGAGAGAACGAGCTAGGCTTAGACTCATGATGTTTTTGACTGGGACTGCTGCAGCCTTAGGCACTGGTTATTGTAATATGTGGTGTGAGATAATTCGTGCTGATATGAAATAAAGTTGTAAATAAAATTGTATATGTAACAAAACTCTAACAACCTAGGACCACTGACACTCAGGAGACACATTGCCACATCGAAATTGTGAAACTCCAGATGGCAGCAAGGAAAGAAAGCCTCATTGGGAAGCAAGAAGATGTGGCCAGTGCAGAGATGGGCCCTTTTGGGACCATGAGGGACCACAAAAGAGCGATGATAAATATCTTCAATCAATATAACCAGAGTCGTCAGGAACATACATCTGAATACCGGGTTCCCATAACTCGATGAACACCCACCACCTCCCAGAAACAGCATTGTCCAGCCCTGCACAGAGAAAAGAGACTTCATGCGCATGTGGAGTGACAAAAGAAATAGGGGCACCTCTGCCTTGGGCGTAAAAAACTGTATAAAACATCCCCGATGAGACGGCATTGGTGAACAGGGGGGATTCGATGCGATGGAGGTCGGGCCAGGGTTCACCCAGCACCGATCCCGGGCTCGACGCTATCCCTTTGACTGTGGCTATCGAGGACTGCATTTTCAGTCACAAAATTAAAATCTTTCTGTGAAAAATGTGTATTTTATGATTGGCTTTTTGCAAATATTAAAATGAATATTATATGTGCTGTGTTAGAAAGTAATGCTGTATCAATTCTCTTAAGTAGTGTGTTAAAGGTAGTTTTAGGTTATAAAAAATGTTAAAATAGAAACTATGCAATGTAAGATACTTTTTTTAAAGAAAGGACTTGCAGCGAGACAGCAGCCACAGGACACCTAAATCTTTCAGAGAAAAATAATTTATTGCCCTCTTATCAGAAGAAACGAAATTCTTCCTGCCTCGAAGGCGCTGTTGGGATTCAGAGGAAGAAGTGGACGATCACCAGACAGAATCCTGTATTTGAATGGAATTTATGCATCATGTATGAAGTGTATGAATATGCAACAGGCAGTTGTTTATAAGGGTTAATCCTTTGTTAATGGGTGTCCTTTTCCTGCCTTGTGCTGCCCAGAAAAAGATACCGAGACGTCGGTAACTCTTTGTTTCTATTGTCTCTTATTGTCCCAATTCAAATTGTCCAAATTATTATTTCTCTAATTGTAATACTATTTTTATAACCATTTTATTACTATTAAACTTTTTAAATTTTAAAAACAAGTGATTGGTGTTTTTCACATTTTGCTATTATTGTTAATTTGGCTTTCTCATTGATCATTTATAACAACACTGATAATGTTGCCCACAAAAATGGCATTGATTACCTGGTGTGTAACAAGCCAATAATTGCACACTCGAGGGAGATATTGATTATTTATGTCAGAGTTGCACAAGCCTGGGTGCTCAGTGGAATTCCGCAATGCCAAAAATTAAAACTTTTTACTACTTGCACATTTTAGCAAATAAAGGAGTGTGGTTGTTCATTGGCTACATGTAACATAGCTCTTCTATTAATTAGTATTTGATCTTCTGTTGGCTAATGATTCTCTCATGTCTCATGCTAATTAGTCCATGTGCTCAGTCTTTCTCTTCTTCCAGGCCAGGGGGTTTCTTGGGTCATGGTCTGTGTGTTGGTAGCCAAAATCTGCCCCTGCTGGAATTATCTTTTACCCACTTGGAGCTGATTTTAACACAGTTGCTGAGTTGGCTTTGTTAGTTTCTTCCTTATCTTGGGAGTTCTGCCAGATGTCCTTGAAGGCTGTGAATTTTACATTCCTGGTGCCCAGTACAGTGTTTTGTCCTCCTTCACAAGCTTTGTTAACTTCTCCCTAGCTCTGACATCAATGAAGCACGTCAGCCCATACCTTAACAAGAAAATTCCAGGAACAAGTTGTCTTTCTAACACCTGGATGTGACCTAGAGTTTGCTGGCTGCTCTCTATTTCACAGATTAAATCCCTCTTCTTGTCGATTAGTTTTGAAAGTATACAAAGAACATAATTTCTTAAGAAAATTTAACATACTCCACATTTTGCCACAATAGCACACTGATGGTTTGGGTGCTCAGTCGTGTTTATCCTGTCTGTTTATCCTGGGGCTGTTTTAGTCCCCTGGTGCCCCTGAACCAGAGCAGATCAGGAAGCTGCCTGCACCTCTGTCAGCTCAGAATGTCTCCCTGCACTGACTTGGAGAAAAAATCAGCAAAGTGTTAGAAGACCCCAGACCAAAACTTGGACTGAGGGGTGTGTGCAAGCACATGTGGGGGGCAGGTGCCCAAGTCACAGGAATATCATTGCCTGGGGATTTCTTTGCACCAGCTTGAGCTCACCTGCTGTGCACTGCTCTATTAACCTCTTTGCCTTTATAATTCTGATGCCTGAGACTCTGCTTTGGGAAATCAAGCCTTGGGCCCATCATTCTGCCTCTGTACCACATCTACATGCTCTTTGAGCCTGTTCCAATGTCTTACCACCCTTTCAGTGAAGAATTTTTCCTGAATAGCCAACCTAAACCCCTCCTGGCACAACTTCAGGCTGTTTTCACTCACTTTTTCTCTTGTTCCCTTGGAGCAGAGCCTGAGTGCACCCTCCTGTCAGGGAGTTGTGGAGAGTGAGAAGGTCCTTCCAAGCCTCCTTTTCTCCAGGCTGAGCACCCCCAGCTCCCTCAGCTTCTCCTGATCAGACTTGTGTTCCAGTTATTTCTTCTCTTCCCTGGACAATCCACACTCACAGCCCCCTTCTCCTCGGGGCAATCACCCTCTTTTGGAACTGACTTGAAATGAGCAAATGTGAGCAAAGGCACTGACCTTCAATCCCCTGATTTCCTTTAGGGGAAGAAGATACACTAGAAGGTTTCTCACTATTCTAGTTAGGAGTTACAGGCCAAGGTTTTTCTAAATTTGCCTAATTTAATTCCAGCAGGTGACTAAAGGCTTACCAGTGCTCCCTGGTAGTATCAAGAGCAGAATCATCTTATATTGTCTTTATAGAATCCTAACTGTAAATCAGGAGAGCAGTGTAGGCTTCTCTTGTATGGAAATATGACAAAAGACATTTTTATGCACAGAGAAGCTGGCATCTTCCAGTCCTGTCTGGAAGATGCCAGCAAAAATATGTAAAAAACTGTTTCCAGAAGCCTAAGATGGAGCAAATCTGTCAAAGCATTGTGTCTACCTACACACGTGACCTGCAGTGGTGTTTTACTCATTTGCAAAGGCTGAAAAGGGCACAGGAAACTGTTCCTTCTGGGAATAATGAAGGGTCTCCATATGCCTCATGCATCCCAAACCTTCCCAGAGAAACACTCTGACTGTGTGTGTCTGGAGTGTCCACAGAGGCAGGATAGTTAACAATAATTATGAGAACCCTCACTGCACAAGCAACCCTGAAATACCCTCCCAGAACCACCCCTGGTCAACACTGCTCTGTTTGGGCGTCTTGAGATCATACCTGTAGGGGAAAGGATGACACAGAGGCATGGGTTGGGATGCAAGAGAAATTTTATGCATCAATAGAGATAAACAGGTCAACCCAAAAGGGGATCTGCAGGGGAATAAATGAGAGGAACACATGGACTGCGATGCAAAAGAACTTTAATGAGTCAAACCAGGAAAAGTAGGTCAATCCAAGGTGAGGTGCCAAGGCAGAGAGCAGCAGAGGTGAACAACAATCTGTTGTTTTCCAAGGTGTGATTTCCAAGCAGGTGCCCACAAGGTGTGGAGCCAGCAGGTGCTCCCCAGGATGGCTGAGGGGGACTCACAGCCCTGGGGAGCACAGGGGAACAAGGAGACAGGTGGGAAAGGAGAGAGTGGCAGGGGACAGAGGCAGGGATGGGCTGTGCTTGCCAAGAGCCCAGGCTGGCCCTGTCCCTCTGCAAGGGCTGCTGGGGTTGCTCAGCCCCTCAGGAAGCACCAAGCCGATGCTGCGTGCCCAGGGCGGTTCCATCCTGGCAGTCCCTGGGTTCCTTCCCAGGGCAGCGCCAGCAGCTTCAGCAGGGGAGGCTCCTGGTGCCACAGAGGCCACTGCCCAGGCCAGAGAGGCCAAAGCCCCCAGAGCTGATGGGCACTCCCTGAGAGCTGAGGATGCTGCCAACAGCAGCAGAGGTGGAGGATCCCACCACAGTGTTCTGTGGGAAGGAGCTGAGGATGGGCCCAGGCAGGGTCACCACCACGGGCGAGGGCTGGATGAACACGGTGGAGTCCTGGCACTGCCTGACACAGGGCTCATTGCAGCTGCTGCCCAGCGGGGTGGGGCCACAGGGCTGGCAGGGCTGGCACCGGGTGAAGCAGGACATGGCTGGGGGCTGCAGGTGCACCTGTGGGACAGGGAAGGGGAAAGCAGAGCACAAGGAGTGGGTGAGGATCAGCCTGTCACTGCAGCATGAGGGACCAAAATCATGAATTGGAGACAAGCCCAGGGGCTGTATAGAGAGACCCACAGACTTCTCCTTTCCTCGGAAAAGCCCTGCCAAGAGCTACCCAAGGAAGATCCCTGTCTGGTCCATAGGTCTGGAAACACCTCAGACAATCCCAGCCTTTCACCATGTTACAGCTTCTGTCTCCTTCCCTCAGCCATGGCAAGAATCCATAAAGGACAAAAAGGCATGTATAGACTGAGAAATCCCATGAGAGGAGGAGAAGGATAAGAAAAAGCTTCAGACTCACCTTGTTCTCAAGGAGATGGAGGTGAGAGGAGTGGATGGGAGAGTGAGGAGAAGGTGCTGCTTTTATACTGCTCCTGCACTGCCCCAGGCCAAGAGTCACTGCACAAGGACAGTAATTTTCCTACAGACTCATCTCAAAGCAAAACATTCTACCCAATGGCACAGATTGTGGTTTGGTTTTCATCTCTTTTGCCATTTCATTTCCCCATTTCTGACATTCCCACTAAGTCATGGAGGCTTCTACCATGTAGTGGGATTAGAAGTACAAGGATTTCTTGTGCAGGAACACAATAGTATGGGCAGGAATCAAGGCTCAAGCAGACCCATTTGGAGTTCTGTACTTCCTCACTGCCTGAGGGATGTGTTTACTCTTGGGACAGTGCCTTCTCTTCTCCCTCTGTTCACCCCATGATGCATTTTGGCGGCACCCTTTGCACCCTGACCTGGAGGACACACGAAGTCCTGCCACACATTTTCAATTCTGCAAACACCCTGAGCTGTGGCAGTGCTGCCAAGCAATTCAGGCTGAGGGCTTTTGGCTGCCTGGAGCTGTGGGTCTGGGCTCAGCCCAGTGCTTGAAGATGGTTCTCCAGGGTTATGGATGGAGCTGCCCTTGCTGGAAGGGAGTTCAGCCCTGCCTGGCACAAAGCCTGCAGACTTCACACACTCCTGGCTTGACCTCACACCAGAATTAGAGCATGACTCTCCATGGGTCAGGAGAGTCTCTCCCTGGAAATTTGCCTAGTGAAGGCATTCCCTTGCCTTCCTGGGATGCTCCCCAGCTGCCTCCATGTCTGCAGGGCAGGGAAGTTCCTCCCTCACTGTTGTAGTTCGAAATCTGGTTTTGCATCCAGGGCCTTTCTGAGCCCACCTCCTCCTTAAGCACTGCATGTTGGATTTTGTAGTGATTTTCCTTATCACCTTTCCAGATATCAAGACAAGTCTGACTGGCCTGTTATTCCCTGACTCCTCTTTCATGCCTCTCTTAAAGACAAGACACTCACTGGCTTTCTTCCAGTTCTCAGGTGCATCTCATGGTCGCTGTGACTTTCAAAGGGAGTTGAGAAAAGCTTTTTACCGACACCAGTGAACACATACTCATTTCAGACCAGTATGTTTCAATGTTCACCCATTGGATTCTGTTCTGCTCAGGGAAGTTTTTTCTGTCCCAGTTGTTCCAAGGAGTACCAGGAACTTCGGTTCTTGATAGCAATTCCTAGTGGTAAAGACCAAGAACATGAACCCTTGAGTATGTTAACCTTTCCTGTACCCCCTGCCCTCAGGGAAGCTGCCCTGTTGAATCCTGGGGCTGCCTGTGTCCAAGGCTCCTTTTACTGGTGGCCTGTCTGGAGAAGATCTTCATATTGCCCCTCCATGTGCTCTGCCTGATTCATCTCCAGGTGGGCTTTGGCTTTCCTAATGCCTGGCAAACATCCCCTCCAGAGCAAAGGGCATCAAGTGGAAGAGAGCTGAAACATTGGCACAGCCTGGCTGCCTGGACATGCTGCAGCTCGTGACCCTTGCAGAGAACAGAGAGAGAGAGAAAAGAGAGAAGCAAGTAAAATGTCCATAAAAAGCAGATTATTTGGATGCCCTCTGACATGTGCAGTTTGAGACAGGGACTCTTCCTGCAAGGGGTATTGCAAAAAGTTGCTTTTCGTTGCTCTAAACCAACATTCCCAGCCTGCTTCCAGCACTTGGGTCATGTACCCTTGCTGACATGGCTCTGCCTGGGATATCCTTTGCTTCTCATCACAGAACATGAAAGGATCCTGCAATGCAGGGCAGGAATGTTGGAAATGAGGAAATGAAATGGCAGCGTAGATGGAAACAAAATGTGAATTGCTGCCACTATGTGGGATATTTTCCTTTGAAGATGAGTCTGTTGAAAAATTACCACCCTTGTGCAGGACTGTGGGCCTGGGGCAACGCAAGATCTGTATAAAAGCAGGCTCTTCTCCCCACTCTCACATTCACTCCACTCACCTCCATCTCCTTGGAACAAGGTGAGTTTGAAGCCCATTCTCCATTTTCTCTTTCTTCTCTGGGATTTCTCTGCACTTACCTGTGACTTTGTCCCATGTGAGATCTTGCAGATGCTCTTTGTGAGAGGAGGAAAGGAGTGGGAGGTGTGTGACTGCTGGGTCTTGTCAGAAATATTGGCTCAGTTGTGTGACTGCTGGGTCTTGTCAGAAATATTGGCTCAGTTTTGGGCTGGTTGGGGACATCCCAACCAGCTTGAGCTCTTGGTGGGGTTTGTGTGGGGGGAAGAGCCCATGTGCCTCCAGAAACAGCCTTCAGCTCTCATTCCCAGCTCATGCCTGGGCTCCCTCACAGTGAGGTAACAGTTGGATCCTCACCCAGTCCTTGTGATTTACTTCCCTCTGCTCTCTCTGCCAGGTGCACCTGCAGCCCCCAGCCATGTCCTGCTTCACCCGGTGCCAGCCCTGCCAGCCCTGTGGCCCCACCCCACTGGGCAGCAGCTGCAATGAGCCCTGTGTCAGGCAGTGCCAGGACTCCACCGTGTTCATCCAGCCCTCACCTGTGGTGGTGACCCTGCCTGGGCCCATCCTCAGCTCCTTCCCACAGAACACCGCCGTGGGATCCTCCACCTCTGCTGCTGTTGGCAGCATCCTCAGCTCTCAGGGAGTGCCCATCAGCTCTGGGGGCTTTGGCCTCTCTGGCCTGGGCAGTGGCCTCTGTGGCTTCCCCTGCTGAAACTGTTCCACCTGGGAGTCTCCACCTGCATCCCCTTCTCCTCCATCTTTTGACACATTAAATTCTGCTGCATCCCAGCCTCTGCCTCTGTGTCATCCTTTGCCCTGTAGACATTCTCCCAAGGCATAGATGTTGCCCCAGGGATGTTTCTGGGGTGGTGTTGTTGGGGCTGGTTTTGCACTGGCTGTCAGCACAGGCTGGCATTGGGAGTGCTCAGTGTGCACTGAGGGACCCTCTGGCGTCTTAGTTTCTCTGCCTCTTTGGATGAGGATAGAATTTCTCTACATTGTCCAGGGAGAAACATACACTTTGTTTGGACTTCTTTTCCTTTTCCTTTCTCAGCTCAATGCTGTGACACAAGTATTTAGCAGTGTATGTGTTAGTGTTCAGACAGAGGTACTGAATTCCCATCAGACTCCAGCAGATCCCTTGGATCTGAAAGGTTTCTAAAAGGGCATTTTGCTGCCTTCTCACAGACCCATGTTATCATGGGATCACAAGAATGAGTTTTGTTGGGATAGATTGTTAAAGATCATTTAGTCCAACCCTCCTGCCATGGACAGTGTCTCAGCACCACCTTGCCTATTCCAGTTTAAAACTCCTGCCCCTTTCCAATCACTTGTTATAATGTCTCTCTCCCACTTCCTTACACCACTACTTCATGTACTGAAAGGCTGCAATAAGGTC
Source organism: Serinus canaria (assembly GCF_022539315.1). Lineage (NCBI taxonomy): Eukaryota > Metazoa > Chordata > Aves > Passeriformes > Fringillidae > Serinus > Serinus canaria. The sequence goes on along the minus strand of NC_066340.1, from coordinate 3,484,182 downwards.
CCCCAGGTCTTGCTCTTCTCCTGACTGAAAAACTTTACCTGCATCAGCTGCCCTTCAGAGCAGGGGTGATGAATCTGTGTTATTGAATTCACAGGCATCCCCCAACAAGGGGAGAGAGTGATGAGGAGGACTCCATGCATATCAGAAGGCTAATTAATTACTTTATTATACTATATTATTCTATATTATATTACATCTATTACATTACATCTAAACTGAACCTGCCCAGCACTCAGCTCTGCACAGACTGCACAGAATCTCATGGCTGTCAGTGACAGTCCTGACACACACACACACACACCTGGCCCTGTCAGGCCAAGGAAACAAAACACCATCACTGTGGGGAAACAATCTCCACATTGCATTCTACTGTGGCACAAACACAGGCACAGCAAATGATAAGATTTCTCTGAGGTTCAGGGAATGTGAATCTCAGAAATATTCTTGGGAAGAATTGTGCCTTGCTTCTCTCTGTGAGAAGAAATGTGGTGACACTGTGTGACCATTTTTGCAGCCCTTCTCTGCAGGGCAGCTCTCCTTCCATCTACCCCACAGTCCCTGTTGATTTCTCAGGTTGCCCCAAGGCAGTGTCAGGACCTTGCACTTGGCTTTGTTGAAGTTCCTGAGTTCCACGTGGGACCATTCCTCGAGTCTGTCAAGATTCCTGTGGATTTAAATCCTCCCATCTATAGTAGTTCTTGTTCCCCTCAGCTTCAGGTCATTGCTGAGGGTCACAAATCATTAAGGCTGGAAAAGACCTCCAAGATCATCACATTGACAAGATACCCTTGTGGCCAATAAAGCACGTCACAAAGTGCCATGAAGATGCACCCAATCCCATTGTCCATGTCACTGATGCTCACAGACCCAGGGCTGTCAGCAGCACCCTGGGCTGTGCCAGCAGGAGTGGAACCAGGAGATGTGGATGCTGCTCTGCTCAGCACTCACCTGCTGCCATTCCCTCTGTGGGAAATGAATTTAGGGAATTCTCAAAGCCTGACTGAAGGCTCACATAGTGTGCATCTGTTGACGGACAGTGTTGAGAGAAATGGAACTAGAAACAAGTTTCAAACGATGGCTTTGCAAATAAAACAAAATACTTTATAGAAATAGAACTATGAAAGATGCACTGTATTAAGACCCAGGAGGGGTAATTTTAGAAAATTTGCTTTAAGGCATTTGCAGCATGGTGTGACAAAGCTGATAGGCCAAGAAACACTTATAATGTACTGTAATTAGGAAATAGTTGGCTTCTGATTATAATAGCATGAATTAAAACATCTGTATTGTATCACCCTTCTCATGAGATTGAACATAGAATAAATGTTTTTAAAACACCTCTCAGTTGCCCCGTCTCTGGGTCAGAAAAAAGCATAATCCAACACCCCCATATTGGGCACAGGCTGTGATGCAAGAACCACCAGGACCAAGGGGACTGAGCTTAGTGCAGGATGGCTGGGATGGTGAGGAGATCAGAGCACTTGACTTAGGCTCAGGGATTGCTGAGCATGGAGACAAGAATGGTTTGGTCAGAGAGATAAAATCATCCTTGAAGTAGACAGGGCCGGTGAAGAGGTTTGGTTCATTCTATCCATCTGCAGCCTGCATTCCCCCATTTATGGAGACCAGGGTGCTTTGGTGAACTGGGAGATGTGAGCTCTGGATGTGTGACGGCCATCCTCTGATCCAGTCAGACAGAGGGTGAATGATGGGCTTTGAGTGAGATGGGAGGTGGGTACTGGTGCCTCTTGTCACTCTAAGCTGCCCTCCCTTGCATAGACCTTGCTGGGTTGTGGGGCTCCCTCTCATCCCCAGGGGAAGCACCTGGACATTCAGGTGTGGGCTGACAGAGTTCATCTCTACTGATGGGCCATAATGGGCCAAAACCAAAGCAGCTCTGCTGGCTGTGATGGGCAGCTGTGTTGTCTGAGATGGTGTCAAGAGCTCCTGAAGGGTCCCAAGATCCACAGAATTACATGATCCAGTATGAAGTTCCCCCCTTCAAGGGAGGAACCTGGGCATCCCTACCTGAAATTGAGTGAATATAAACCAAATAGATTTTATGTTCTGTGGATTTTCCCTGGGATTTCCCCCCACCACTTCCTTGAGATTTCCCCCACCACCTGACAGGTCCAGTCTGTGACCACTTTGACCAAGACTGTGCAGCAACAAAGTCTCATCACAGGGCTTATGGCTGGAGAGATCTTAATAATCTTACCCTTTATCTCTCTTCCTTCCTTTTTCCTATTGCATATCCATGGGTGATGTGGTTGATTTTCATCTTGCAATGCTTTCAGATTGTTGTATTGCTTTAAGAGTCAAAATAGCTACAGATGTGTTTTCCTGTCCAATCAAGACAATAAACCCTCTGTGTGTACTTACAAACACCAGACATTCCGTGTTGGTTCTCTCTAATCAATCTCAAACAATGCACAGACAAGACCCTGGGCTACCTCTCACCTGCAGTGGGTCAGAACACAGACACATGGAGGAAGACAGAAAGCAGCAATAAAATGATAAAACAGATTTAACTCCCCTGTCTTAAAAGGCACTCAAACACCTTCTCCTAAATCTGTCACACAGACCCATTCCTGAGCAACACCTCCCTCCCTGAGAATCTTGGGAGTCCGACAGCAGTTTAGGATGACACAGAGGCACAGGCTGGGATGCAACAGAAATTTAATTTAATGTAAAGATGAGAACAAGGTCACTCTGAGTGGAGGCGTCAGTGTAGAGAGCAGCGGGGTTGGCTCAGAATCTCCAGCCAATGGCCATGGCAGAGATCCCAGGAGGTGTCCACCTGCCTGATCCAGAAAGGGAGCAGGGCCAGCAGGTGCTCCCCAGGATGGCTGAGGGGGACTCACAGCCCTGGGGAGCACAGGGGAACAAGGAGACAGGTGGGAAAGGAGAGAGTGGCAGGGGACAGAGGCAGGGATGGGCTGTGCTTGCCAAGAGCCCAGGCTGGCCCTGTCCCTCTGCAAGGGCTGCTGGGGTTGCTCAGCCCCTCAGGAAGCACCAAGCCGATGCTGCGTGCCCAGGGCGGTTCCATCCTGGCAGTCCCTGGATTCCTTCCCAGGGCAGCGCCAGCAGCTTCAGCAGGGGAGGCTCCTGGTGCCACAGAGGCCACTGCCCAGGCCAGAGAGGCCAAAGCCCCCAGAGCTGATGGGCACTCCCTGAGAGCTGAGGATGCTGCCAACAGCAGCAGAGGTGGAGGATCCCACGGCGGTGTTCTGCGGGAAGGAGCTGAGGATGGGCCCAGGCAGGGTCACCACCACGGGCGAGGGCTCGATGATGACAGTGGAGTCCTGGCACTGCCTGACACAGGGCTCATTGCAGCTGCTGCCCAGCGGGGTGGGGCCACAGGGCTGGCAGGGCTGGCACCGGGTGTAGCAGGACATGGCTTGGGGCTGCAGGTGCACCTGTGGGACAAGGATGGTGGAAAGCAGAGCACAAGGAGTGGGTGAGGATCAACCTGTCATGCCAGCATGAGGATGACCCGGTTTCTCCCAGCCCCTCAAATCATAAAAAAGTCCTCAGAGATCTGCACCTTGCCAACAGCTCAGAAGTCACCTCAGCCAAACCCCAGTGTCTGCCTATGCCACACCTTCTGCCTCCTTCCCTCACCCATGGCAAGGAGCCCCAGTGCCCAGCTGAAGACTAGTAATGTGCTTAGAAATGTATGCAGAGGAGGACAAGGAAGAGCAGAAATGCTCCAAACTCACCTTATTCCCAAGAAGCTGGAGAGAGGAAGAGTGGATGAGAGTGAGGAGAATGAGCTGCTTTTATACTGCTCCTGCACTGCCCCAGGCTCACAGTAACTGCACAGGGCAACAATTTTCCTACAGACTCATCTCCAAAGCAAAATATCCTCCCTAATGCCACAGGGTGTGTTTTGGTTTACATCAATGCTGTAATTTAATTTCCACGTTTCTGACATCCCCACTGGGTCATGAAGATCCCTTTCATGTTAAGGGATGAGAAGCCAAATGATTTTTCTTGCAGGAACACATGAGTAATGGTTGGACTCAATGATCTTGGAGGTCTTTACCAATCCTTCTGATTCTGTGATTCATTAATTGTCTGATCATTGGCAGGAATCAAGTCTCAAACAGAGCCCTGTGCCATTGGGTTGCTCCTCAGTGTGTGAGGAAGATGTTGGATGTCTGGACCGTTCCTTGTTCTCCCTCTCTCCTCACCCACCCTTTGGCTGCACAATGGAGCCTGACCTGGATGACAGAACACGTGTGATCTCTGAGGGAGCTGCCAAGCCTCCCTTTTCCCTGGGCCAGGATGGAGCTGCCCTTGCTGGAGGGGGACTCAGCGCTGCCTTGGGCAGCCCTGCAGACATCACACCCTCCTGGCCTGGCCTCACACCAAAAGGCTGACACACAACCATCCCAAAATTAGAGTGTGACTTGCTCCTGCTGGGGAGAGTCTCTCCCTGGAGATTTGCCTACTGAAGGCATTCCCTTGCCCTCCTGGGGCACACCCCAGCTGCCTGCATGTTTGCAGGGCAGGGAAATGCATCAGTCCTTGGTATATTTTGAGAGCAGGTTTTGTACCCAGGGCTTTTCTGAGTTCATCCCCTCCCTGAGCATCCCCAGGCATGTGGCACTGCAGTTTCCCCAAAGCTCTCACCTGTGGGGAAATGGAGGAGGTTTCCTTCCCTCTCCAATGGTGCTGGGTTGTTCTCTAGGCTGACAAGGCATTTGGGGCATTAGAAAGGGGTGGACTTAGTCCCAATGCCCTGCAGAAGCTCGAGCTTTGGATCCCAGGATGCTGGAAGCTTTGACTCCAAAGCAGTGGGGCAGTGTTTTCTGAACCCCCTTCTTTCAGCTCCTGAGCCTCCAGGAGAGCTCCCCTCCACAGCCAGGTGTCTTTCACCAGGAGGATGAGTCCTTGAGTCTGTTCTGTTCCTCCAGCAGCATCTTCTCCTGTTTTCCTGTGGTTTGCCTTGGCTTTTCATGTTTTTTGAACCACAAGGTGCCCCTAAGATGCTGCCAGCTTTTCTGATTTCTTCAGAGATGCCTGTGAAGGCACATTGGACCTGCCAGATACCTGAGTGAGTAGAAGAGCTGGGATGTTTGAAGTCCAGGGTTTGTACATTGCTACTCAAATCCTCCCTGACCACCTCTTTCTCTCTGTCTGCAGCTGCGTTCCCTGACTGCTGGCACCTCCCAAAGGGGGCTCAGAGGTGCTTTCTTTGACACCAACACTCATGAGCCCATCACCAGATCACACATTTACATTGGTCCACTCTGATGGACCACAGCTGATCCTCCTCCTCTGCCATGGGGAGGTTTTCCCTACCCCTATTTCTGAGGAATATCAGGAGGTTGATCCTGTGACACTAAAATGAAGACAAAGGCCCAGAAGCCTTGAAGAACTTTCCCCTTTCCTGTAACCCCTGCCTGCAGTGAAGTTGTCCCAGTCAGCCTTGGCTCAAGGCTCCCTTTTGCTGTTGCCCTGTGTGGATGATCTTCTTCTTTCCCACCACCAGCTTTCCTGATTCAGCTGCAGGTGGGCTTTGCCTTTCCAACCCCAAAACTGGAACACTCAGCCTGGGAAATGATCTGCATCAAGAGGAAGGGAGAGGAAAGCATTTCCCTGGAGAAGCAGTGTCCAGTGGGAGCTGGAGTGAGGAGAGAGGGAGGAGAGAGCAGCAGGCAGGACGTGCTGTGAGGAGAGGAGCCTTTGGGTGCTCTGCTGCTCTTTGGGGCAGGGCAGAGCTGGGGCTGTCCATGCAGAGGCAGCTGCCAACAGTGGCAAGGCACAGCCTGAGCCAACATCCCCTGCCTGCAGGGACCCTCTGGCCTGGGGGCACCTCCTGTGCCTGCAAGGACATCCTCTCATCCCAGGGGTGCTCAGGCCTGGCCTGGCACATGTGGAAGGAGCTGCAGCACAGAGCAAGCATGTCAGAAGTGAGGAAATGAAATGGCAGCCTCGATGGAAATCAAACCACAACGTGTGGCGTTAGGGAGGATGTTTTGCTTTGGAGGTGAATGTGTTGGAAAATTACTGTCCCTGTGCAGTGCCTGTGGGCCTGGGGCAGTGCAGGAGCAGTATAAAAGGGGGACCTTCTCCTCACTGTCTCATTCACTCCTCTCACCTCCATCTCCTTGGGATCAAGGTGAGTCTGAAGCCCTTTCTTTTCTTCCTCCTTTGGGCTTTCTGATCATAGTCTCTGCTTTAATCTCATGTGGGTTGTTGAAAACTGTTTCTTATTGGAGAGGGATGGGACAAAAGTTGGGCATGGAGAGAGGTTGGGCTTTGTCTGAGATGTCTCCTGAGTTCTGGCCTAAGTGTGGAAGTCTCTGGGCTTGGTCAGTCTTAAGAACATTCTCAGGGGCCTGAGCAAACAGTGCAGCTGTTTGGCATCTCTAAGCATCCTGCTGCTGTCTTCTCCAGCTCTTTGCTATTCTCCATCATGGTGTGCCAACAGACTGCAATGACATAGTGCAGCAAACTCTGCCTCCACCTTCCCTGTCCCACAGGTGCATCTCCAGCCCAAAGCCATGTCCTGCTACACCCGGTGCCAGCCCTGCCAGCCCTGTGGCCCCACCCCGCTGGGCAGCAGCTGCAATGAGCCCTGTGTCAGGCAGTGCCAGGACTCCACTGTCATCATCGAGCCCTCGCCCGTGGTGGTGACCCTGCCTGGCCCCATCCTCAGCTCCTTCCCACAGAACACCGCCGTGGGATCCTCCACCTCTGCTGCTGTTGGCAGCATCCTCAGCTCTCAGGGAGTGCCCATCAGCTCTGGGGGCTTTGGCCTCTCTGGCCTGGGCAGTGGCCTCTGTGGCACCAGGAGCCTCCCCTGCTGAAGCTGCTGGCGCTGCCCTGGGAAGGAATCCAGGGACTGCCAGGATGGAACCGCCCTGGGCACGCAGCATCGGCTTGGTGCTTCCTGAGGGGCTGAGCAACCCCAGCAGCCCTTGCAGAGGGACAGGGCCAGCCTGGGCTCTTGGCAAGCACAGCCCATCCCTGCCTCTGTCCCCTGCCACTCTCTCCTTTCCCACCTGTCTCCTTGTTCCCCTGTGCTCCCCAGGGCTGTGAGTCCCCCTCAGCCATCCTGGGGAGCACCTGCTGGCCCTGCTCCCTTTCTGGATCAGGCAGGTGGACACCTCCTGGGATCTCTGCCATGGCTGTGTGATGGAGATTCTGAGCCAACCCCGCTGCTCTCTACACTGACGCCTCCACTCAGAGTGGCCTTGTTCTCATCTTTACATTAAATTAAATTTCTGTTGCATCCCAGCCTGTGCCTCTGTGTCATCTTTCCCTGCTGTTGGTCTCCCAAGATTCCCAGGGGGTGAGGTGTTGCTCAGGAATGGTTCTGTGTGACAGATTTAGGAGAAGTTGTTTGAGTACCTTTTAAGACAGGAGAGTTAAATCTGCTTTATCATGGTATTGCTGCTTTCTATCCTTCTTGATATGTCTGGAGCTGGTAGAATGAACCAATCCTCTTCACTGGCCCTGTCTATTCCAAGGATGATTTGCCGTGCCCGCAGCAGTTCAGCCTTCCCTCAGCTGATTCTGGACAGCCGTTTGAGTCCCTCAGCCCACACCTGCTACCTCTCTTCCTTCCTGTTGAGAAGGATGAAAGTTTGACAAGAAAATCTCACAGATATGTATGGTTAGCAGAAAGATTTTTTAATGTGGAATCTGATGAAGGAATAGAGTTGGAAGCAAGTTTTGATATAGAAGAAAAGAATTGCTGAGCCAGCCTTACTGGATAATCAAGGAGGCAAAGGGTGTGTTAGTTAGAAGGGGTTTTTATGACTTAGAACCAAGGATAAACCCACCCCAAACAAGATGTTTTTACCAAGCAAGAAGATAGCACAGGCAAAGAAGCCTGCTGATGTGGCAAGTAGAAAAAAGGTCTCTGAATTTTCCACTGCAAGAAAACTGAAAAACCACTTCTGGCTTAAACTGTAATGTACTGACTGTGAGTGATTGGAGAACAGTAACATGAATATGGTAATTAGCGTAGTTATGATAGGTTATAGATAATAGTTAAGTTAGAGATTGGTTCTACTATATAAGGATGCTAAGCAAAGAAAAGTCTAAATTGCATTGTAACCAAAACTAAAGGGTCTCCAGGCCTGCCTGCAGCTGGAGCTAACAGCTGTAGGCACAGGCTCTGTCACCCACAACCCTGGGCTGCTGTAACCTCGTGGATGGAATTAACAGCATTTTGGAAAGCTGCCTGGAGTCACGCATCCCTCATTTCAGTTCTTACGCATTCCCAATGTATTTTCCTGCCACCATCTCTCCAAAAGATTTCCTAGCAAGGCCTGGGCAGAGATAAGGATGGAGCAGAGCATAGAGGACAAAGGCAAATGGTCTGTGTGGTGTTTTGAGCTGCACTAAGCACTGAGCAGTAAGTAGTTCTCATGATCTGCTGACCAGTGGGAAGGGGGAGAATTGGAATAGCAAGAGAGTGACATACCCTGGTGTCAGGATCAGGACATTCTATGAAGGAATGGGAGAAAAAAGAGAAAACCACATGGTCCCAAGACAATCATGTGGCAGCAGCAGACCAATGCCCAGGCAGTGTACAAAGAATGGCTACTCTGGGAAGACTGTTCACAGATTTATTGCTAAGCATGATATTATCTGTGCCCAGTGCTGTGGTGGAATCACCACCCCTGGAGGGATTTAAAAGATTATTAGTTGTGACGCTTGGGGACATGCTTTAGTGTTGAGCTTGGAAGAGCTGGGTTAATGGTTGGACCCCTTATTCTTAAAGGTCTTTTCATACCTAAGTGATTCTGTGATTCTACATGACCTGGAACAGCCCTTCGGCCAGCTGAGGTCATTTGTCCTTCTGCAGAATGAGCAGCAAGGGCAAGAGGGAGGTTTGGGCAAAGCTGAATCTGATGGTCAGGGGATCAGCTGGGGAGTCATGGCTTCCTTCCTCACCTGCAAGTTACAGTGAGAGATTTTCAAGAGAATTTTGGGAGCGTGCAAGGATTTATACTCATGGGCTCAATGTCCAAGAGGAAACCAGTGATGAGTGGTGTCCATCAGGGATCAGTACAGGGACCTATATTTGTTGATGTGTTCATCAATAACATAGATAGTGGGACTGAGTGGGCACTCAACAAGTTTGTGAATGACACCAAGCTGAGGCTTGAGGAAAGTGTTTCAGTCCAGAGGGATCTTGGCAGCTTTGAGAATGGTCCCATGTGAAACCCAGGAACTTCACCAAGGCTAGCAATGGATGAGAAATGGTTTAGACCAGCCCTGCAGAGAAGGAAGCAGACATCATGGAGGTAGAAAAATTGGACAGGAGCCAGCAATGTGTTCTTGACATCCAGAAATTCAGTCATGTCTTGGTCTGCGCAAACAGAAATACAGCCAGCAGGTCAGCTCTGTTTAGACGCCACCTGGAACCCTGAATGCAATCAGGAGTCCTCAATTCAAAGTAGGCATGGGCCTGTTAGAGCAGCTCCAGACAAGGGCTGCAGAAATGATCACATGGATGCATTGCCCCTACCATGGAGAAAGGCTGAGGGACTTGAGTTTTTTCAGGCAGGAGAAGAGCAGGCTCTGGGGAGACCTTATTGCAGCATTTCAATGTGTAAAGAGGATGGATAAGAAAACTGGAGAGAGACATTATATCAAGGCCTGCAGTGACCAGACAAGGAGCAACACTTTTAAACTGAAATGTAGTAGGTGTAGTTGGGACATAAGGAAGAAGTTAATGATGTGGTGGGAAATATGGGGAACACTTCATGGGAAGTGTTCAGGGTGAGTGTTCAGAGTGGAACTTTGAGTAACTGATAGAGTGGCAGAGTACTGTAAGGAAGGGTTTTGCCAGGCACCTGATCAGAAGCTGGGAGCTGTGTCCTTGCAGCAACATATTCACTGCTTGGTACCTTCAATGCAGTGCTGAGGTGACTGAGAGACAATGAAAAAGTGTATTAAGTACAAGCTAACTCGTTACAGAAATTCCATTCTGATGCAAGGAGTCAAAGAAACTCAGAACCCAGAGGGTCCCTCAGTGCACACTGAGCACTCCCAATGCCAGCCTGTGCTGACAGCCAGTGCAAAACCAGCCCCAACAACACCACCCCAGAAACATCCCTGGGGCAACATCTATGCCTTGGGAGAATGTCTACAGGGCAAAGGATGACACAGAGGCAGAGGCTGGGATGCAGCAGAATTTAATGTGTCAAAAGTAGAAAGAGGGGGATCCAGGTGGAGGCCACAGTGCAGCGCCAGCAGCTTCAGCAGGGGAGGCTCCTGGTGCCACAGAGGCCACTGCCCAGGCCAGAGAGGCCAAAGCCCCCAGAGCTGATGGGCACTCCCTGAGAGCTGAGGATGCTGCCAACAGCAGCAGAGGTGGAGGATCCCACGGCGGTGTTCTGTGGGAAGGAGCTGAGGATGGGCCCAGGCAGGGTCACCACCACAGGTGAGGGCTGGATGGCCACGTGGGAGTCCTGGCACTGCCTGACACAGGGCTCATTGCAGCTGCTGCCCAGCGGGGTGGGGCCACAGGGCTGGCAGGGCTGGCACCGGGTGAAGCAGGACATGGCTGGGGGCTGCAGGTGCACCTGGCAGAGAGGGAAGGGCAAGTCATGAGGGGTTTTTGAAGAGCAATCCATCACCACACTATGCAACTGCCCTGTCGAGCCAAGATGGGATCAAGAGCTGGAGGTCTTGTATTGATGCCCACAGGCTTCTCCTTCCTTTTAGCCAAAGAAGTTCCCTGCCAAGAGCAAGCAATCGCAGGGTAATCTCACCTATCCCATCACTCACTTCAGCCTAGTCCCAAACTCTCCCTGTGCATACTTTCTGTTCCTGTCCCTCTCCCACCATAAGCAGCCCTATGACCTGGCATAGAACAAAGGGGCAGGTATGTGCAGAAAACAGAAGGAGGGAGAATAGAAGGAGTGAGAGGAGAAAAGTCTTCAACCATACCTTGTTCTCAATGAGATGGGGACAAGAGGACTGGATGTGAGAGTGAGGAGAAGGTCCTGCTTTTATACTGCTCCTGCCCTGCCCCAGGCCCAGAGTCACTGCACTGGGGCAGTAATTTTCCAACAGACTCATCTCCAAAGCAAAATATCCTCCCTAACGCCACAGGTTGTGCTTTTGTTTCTGTCAACGCTGCCATTTCATTTCCTCATTTCTGACATTCCTGCTCTGCCTTGCATGATCCTTTCATGTGCCATAAGAAGACACCCCATGAAGAATCGTTCCAGAGAGTGCAGAAGTACAGGAGGGGTCCTGGGAAGGCAGATATTGGCTTGGGACAGTGAAGTGCTGTTTGGAATTGCAGTGGGTGAGCTCCAAGTCAAGGATTGTCTGAGAAAAGGCAACCCATCCCAGCAGAGGGTAGAATGGATGCACTGGCCTCAGGCTCTCCTGAATGCTTTACAGATTTAAAGGTTTGTAGAAAACATCTCCTCACCATCTGGGACACAACCATGAGCTTCACATGACATGACTTCTCCTGGCATTAGAGCTTCCTCATGCTTCCTTTCCCCTGAGCCAAAGGATGTCTCAGCCTGGAGCGCAAATCAGCAGCCCTGGAGAAGCTGAAATATGTCCAGCTCTCGAGTGAATGAGAGCTGGAAGGACCCTGTGGTACCACATGCCTGGGGATGCTCAGGGAGGGGACGTGTGCAGAAGGGCCCAGCTCTCAAACCACATCAAGGAGGGCTGCACTTCCCTGCCCTGCAGACATGGAGGCAGCTGGGGAACGTCCCAGGAGGGCAAGGGAATGCCTTCAGTAGGCAAATTTCCAGGGAGAGACTCTCTCCACCTATGGGGAGTCTCAGTCTAATTTTGGGTTGGCCGTGTGTCAGCCTTGTGACGTGCTGTGTGCAGCCCATGACCCAACACTGCTGAATTCCCCTCCAGCAAGGGCAGCTCCATCCACGCCTCAGGAAAACCATCTTCAGTCACTGGGCTGTTCCTTGTACAGAGCTCCAGGCAGCTCAAACAGAAATTGCCCTCAGCATGAACTTGTTACCATCACTCCCGCAGCTCAGGGGGCTTTCACGACCATCAGTTTGTTTTGGAAAAGTATCCTTGGCTAGTATGGGGCCAAAGTGTATGATGGTCTGGGCAAAATGGGGAGAACAAGGTATTTTCTGAACCTCCACACACCCCTACGAGAGTGAGAGGGGACCCAACTTCATGAGGAATCTCAAGGAATCCTGGGGTTCAGGAGAGCAAAGTTATCTTCTCTTACAGCTCCTGGTGGCAAACATTAGTAACGCTACAATGGAGCCATGAGAGGGGATAACCTTGTAAACAAACTCCCACATGAGGAGAAGACAGGCTTGGTGGGAGGGTATGTTCAGCTGCCTGCAAAGAGGGTAGAAAACAAGCAGAGCATTTTTCCCCAGATAGGTGTCAACTGTCTGCACAGACCCCTCCAGCACATGCAACTCATCTTCTGCACGTACTGATGTGTCACTGCCCAGAAAACCCTTGGGTCTTTCATCTCAATGCTTGAAATAATCCTTGGAGGCCTATTGGCCACGCCAGAAATGAGGAAATGAAAATGGCAGCGTTGATGGAAACAAAGCACAACCTGTGGCATCAGGGAGGATATTTTGCTTGGGAGGCGGGTCTGTAGGGAAATTACTGCCCCTGTGCAGTGACTGAGGGCCTGGGGCAGGGCAGGAGCAGTATAAAAGCAGCACATTCTCCTCACTCTCCCATCCACTCCTTCAGCTCCATCTTGTTGGGAACAACGTGAGTTTTGAAGACTTTCCTCCTGACCTCTTCCTTGCCCTCCTTTTCTACCTCTTATGGCTTGTCTCTGCACATGCCTCTCTCTGACATATTCTGGCCCCCTAGAATGCTTACTCTGGGAGAGGAAAGGATGTAGACAGTGGGGAGAGGAAAAGGTTCAGACTTTGAGATGTCTCTGGAGCAGTGGGCTATGTAGGGTCCTCCTGGGCCTGCAATTCCTGCTGTGTTCTTCTGAGGGAAAGGGGATGCCTGTGGGCTCCTGGTGAAGTCCTTTATGGATGAGGAAAAAGGACTCAGTCATGCGGGAGGGGTGACACATTACATTTGAAACATCCCTCATGCCTTGATTTTCCCTTCCCTCTCTCTGCCAGGTGCACCTGCAGCCCCCAGCCATGTCCTGCTTCACCCGGTGCCAGCCCTGCCAGCCCTGTGGCCCCACCCCGCTGGGCAGCAGCTGCAATGAGCCCTGTGTCAGGCAGTGCCAGGACTCCACCGTGTTCATCCAGCCCTCACCTGTGGTGGTGACCCTGCCTGGGCCCATCCTCAGCTCCTTCCCACAGAACACCGCCGTGGGATCCTCCACCTCTGCTGCTGTTGGCAGCATCCTCAGCTCTCAGGGAGTGCCCATCAGCTCTGGGGGCTTTGGCCTCTCTGGCCTGGGCAGTGGCCTCTGTGGCACCAGGAGCCTCCCCTGCTGAAGCTGCTGGCGCTGCACTGTGGCCTCCACCTGGATCCCCCTCTTTCCTCTTTTGACACATTAAATTCTGCTGCATCCCAGCCTCTGCCTCTGTGTCATCCTTTGCCCTGCAACCACTCTCCCAAGGCATAGATGTTGCCCCAGGGATGTTTCTGGGGTGGTGTTGTTTGGGCTGGTTTTGCACTGGCTGTCAGCACAGGCTGGCATTGGGAGTGCTCAGTGTGCTCTGAGGGTCCCTCTGGGTTCCAAGTTTCCATGTCTCAATGGATTTGAAAAGAATGATAAAATCACAGAGTGGGTTGGGTTGGACAGGACCTTAAAGTTTATCCAGTTCCATCCCCTGTCATTGGCAGGGACACCTTCCACTATCCCAGATTGCTCCAAGCCTCGTCTCAGCCTGGCCTTGAACACCTCCAGGGATCCAGGGTCAGCCTCAGCTTCTCTGGGCACCCTGTGCCAGGGCCTCCCCACCCTGCTAGTAAAGGATTGCTTCTTGATATACAGTCTGAATTTACCCTCTGTCAGTGTGAAGGCATTGCCCTGGTGCAGTCACTACATATCCTTGTAAATAGTCTTTCTCCATCTTGACTGTAAATTCCCTTCAGATTCTGCAATGCCACAATTACATCACCCCAAGGCTTTTCCTCCCCAGGCTGAGCAACCCCAGTTCTCCCAACCTTTCCTCACAGCAGAGCTGCTCCATCCCTCTGATAATCTCAGATTCCTCTGGACTCACTCCAACAGCTCCACATCTTTCCTGTGCTGGGACCCCGGAGTTGGAGGCAGCTCTGCAGGTGGGGTCTCACCTGGCAGAATCTCCTCCCTTGTCCTGCTGCCCAAGCTGGTTTGGATGTAGCCCAGGACACAGTTGGCTTTCTGGGCTGCCAGAGCAGAGTCCTGGTTTGTGGCAGGCACCTATCATCCCACAGGCACCCAAAATCCTTCTTGGTAGAATAGAATAGAATAGAATAGAATAGAATAGAATAGAATAGAATAGAATAGAATAGAATAGAATAGAATAGAATTACCCTGCATGGTCCAGGGAGAACCATGCACCTCTGTCCTCTTTCAGCTGAACGTTTGACACAAGTACTCAGCAGTCAATGAATTAATGACAAGAGAAAGGACCAGCTTCCCATCAGACTCCAGGAGATCCCATCCTAACCACAGGATTCCCAAAAGAGGGACACAGTGCAGTGGGCTGCCTTCTCACAGACCTGTGTTGCCTTGAAATCACAGAATGGGTTTGGTTGTGTTGCTCAGAACTTCAGATTTGTTACCCACTCCACAACAACTCAGTAATCACACACTCAGCAGAGACATTGATTATTTAGGTCAGAGTTACACAAGCCCGGGTGCTCAGTGGAGTTCCCCAAATGAAGCATACCCAGCAGACTTCATGCCATTATTTGTACACAGAAATTCAGAGTTAGAAGCTTTCCAAGTACAGCTCTCTATGGGGATTGGTTGCTGAGTTCCATACAAGTGATACAAGCCCAGCTCAATTCTACACATGCTCTGGGGAAGGCTCTTCACCTGGCCACAGGGTCTTTTTTATCTGTAGCTGTGACTCTCAGTATTGCAATGAACATAATTCAGCTATAGGATACGTGGACCTTGACTATTCTGCCAGGCTAGCAATGTATACATAGGCACACATCAACATCTGGATTTACTGCATCCTTTAAAACTTCTTTTTCCCACTGATGTCCCGGAGTAAGAGATGCTAACTGCAATCTGCTCCACTGGCACACAACATCTTGATTTATTCCTGTTGTGGTTTAGGGATGGCATCCTCCAATTTAGTAGTCCTGCTAAAAAAAAATCCACACCAACACTGGCTTCCCCTTCCCCTCCAGCTAGAAGCACAAAAGCCAAAGATCAAAAGTTGAGAGGAGATCAATTTACTGGAAACAGCAATGAGACAAGAAATGAAACAGTAACAGATGCAATATTAATACCAAAAGCTACAATATTAATAACAAAGTGAGACAAAGAAATTATTTACAGGAAAGTGAAACAATTTCAGATGCTTTCACACACACACCCCCCCCCTCCAGGATTTTTGCCACTGGAAGGAACAGCCTTCTTCCTGGAAGCAAGAGAGAATTAATATGGAAAGGACATGAGCTGGAATGGTAACATGGAGGTCTTGCCCATGTCCCCTCCTGCTCATCTGGGCCAAACCATGACAATTACATCTTTAAGGCTTGTTAGTTCCCAGATGTCCTTGACTAGGGGAAGGCAGCTGCTGACTGTTGCACTGGTTAGGGCTCCTTTCTTCCTGAATTAGGCTGGAAAGTACAGTGAGATCTTTGTCTGGTTGGACAATGGTATTCTCCAGTTTCATGCTTCAAATAAAGCCATGTGCCAATCTGACTCCTTCCACTGCTTCTCCACTGTGGAGGGCTGGAGAGGAGAATTGTAGGCACAAAAAGCAAAGATCACAGGCTTAGATAAGTACAATTTACTGGAAGCAGCAATTAGATGTCAGTAGAGAAAATTAGAAAATGGAGTTACATATTGCATCATTAAGAATATTTAAATTGAGCCTGTGTTAACACCCTGTGAACAACCATCCCTCACAATCCCTTCCCACATCCAGCCCTGAGCAACACCCCTCTTTTTGGCCATGTTGGGAGTGGATCTGCAGGGGAATAAATGAGAGGAACACATGGACTGCGATGCAAAAGAACTTTAATGAGTCAAACCAGGAAAAGTAGGTCAATCCAAGGTGAGGTGCCAAGGCAGAAAGCACCAGGGGCGAACAACAGTCTGTTGTTTTCCAAGGTGTGATTTCCAAGGTGTGGAGCCAGCAGGTGCTCCCCAGGATGGCTGAGGGGGACTCACAGCCCTGGGGAGCACAGGGGAACAAGGAGACAGGAGGGAAAGGAGAGAGTGGCAGGGGACAGAGGCAGGGATGGGCTGTGCTTGCCAAGAGCCCAGGCTGGCCCTGTCCCTCTGCAAGGGCTGCTGGGGTTGCTCAGCCCCTCAGGAAGCACCAAGCCGATGCTGCGTGCCCAGGGCGGTTCCATCCTGGCAGTCCCTGGGTTCCTTCCCAGGGCAGCGCCAGCAGCTTCAGCAGGGGAGGCTCCTGGTGCCACAGAGGCCACTGCCCAGGCCAGAGAGGCCAAAGCCCCCAGAGCTGATGGGCACTCCCTGAGAGCTGAGGATGCTGCCAACAGCAGCAGAGGTGGAGGATCCCACCACAGTGTTCTGTGGGAAGGAGCTGAGGATGGGCCCAGGCAGGGTCACCACCACGGGCGAGGGCTCGATGATGACAGTGGAGTCCTGGCACTGCCTGACACAGGGCTCATTGCAGCTGCTGCCCAGCGGGGTGGGGCCACACTGCCTGACACAGGGCTCATTGCAGCTGCTGCCCAGCGGGGTGGGGCCACAGGGCTGGCAGGGCCGGCACGGGGTGTAGCAGGACATGGCTGGGGGCTGGAGATGCACCTGTGGGACAGGGAAGGTGGAGGCAGAGTTTACTGCACTATGTCAGTGCGGTCTGTTGGCACACCATGATGGAGAATAGCAAAGAGCTGGAGAAGACAGCAGCAGGATGCTTAGAGATGCCAAACAGCTGCACTGTTTGCTCAGGCCCCTGAGAATGTTCTTAAGACTGACCAAGCCCAGAGACTTCCACACTTAGGCCAGAACTCAGGAGACATCTCAGACAAAGGCCAACCTCTCTCCATGCCCAACTTTTGTCCCATCCCTCTCCAATAAGAAACAGTTTTCAACAACCCACATGAGATTAAAGCAGAGACTATGATCAGAAAGCCCAAAGGAGGAAGAAAAGAAAGGGCTTCAGACTCACCTTGATCCCAAGGAGATGGAGGTGAGAGGAGTGAATGAGACAGTGAGGAGAAGGTCCCCCTTTTATACTGCTCCTGCACTGCCCCAGGCCCACAGGCACTGCACAGGGACAGTAATTTTCCAACACATTCACCTCCAAAGCAAAACATCCTCCCTAACGCCACACGTTGTGGTTTGATTTCCATCGAGGCTGCCATTTCATTTCCTCATTTCTGACATGCTTGCTCTGTGCTGCAGCTCCTTCCACATGTGCCAGGCCAGGCCTGAGCACCCCTGGGATGAGAGCATGTCCTTGCAGGCACAGGAGGTGCCCCCAGGCCAGAGGGTCCCTGCAGGCAGGGGATGTTGGCTCGGGCTGTGCCTTGCCACTGTTGGCAGCTGCCTCTGCATGGACAGCCCCAGCTCTGCCCTGCCCCAAAGAGCAGCAGAGCACCCAAAGGCTCCTCTCCTCACAGCACGTCCTGCCTGCTGCTCTCTCCTCCCTCTCTCCTCACTCCAGCTCCCACTGGACACTGCTTCTCCAGGGAAATGCTTTCCTCTCCCTTCCTCTTGATGCAGATCATTTCCCAGGCTGAGTGTTCCAGTTTTGGGGTTGGAAAGGCAAAGCCCACCTGCAGCTGAATCAGGAAAGCTGGTGGTGGGAAAGAAGAAGATCATCCACACAGGGCAACAGCAAAAGGGAGCCTTGAGCCAAGGCTGACTGGGACAACTTCACTGCAGGCAGGGGTTACAGGAAAGGGGAAAGTTCTTCAAGGCTTCTGGGCCTTTGTCTTCATTTTAGTGTCACAGGATCAACCTCCTGATATTCCTCAGAAATAGGGGTAGGGAAAACCTCCCCATGGCAGAGGAGGAGGATCAGCTGTGGTCCATCAGAGTGGACCAATGTAAATGTGTGATCTGGTGATGGGCTCATGAGTGTTGGTGTCAAAGAAAGCACCTCTGAGCCCCCTTTGGGAGGTGCCAGCAGTCAGGGAACGCAGCTGCAGACAGAGAGAAAGTGGTGGTCAGGGAGGATTTGAGTAGCAATGTACAGACCCTGGACTTCAAACATCCCAGCTCTTCTACTCACTCAGGTATCTGGCAGGTCCAATGTGCCTTCACAGGCACCTCTGAAGAAATCAGAAAAGCTGGCAGCATCTTAGGGGCACCTTGTGGTTCAAAAAACATGAAAAGTCAAGGCAAACCACAGGAAAACAGGAGAAGATGCTGCTGGAGGAACAGAACAGACTCAAGGACTCATCCTCCTGGTGAAAGACACCTGGCTGTGGAGGGGAGCTCTCCTGGAGGCTCAGGAGCTGAAAGAAGGGGGTTCAGAAAACACTGCCCCACTGCTTTGGAGTCAAAGCTTCCAGCATCCTGGGATCCAAAGCTCGAGCTTCTGCAGGGCATTGGGACTAAGTCCACCCCTTTCCAGTGCCCCAAATGCCTTGTCAGCCTAGAGAACAACCCAGCACCATTGGAGAGGGAAGGAAACCTCCTCCATTTCCTCACAGGTGAGAGCTTTGGGGAAACTGCAGTGCCACATGCCTGGGGATGCTCAGGGAGGGGATGCACACAGAAAAGCCCTGGGTACAGAACCTGCTCTCAAAATACACCAAGGACTGATGCATTTCCCTGCCCTGCAAACATGCAGGCAGCTGCGGTGTGCCCCAGGAGGGCAAGGGAATGCCTTCAGTAGGCAAATCTCCAGGGAGAGACTCTCCCCAGCAGGAGCAAGTCACACTCTAATTTTGGGATGGTTGTGTGTCAGCCTTTTGGTGTGAGGCCAGGCCAGGAGGGTGTGATGTCTGCAGGGCTGCCCAAGGCAGCGCTGAGTCCCCCTCCAGCAAGGGCAGCTCCATCCTGGCCCAGGGAAAAGGGAGGCTTGGCAGCTCCCTCAGAGATCACACGTGTTCTGTCATCCAGGTCAGGCTCCACATTGTGCAGCCAAAGGGTGGGTGAGGAGAGAGGGAGAACAAGGAACGGTCCAGACATCCAACATCTTCCTCACACACTGAGGAGCAACCCAATGGCACAGGGCTCTGTTTGAGACTTGATTCCTGCCAATGATCAGACAATTAATGAATCACAGAATCAGAAGGATTGGTAAAGACCTCCAAGATCATTGAGTCCAACCATTACTCATGTGTTCCTGCAAGAAAAATCATTTGGCTTCTCATCCCTTAACATGAAAGGGATCTTCATGACCCAGTGGGGATGTCAGAAACGTGGAAATTAAATTACAGCATTGATGTAAACCAAAACACACCCTGTGGCATTAGGGAGGATATTTTGCTTTGGAGATGAGTCTGTAGGAAAATTGTTGCCCTGTGCAGTTACTGTGAGCCTGGGGCAGTGCAGGAGCAGTATAAAAGCAGCTCATTCTCCTCACTCTCATCCACTCTTCCTCTCTCCAGCTTCTTGGGAATAAGGTGAGTTTGGAGCATTTCTGCTCTTCCTTGTCCTCCTCTGCATACATTTCTAAGCACATTACTAGTCTTCAGCTGGGCACTGGGGCTCCTTGCCATGGGTGAGGGAAGGAGGCAGAAGGTGTGGCATAGGCAGACACTGGGGTTTGGCTGAGGTGACTTCTGAGCTGTTGGCAAGGTGCAGATCTCTGAGGACTTTTTTATGATTTGAGGGGCTGGGAGAAACCGGGTCATCCTCATGCTGGCATGACAGGTTGATCCTCACCCACTCCTTGTGCTCTGCTTTCCACCATCCTTGTCTCACAGGTGCATCTCCAGCCCAAAGCCATGTCCTGCTACACCCGGTGCCAGCCCTGCCAGCCCTGTGGCCCCACCCCGCTGGGCAGCAGCTGCAATGAGCCCTGTGTCAGGCAGTGCCAGGACTCCACTGTCATCATCGAGCCCTCGCCCGTGGTGGTGACCCTGCCTGGCCCCATCCTCAGCTCCTTCCCACAGAACACCGCCGTGGGATCCTCCACCTCTGCTGCTGTTGGCAGCATCCTCAGCTCTCAGGGAGTGCCCATCAGCTCTGGGGGCTTTGGCCTCTCTGGCCTGGGCAGTGGCCTCTGTGGCACCAGGAGCCTCCCCTGCTGAAGCTGCTGGCGCTGCCCTGGGAAGGAACCCAGGGACTGCCAGGATGGAACCGCCCTGGGCACGCAGCATCGGCTTGGTGCTTCCTGAGGGGCTGAGCAACCCCAGCAGCCCTTGCAGAGGGACAGGGCCAGCCTGGGCTCTTGGCAAGCACAGCCCATCCCTGCCTCTGTCCCCTGCCACTCTCTCCTTTCCCACCTGTCTCCTTGTTCCCCTGTGCTCCCCAGGGCTGTGAGTCCCCCTCAGCCATCCTGGGGAGCACCTGCTGGCTCCACACCTTGGAAATCACACCTTGGAAAACAACAGACTGTTGTTCGCCCCTGGTGCTTTCTGCCTTGGCACCTCACCTTGGATTGACCTACTTTTCCTGGTTTGACTCATTAAAGTTCTTTTGCATCGCAGTCCATGTGTTCCTCTCATTTATTCCCCTGCAGATCCACTCCCAACATGGCCAAAAAGAGGGGTGTTGCTCAGGGCTGGATGCGGGAAGGGATTGTGAGGGATGGTTGTTCACAGGGTGTTAACACAGGCTCAATTTAAATATTTTTAATGATGCAATATGTAACTCCATTTTCTAATTTTCTCTACTGACATCTAATTGCTGCTTCCAGTAAATTGTACTTATCTAAGCCTGTGATCTTTGCTTTTTGTGCCTACAATTCTCCTCTCCAGCCCTCCACAGTGGAGAAGCAGTGGAAGGAGTCAGATTGGCACATGGCTTTATTTGAAGCATGAAACTGGAGAATACCATTGTCCAACCAGACAAAGATCTCACTGTACTTTCCAGCCTAATTCAGGAAGAAAGGAGCCCTAACCAGTGCAACAGTCAGCAGCTGCCTTCCCCTAGTCAAGGACATCTGGGAACTAACAAGCCTTAAAGATGTAATTGTCATGGTTTGGCCCAGATGAGCAGGAGGGGACATGGGCAAGACCTCCATGTTACCATTCCAGCTCATGTCCTTTCCATATTAATTCTCTCTTGCTTCCAGGAAGAAGGCTGTTCCTTCCAGTGGCAAAAATCCTGGAGGGGGGGGGGTGTG
This sequence comes from Serinus canaria, assembly GCF_022539315.1. NCBI lineage: Eukaryota > Metazoa > Chordata > Aves > Passeriformes > Fringillidae > Serinus > Serinus canaria. Next base: position 3,462,877 of record NC_066340.1, on the reverse strand, counting down.
TGTGTGAAAGCATCTGAAATTGTTTCACTTTCCTGTAAATAATTTCTTTGTCTCACTTTGTTATTAATATTGTAGCTTTTGGTATTAATATTGCATCTGTTACTGTTTCATTTCTTGTCTCATTGCTGTTTCCAGTAAATTGATCTCCTCTCAACTTTTGATCTTTGGCTTTTGTGCTTCTAGCTGGAGGGGAAGGGGAAGCCAGTGTTGGTGTGGATTTTTTTTTAGCAGGACTACTAAATTGGAGGATGCCATCCCTAAACCACAACAGGAATAAATCAAGATGTTGTGTGCCAGTGGAGCAGATTGCAGTTAGCATCTCTTACTCCGGGACATCAGTGGGAAAAAGAAGTTTTAAAGGATGCAGTAAATCCAGATGTTGATGTGTGCCTATGTATACATTGCTAGCCTGGCAGAATAGTCAAGGTCCACGTATCCTATAGCTGAATTATGTTCATTGCAATACTGAGAGTCACAGCTACAGATAAAAAAGACCCTGTGGCCAGGTGAAGAGCCTTCCCCAGAGCATGTGTAGAATTGAGCTGGGCTTGTATCACTTGTATGGAACTCAGCAACCAATCCCCATAGAGAGCTGTACTTGGAAAGCTTCTAACTCTGAATTTCTGTGTACAAATAATGGCATGAAGTCTGCTGGGTATGCTTCATTTGGGGAACTCCACTGAGCACCCGGGCTTGTGTAACTCTGACCTAAATAATCAATGTCTCTGCTGAGTGTGTGATTACTGAGTTGTTGTGGAGTGGGTAACAAATCTGAAGTTCTGAGCAACACAACCAAACCCATTCTGTGATTTCAAGGCAACACAGGTCTGTGAGAAGGCAGCCCACTGCACTGTGTCCCTCTTTTGGGAATCCTGTGGTTAGGATGGGATCTCCTGGAGTCTGATGGGAAGCTGGTCCTTTCTCTTGTCATTAATTCATTGACTGCTGAGTACTTGTGTCAAACGTTCAGCTGAAAGAGGACAGAGGTGCATGGTTCTCCCTGGACCATGCAGGGTAATTCTATTCTATTCTATTCTATTCTATTCTATTCTATTCTATTCTATTCTATTCTATCTATTCTATTCTATTCTATTCTATTCTATCTATTCTATTCTATTCTATTCTATTCTACCAAGAAGGATTTTGGGTGCCTGTGGGATGATAGGTGCCTGCCACAAACCAGGACTCTGCTCTGGCAGCCCAGAATGCCAACTGTGTCCTGGGCTACATCCAAACCAGCTTGGGCAGCAGGACAAGGGAGGGGATTCTGCCAGGTGAGACCCCACCTGCAGAGCTGCCTCCAGCTCCGGGGTCCCAGCACAGGAAGGATGTGGAGCTGTTGGAGTGAGTCCAGAGGAATCTGAGATTATCAGAGGGATGGAGCAGCTCTGCTGTGAGGAAAGGTTGGGAGAACTGGGGTTGCTCCGCCTGGGGAGGAAAAGCCTTGGGGTGATGTAATTGTGGCATTGCAGAATCTGAAGGGAATTTACAGTCAAGATGGAGAAAGACTATTTACAAGGATATGTAGTGACTGCACCAGGGCAATGCCTTCACACTGACAGAGGGTAAATTCAGACTGTATATCAAGAAGCAATCCTTTACTAGCAGGGTGGGGAGGCCCTGGCACAGGGTGCCCAGAGAAGCTGAGGCTGACCCTGGATCCCTGGAGGTGTTCAAGGCCAGGCTGAGACGAGGCTTGGAGCAATCTGGGATAGTGGAAGGTGTCCCTGCCAATGACAGGGGATGGAACTGGATAAACTTTAAGGTCCTGTCCAACCCAACCCACTCTGTGATTTTATCATTCTTTTCAAATCCATTGAGACATGGAAACTCGGAACCCAGAGGGACCCTCAGAGCACACTGAGCACTCCCAATGCCAGCCTGTGCTGACAGCCAGTGCAAAACCAGCCCCAACAACACCACCCCAGAAACATCCCTGGGGCAACATCTATGCCTTGGGAGAATGTCTACAGGGCAAAGGATGACACAGAGGCAGAGGCTGGGATGCAGCAGAATTTAATGTGTCAAAAGAGGAAAGAGGGGGATCCAGGTGGAGGCCACAGTGCAGGGAGCAGCTTCAGCAGGGGAGGCTCCTGGTGCCACAGAGGCCACTGCCCAGGCCAGAGAGGCCAAAGCCCCCAGAGCTGATGGGCACTCCCTGAGAGCTGAGGATGCTGCCAACAGCAGCAGAGGTGGAGGATCCCACGGCGGTGTTCTGTGGGAAGGAGCTGAGGATGGGCCCAGGCAGGGTCACCACCACAGGTGAGGGCTGGATGAACACGGTGGAGTCCTGGCACTGCCTGACACAGGGCTCATTGCAGCTGCTGCCCAGTGGGGTGGGGCCACAGGGCTGGCAGGGCTGGCACCGGGTGAAGCAGGACATGGCTGGGGGCTGCAGATGCACCTGGCAGAGAGAGGGAAGGGAAAATCAAGGCATGAGGGATGTTTCAAATGTAATGTGTCACCCCTCCCACATGACTGAGTCCTTTTTCCTCATCCATAAAGGACTTCACCAGGAGCCCACAGCCATCCCCTTTCCCTCAGAAGAACACAGCAGGAATTGCAGGCCCAGGAGGACCCTACATAGCCCACTGCTCCAGAGACATCTCAAAGTCTGAACCTTTTCCTCTCCCCACTGTCTACATCCTTTCCTCTCCCAGAGTAAGCATTCTAGGGGGCCAGAATATGTCAGAGAGAGGCATGTGCAGAGACAAGCCATAAGAGGTGGAAAAGGAGGACAAGGAAGAGGTCAGGAGGAAAGTCTTCAAAACTCACGTTGTTCCCAACAAGATGGAGCTGAAGGAGTGGATGGGAGAGTGAGGAGAATGTGCTGCTTTTATACTGCTCCTGCCCTGCCCCAGGCCCTCAGTCACTGCACAGGGGCAGTAATTTCCCTACAGACCCGCCTCCCAAGCAAAATATCCTCCCTGATGCCACAGGTTGTGCTTTGTTTCCATCAACGCTGCCATTTTCATTTCCTCATTTCTGGCGTGGCCAATAGGCCTCCAAGGATTATTTCAAGCATTGAGACGAAAGACCCAAGGGTTTTCTGGGCAGTGACACATCAGTACGTGCAGAAGATGAGTTGCATGTGCTGGAGGGGTCTGTGCAGACGACACCTATCTGGGGAAAAATGCTCTGCTTGTTTTCTACCCTCTTTGCAGGCAGCTGAACATACCCTCCCACCAAGCCTGTCTTCTCCTCATGTGGGAGTTTGTTTACAAGGTTATCCCCTCTCATGGCTCCATTGTAGCGTTACTAATGTTTGCCACCAGGAGCTGTAAGAGAAGATAACTTTGCTCTCCTGAACCCCAGGATTCCTTGAGATTCCTCATGAAGTTGGGTCCCCTCTCACTCTCGTAGGGGTGTGTGGAGGTTCAGAAAATACCTTGTTCTCCCCATTTTGCCCAGACCATCATACACTTTGGCCCCATACTAGCCAAGGATACTTTTCCAAAACAAACTGATGGTCGTGAAAGCCCCCTGAGCTGCGGGAGTGATGGTAACAAGTTCATGCTGAGGGCAATTCCTGTTTGGGCTGCCTGGAGCTCTGTACAAGGAACAGCCCAGTGACTGAAGATGGTTTTCCTGAGGCGTGGATGGAGCTGCCCTTGCTGGAGGGGAATTCAGCAGTGTTGGGTCATGGGCTGCACACAGCACGTCACAAGGCTGACACACGGCCAACCCAAAATTAGACTGAGACTCCCCATAGGTGGAGAGAGTCTCTCCCTGGAAATTTGCCTACTGAAGGCATTCCCTTGCCCTCCTGGGACGTTCCCCAGCTGCCTCCATGTCTGCAGGGCAGGGAAGTGCAGCCCTCCTTGATGTGGTTTGAGAGCTGGGCCCTTCTGCACACGTCCCCTCCCTGAGCATCCCCAGGCATGTGGTACCACAGGGTCCTTCCAGCTCTCATTCACTCGAGAGCTGGACATATTTCAGCTTCTCCAGGGCTGCTGATTTGCGCTCCAGGCTGAGACATCCTTTGGCTCAGGGGAAAGGAAGCATGAGGAAGCTCTAATGCCAGGAGAAGTCATGTCATGTGAAGCTCATGGTTGTGTCCCAGATGGTGAGGAGATGTTTTCTACAAACCTTTAAATCTGTAAAGCATTCAGGAGAGCCTGAGGCCAGTGCATCCATTCTACCCTCTGCTGGGATGGGTTGCCTTTTCTCAGACAATCCTTGACTTGGAGCTCACCCACTGCAATTCCAAACAGCACTTCACTGTCCCAAGCCAATATCTGCCTTCCCAGGACCCCTCCTGTACTTCTGCACTCTCTGGAACGATTCTTCATGGGGTGTCTTCTTATGGCACATGAAAGGATCATGCAAGGCAGAGCAGGAATGTCAGAAATGAGGAAATGAAATGGCAGCGTTGACAGAAACAAAAGCACAACCTGTGGCGTTAGGGAGGATATTTTGCTTTGGAGATGAGTCTGTTGGAAAATTACTGCCCCAGTGCAGTGACTCTGGGCCTGGGGCAGGGCAGGAGCAGTATAAAAGCAGGACCTTCTCCTCACTCTCACATCCAGTCCTCTTGTCCCCATCTCATTGAGAACAAGGTATGGTTGAAGACTTTTCTCCTCTCACTCCTTCTATTCTCCCTCCTTCTGTTTTCTGCACATACCTGCCCCTTTGTTCTATGCCAGGTCATAGGGCTGCTTATGGTGGGAGAGGGACAGGAACAGAAAGTATGCACAGGGAGAGTTTGGGACTAGGCTGAAGTGAGTGATGGGATAGGTGAGATTACCCTGCGATTGCTTGCTCTTGGCAGGGAACTTCTTTGGCTAAAAGGAAGGAGAAGCCTGTGGGCATCAATACAAGACCTCCAGCTCTTGATCCCATCTTGGCTCGACAGGGCAGTTGCATAGTGTGGTGATGGATTGCTCTTCAAAAACCCCTCATGACTTGCCCTTCCCTCTCTGCCAGGTGCACCTGCAGCCCCCAGCCATGTCCTGCTTCACCCGGTGCCAGCCCTGCCAGCCCTGTGGCCCCACCCCGCTGGGCAGCAGCTGCAATGAGCCCTGTGTCAGGCAGTGCCAGGACTCCCACGTGGCCATCCAGCCCTCACCTGTGGTGGTGACCCTGCCTGGGCCCATCCTCAGCTCCTTCCCACAGAACACCGCCGTGGGATCCTCCACCTCTGCTGCTGTTGGCAGCATCCTCAGCTCTCAGGGAGTGCCCATCAGCTCTGGGGGCTTTGGCCTCTCTGGCCTGGGCAGTGGCCTCTGTGGCACCAGGAGCCTCCCCTGCTGAAGCTGCTGGCGCTGCACTGTGGCCTCCACCTGGATCCCCCTCTTTCTACTTTTGACACATTAAATTCTGCTGCATCCCAGCCTCTGCCTCTGTGTCATCCTTTGCCCTGTAGACATTCTCCCAAGGCATAGATGTTGCCCCAGGGATGTTTCTGGGGTGGTGTTGTTGGGGCTGGTTTTGCACTGGCTGTCAGCACAGGCTGGCATTGGGAGTGCTCAGTGTGCACTGAGGGACCCTCTGGGTTCTGAGTTTCTTTGACTCCTTGCATCAGAATGGAATTTCTGTAACGAGTTAGCTTGTACTTAATACACTTTTTCATTGTCTCTCAGTCACCTCAGCACTGCATTGAAGGTACCAAGCAGTGAATATGTTGCTGCAAGGACACAGCTCCCAGCTTCTGATCAGGTGCCTGGCAAAACCCTTCCTTACAGTACTCTGCCACTCTATCAGTTACTCAAAGTTCCACTCTGAACACTCACCCTGAACACTTCCCATGAAGTGTTCCCCATATTTCCCACCACATCATTAACTTCTTCCTTATGTCCCAACTACACCTACTACATTTCAGTTTAAAAGTGTTGCTCCTTGTCTGGTCACTGCAGGCCTTGATATAATGTCTCTCTCCAGTTTTCTTATCCATCCTCTTTACACATTGAAATGCTGCAATAAGGTCTCCCCAGAGCCTGCTCTTCTCCTGCCTGAAAAAACTCAAGTCCCTCAGCCTTTCTCCATGGTAGGGGCAATGCATCCATGTGATCATTTCTGCAGCCCTTGTCTGGAGCTGCTCTAACAGGCCCATGCCTACTTTGAATTGAGGACTCCAGATTGCATTCAGGGTTCCAGGTGGCGTCTAAACAGAGCTGACCTGCTGGCTGTATTTCTGTTTGCGCAGACCAAGACATGACTGAATTTCTGGATGTCAAGAACACATTGCTGGCTCCTGTCCAATTTTTCTACCTCCATGATGTCTGCTTCCTTCTCTGCAGGGCTGGTCTAAACCATTTCTCCTCCAGTGCTGGCCTTGGTGAAGTTCCTGGGTTTCACATGGGACCATTCTCAAAGCTGCCAAGATCCCTCTGGACTGAAACACTTTCCTCAAGCCTCAGCTTGGTGTCATTCACAAACTTGTTGAGTGCCCACTCAGTCCCACTATCTATGTTATTGATGAACACATCAACAAATATAGGTCCCTGTATTGATCCCTGATGGACACCACTCATCACTGGTTTCCTCTTGGACATTGAGCCCATGAGTATAAATCCTTGCACGCTCCCAAAATTCTCTTGAAAATCTCTCACTGTAACTTGCAGGTGAGGAAGGAAGCCATGACTCCCCAGCTGATCCCCTGACCATCAGATTCAGCTTTGCCCAAACCTCCCTCTTGCCCTTGCTGCTCATTCTGCAGAAGGACAAATGACCTCAGCTGGCCGAAGGGCTGTTCCAGGTCATGTAGAATCACAGAATCACTTAGGTATGAAAAGACCTTTAAGAATAAGGGGTCCAACCATTAACCCAGCTCTTCCAAGCTCAACACTAAAGCATGTCCCTAAGCGTCACAACTAATAATCTTTTAAATCCCTCCAGGGGTGGTGATTCCACCACAGCACTGGGCACAGATAATATCATGCTTAGCAATAAATCTCTGGACAGTCTTCCCAGAGTAGCCATTCTTTGTACACTGCCTGGGCATTGGTCTGCTGCTGCCACATGATTGTCTTGGGACCATGTGGTTTTCTCTTTTTTCTCCCATTCCTTCATAGAATGTCCTGATCCTGACACCAGGGTATGTCACTCTCTTGCTATTCCAATTCTCCCCCTTCCCACTGGTCAGCAGATCATGAGAACTACTTACTGCTCAGTGCTTAGTGCAGCTCAAAACACCACAAGACCATTTGCCTTTGTCCTCTATGCTCTGCTCCATCCTTATCTCTGCCCAGGCCTTGCTAGGAAATCTTTTGGAGAGATGGTGGCAGGAAAATACATTGGGAATGCGTAAGAACTGAAATGAGGGATGCGTGACTCCAGGCAGCTTTCCAAAATGCTGTTAATTCCATCCACGAGGTTACAGCAGCCCAGGGTTGTGGGTGACAGAGCCTGTGCCTACAGCTGTTAGCTCCAGCTGCAGGCAGGCCTGGAGACCCTTTAGTTTTGGTTACAATGCAATTTAGACTTTTCTTTGCTTAGCATCCTTATATAGTAGAACCAATCTCTAACTTAACTATTATCTATAACCTATCATAACTACGCTAATTACCATATTCATGTTACTGTTCTCCAATCACTCACAGTCAGTACATTACAGTTTAAGCCAGAAGTGGTTTTTCAGTTTTCTTGCAGTGGAAAATTCAGAGACCTTTTTTCTACTTGCCACATCAGCAGGCTTCTTTGCCTGTGCTATCTTCTTGCTTGGTAAAAACATCTTGTTTGGGGTGGGTTTATCCTTGGTTCTAAGTCATAAAAACCCCTTCTAACTCACACACCCTTTGCCTCCTTGGTTATCCAGTAAGGCTGGCTCAGCAATTCTTTTCTTCTATATCAAAACTTGCTTCCAACTCTATTCCTTCATCAGATTCCACATTAAAAAATCTTTCTGCTAACCATACATATCTGTGAGATTTTCTTGTCAAACTTTCATCCTTCCCAACAGGAAGGAAGAGAGGCAGCAGGTGTGGGCTGAGGGACTCAAACGGCTGTCCAGAATCAGCTGAGGGAAGGCTGAACTGCTGCGGGCACGGCAAATCATCCTTGGAATAGACAGGGCCAGTGAAGAGGATTGGTTCATTCTACCAGCTCCAGACATATCAAGAAGGATAGAAAGCAGCAATACCATGATAAAGCAGATTTAACTCTCCTGTCTTAAAAGGTACTCAAACAACTTCTCCTAAATCTGTCACACAGAACCATTCCTGAGCAACACCTCATCCCCTGGGAATCTTGGGAGACCAACAGCAGGGAAAGGATGACACAGAGGCACAGGCTGGGATGCAACAGAAATTTAATTTAATGTAAAGATGAGAACAAGGTCACTCTGAGTGGAGGCGTCAGTGTAGAGAGCAGCGGGGTTGGCTCAGAATCTCCAGCCAATGGCCATGGCAGAGATCCCAGGAGGTGTCCACCTGCCTGATCCAGAAAGGGAGCAGGGCCAGCAGGTGCTCCCCAGGATGGCTGAGGGGGACTCACAGCCCTGGGGAGCACAGGGGAATAAGGAGACAGGAGGGAAAGCAGAGAGTGGCAGGAGACAGAGGCAGGGATGGGCTGTGCTTGCCAAGAGCCCAGGCTGGCCCTGTCCCTCTGCAAGGGCTGCTGGGGTTGCTCAGCCCCTCAGGAAGCACCAAGCCGATGCTGCGTGCCCAGGGCGGTTCCATCCTGGCAGTCCCTGGGTTCCTTCCCAGGGCAGCGCCAGCAGCTTCAGCAGGGGAGGCTCCTGGTGCCACAGAGGCCACTGCCCAGGCCAGAGAGGCCAAAGCCCCCAGAGCTGATGGGCACTCCCTGAGAGCTGAGGATGCTGCCAACAGCAGCAGAGGTGGAGGATCCCACGGCGGTGTTCTGTGGGAAGGAGCTGAGGATGGGCCCAGGCAGGGTCACCACCACAGGTGAGGGCTGGATGAACACGGTGGAGTCCTGGCACTGCCTGACACAGGGCTCATTGCAGCTGCTGCCCAGCGGGGTGGGGCCACAGGGCTGGCAGGGCTGGCACCGGGTGAAGCAGGACATGTCTTGGGGCTGGAGATGCACCTGAGAGAGAGGGAAGGGAAAATCAAGGCATGAGGGATGTTTCAAATGTAATGTGTCACCCCTCCCGCATGACTGAGTCCTTTTTCCTCATCCATAAAGGACTTCACCAGTAGCCCACAGGCATCCCCTTTCCCTCAGAAGAACACAGCAGAAATTGCAGGCCCAGGAGGACCCTACATAGCCCACTGCTCCAGAGACATCTCAAAGTCTGAACCTTTTCCTCTCCCCACTGTCTACATCCTTTCCTCTCCCAGAGTAAGCATTCTAGGGGGCCAGAATATGTCAGAGAGAGGCATGTGCAGAGACAAGCCATAAGAGGTAGAAAAGGAGGACAAGGAAGAGGACAAGAAGAAAGTGTTCAAAACTCACGTTGTTCCCAACAAGATGGAGCTGAAGGAGTGGATGGGAGAGTGAGGAGAATGTGCTGCTTTTATACTGCTCCTGCCCTGTCCCAGTCACTGCACAGGGGCAGTAATTTTCCTACAGACTCATCTCCAAAGCAGACTGTCCTCCCAAATGCCCCAGGTTGTGTTTTGGTTTCTGTCACCGCTGCCTTTTTGTCCTCATTGCTGACATGGCCATTAGCCACAGAGGATCTTTTGAAGTGTTGGCATGAGAGACCTGAGGCTCTCTTGAGCACCATCACGTCAGTACAGGCAGAAGATGTGCCCCCATGTGCTCCAGAGGGCTGTTGCTGTGGGCAAATATGTGGGGTGTGTTTTTACAAACCCCTGTGAGGAAACATGGTTGTGTCTTCCCACCAAAGCAATCCCCTCCTGAGTACCTGAAGTCTTCCCTCAGTGTGGGCATGCTGCATCCCTCTCCCTCCCTGCTGCCTCCCTGCTCAGGCCACGACTCACTGGGCATTACCTCTCTAGGCAGGTTTGTCACACTGCTGGTTCCAAATGGCTTTGCCCAAGGAAATCTTCTCCTTCACGGAAGACATCTCCTGGTTTATTTGGCAGAGTTTGTCTCCTCTCACTGCCATCTCTGGGTGACCCCAGCCTGTGCGGTCAGCAGGCTTGTGGAAGGAGAGCACTGTCCTATCAAAAATCCCTTGACCACCCAACAAATTCTGTGGGCTTAGGTGCCTCTGCTCTCACCACCTGAGGGATATGTTGGCTCTTGGAACATCGCTCTCTTTCTCCCCTTCTCCTGACCCCCGATGCATTTTGGCCCCACCCTGACCTGGGGGGGCACACAAAATCCTGTCCACTTTTTCAAAACACACTGCCAGTGCTGAGAACACCGCAGTGCTGCCCGGCAGGTCAGGCTGAGGGCAATGGCCTTTGGAGTTGCCTGGAGCTGCGGGGGTGTGGGGACAGCCCTGTGCTTGAAGATGTTTTACCTGGAAAGGAAGTGGAGTTACCCAAAGATTGAGGCCTGGCAGGATCCTGAGGCCTGGCAGGATCCTGAGGCTTGGCAGGATCCTGTGGCCTGGTTGGATCCTGTGGCCTGGTTGGATCTTGAGGGCTGGCAGGATCCTGTGACCTGGCAGGATCCTGCAGTGCCACATGCCTGGGGATGCTCAGGGAGGGAATGTACTCAGAAAAGCCCTGGATACAAAACCTGCTCTCAAAATACACCAAGGACTGATGCATTTCCCTGCCCTGCAAACATGCAGGCAGCTGGGGTGTGCCCCAGGAGGGCAAGGGAATGCCTTCAGTAGGCAACTCTCCAGGGAGAGACTCTCCCCAGAAGGGGCAAGTCACACTCTAATTTTGGGATGGTTGTGTGTCAGCCTTTTGGTGTGAGGCCAGGCCAGGAGGGTGTGATGTCTGCAGGGCTGCCCAAGGCAGCGCTGAGTCCCCGCCAGCAAGGGCAGCTCCATCCTGGCCCAGGGAAAAGGGAGGCTTGGCAGCTCCCTCACAGATCAGGGATGCTTGCAACACTGACAATGTGTATTGGAAAAGTGGCCTGTGCTTGTGTGTCCTGCAGATTATGGTACAAAACGTGCAGGAAATTGCATTGTGGGGTGAGAAGAGAGGGTGGAACATAGTGATATTCTGAGAGCCAACAGGATCCTCTGAGGCCCAGCCCTAAGGGGATTCATCAGGAATCACAGGATTAGGGAGGGCAAAAACCTCATTCCACAAGCCTGCTGACCTCACAGGCTGGGGTCACCCAGAGATGGCAGTGAGAGGAGACAAACTCTGCCAAATAAACCAGGAGATGTCTTCCGTGAAGGAGAAGATTTCCTTGGGCAAAGCCATTTGGAACCAGCAGTGTGACAAACCTGCCTAGAGAGGTAATGCCCAGTGAGTCGTGGCCTGAGCAGGGAGGCAGCAGGGAGGGAGAGGGATGCAGCATGCCCACACTGAGGGAAGACTTCAGGTACTCAGGAGGGGATTGCTTTGGTGGGAAGACACAACCATGTTTCCTCACAGGGGTTTGTAAAAACACACCCCACATATTTGCCCACAGCAACAGCCCTCTGGAGCACATGGGGGCACATCTTCTGCCTGTACTGATGTGATGGTGCTCGAGAGAGCCTCAGGCCTCTCATGCCAACACTTCAAAAGATCCTCTGTGGCTAATGGCCATGTCAGCAATGAGGACAAAAAGGCAGCGTTGGCAGAAACCAAAACACAACCTGGGGCATTTGGGAGGACAGTCTGCTTTGGAGATGAGTCTGTAGGAAAATTACTGCCCCTGTGCAGTGACTGAGGGCCTGGGGCAAGGCAGGAGCAGTATAAAAGCAGCACATTCTCCTCACTCTCCCATCCACTCCTTCAGCTCCATCTTGTTGGGAACAAGGTGAGTTTTAAGCCCTCTCTTGTTTTCCTCTGGGTTCTCCTTGTGGTCTTCCTCCATCCCTTTCTCTTCCACCTTATAATTCTCTGGGATTTCTGATCAGATAAGTCTGTCCTTGTTCCCTGCTGTGTCTTGAGGCTGCTTACCAAGGAAGAGGGGAGATGGGTTGTGGAGAAAGGCTGGATATAGACTGAGGTGTCTCCTGAGCCATGGGTTGGGACGGGTCATGCCTGGCTTTGGCCTTCTTGGTGGTGCTCACAGGGGCTGAGGGAAAGGATCTCCCTCGGGATGTGGTGAGGCTGCTCTTCAAACTCCCCTCACGGTCTGCTCCTCTCTGCCTTCTCTGCCAGGTGCACCTGCAGTCCCAAGACATGTCCTGCTTCACCCGGTGCCAGCCCTGCCAGCCCTGTGGCCCCACCCCACTGGGCAGCAGCTGCAATGAGCCCTGTGTCAGGCAGTGCCAGGACTCCACCGTGTTCATCCAGCCCTCGCCCGTGGTGGTGACCCTGCCTGGGCCCATCCTCAGCTCCTTCCCACAGAACACCGCCGTGGGATCCTCCACCTCTGCTGCTGTTGGCAGCATCCTCAGCTCTCAGGGAGTGCCCATCAGCTCTGGGGGCTTTGGCCTCTCTGGCCTGGGCAGTGGCCTCTGTGGCTTCCCCTGCTGAAACTGTTCCACCTGGGAGTCTCCACCTGCATCCCCTTCTCCTCCATCTTTTGACACATTAAATTCTGCTGCATCCCAGCCTCTGCCTCTGTGTCATCCTTTGCCCTGCAGATGCTTTCCCAAGGCATAGATGTTGCCCCAGGGATGTTTCTGGGGTGGTGTTGATGGGACTGGTTTTGCACTGGCTGTCAGCACAGGCTGGCATTGGGAGTGCTCAGTGTGCACTGAGGGAACCTCTTGGTTCTGAGTTTCTCTGTCTCTTTGGGTCAGTGTAGAACTTCCCTACATTTTCCAGAGATAAACATCCACTTTGTTTGGACTTCTTTTCCTTTTTCTTGCTCAGCTCAACAGTTTGGCACAAGTACTCATCAGTGAATGTGTTTCTGTCCAGACAGAGGTACTGGATTCCCATCAGACTCCAGCAGATCCCTGGGATCTGAAAGGTTTCTGAAAGAGAGGGATAGAGGGCATTGGTCTGCCTTCTCACGGACCCCTGTTATCATGGGAGCACAGAATGGGCCATTAAGTTTTATCTAGTCCAACCCTGTTGCCATGGACACAGACATCCTTCACTGCACACACAACACATAAGGTTGGAGCAAACTTGACCTTGAACCCTTCATAAGATGGGACACCCCATCATTCTCTAGGCAACATTTCCCAGTGTCTTACCCCAATCATCACAGCAAAAGTCTTCCTTACATGCCTTCTGTATTTATCCTGTTTCAGTTTAAAAGTCTTGCTCTTTGTCCAGTAACTACAGGCCTTGAGAAAACATCTCTCTCCAACTTCTTCATTCATCCCCTTTTCATATAAAAGGTCTCCCCAGAGCCTGCTCTTCTCCTGCCTCAAAAACCTCAACTGTCTCCAGCCTTTCTCCATGGTAGGGACAATGCATCCCTGTGATCATTTTTGCAGCCCTTGTCTGGAGCTGCTCTAACAGGCCCATGCCTACTTTGAATTGAGGACTCCAGACTGCATTCACGGTTCCAGGTGAGGTTTAAGAAGAGCAGAAAAAGTGGAGAATCCCCTCCTTTTACCTGCTGGCTATGTTTCTGTTTGTGCAGCCCTGGACCTGATGGAATTTCTGAGCTGCAAACACACATTGCTGACTCATGTCCAGCTCTCAATCTCCAGGGTCCCCATGCCTTTTGTTAAAGATCTGCTCTCAGTCCTTTCTTCTCCCAGGCTGTTCTGATACTGTGGATTTCCAGAAAGCAGCTTTTCTGGGAGAGTTTCTGGGTAGAGAGAGGCAGGGAGAGGCATCAGGCGTGGGCAGAGTGTTTCAAAGGGCTGTGCAGGAGCAGCTGAGGGAGGGAAATGGCTGAACTGCTGCAGGATGCAGGTGGGCATGGTGACATATGTCCTCAGAGAGTCCAGATTTGAAGTTGTTGCTGTTGAGATGGTCACAACACACAGAAGAACACCATGCACTTCAGAAGGCTTCTCATTGTTTATTTTAATAGCATGCTGTGTTTTATACCTTCTTTCAAAGTTTATACCTATTCTTTGGCTACAATAAATCAGCATAATGTTCATTGGGGCAGGGAGGTCTCCACCACTGTTTTCCACCAACATCCAACTGCAAGGCCCCCCTGTTTATTTTTCTTCTCCTTGACCATGTCAATGACCTTGGTAAAACTCCTTTCAGGGGCAGAGATGACTCTTACCAGCTTTTCTTCAGCTAACTGTTTCTGGCTAACAGACCAGCTGTCAGCCCCTTCCACATGAAGTTGGCTTTGTGGCTGCCAACCCTGTCACATGGTTCAGTGTGGGAGATCAGACAGCTACAGAAGCTGAGCTGGGTAGTGCCACCAACCTTTTCGCCCTGGTACAGTGAAAACTGAGGGGCAGATAAACTCAAGGCAAGAACAGAAGTGAAGACATCACGTCTGGTCACTCTGACCCCCTGACAATGACCACTCTGATGAGGGAAGATATAACAAGGACTTTGCTGGTGAAAACGGTAACAAGGACATTACTAGTGTAAGAATGATAATCAAGATTATCAAGTGTTTCTAAGGGGACTGGGACAAAGGGGTCTGAGTGGAAGATTTTGTACAAACGTAGTGACCTATAAATACTGGTGAACTTGTGTAATAAACTGACTTTGCTCTGCTGGCATCAGTTCATGTCTGTGAGTCCCTACACTTCAGTCTCTTAAAAGGATGAGGTGCTTTTGTGGTAAAACCATCAAAACAGGTGGAACTGCCAGGAGTGTTCCTGGACACCAAGGATTGTCATCAACATCCTGGGCTATTGGAGCACAACTATGAACAGGATAATGATGGGAGCAAAGATCCCAGTCTGCTCAGCACTCCCCAGATGGCATCAAGCACTCTGTACTGCCCATTGGACTGTAACTCAAAAAGATCTCCAGAAAGGGAAGTGAAATACATGAAGATTGACCAGGGTGGTGAGTGAGGTGGGACATGTACTTGTGGATGAGAGGCTGAGGATTCAGGTGTGCTGGCAACAGAGCAGAGAAAGCTTTGTTGGGAGAACAAAAAGTATTTTTTGGAGTATTGGTGGTCTTTGAACTGTGTGGGGTAATTTTTGCAGGTAGAGGGAGGCAGAGTAATTCAGAAAGGTGACACTTAATATGAGTAATCGATGCTGTGTTATCATAATGAATGTGATGTTGACAACCATGGCAACACCACTTCCAACAAGGCCCTCCCAGAACCACACAGCAACAACTCTCTCACTGGACATGTTGGGTGAGGATGTGCAAGGGAAAGGATGATACAGAGGCACAGGCTGGGATGCAGAAGAGTTTTAATGAGTCAAAAGGTGAGAAAGAAGTCACTCTGAGTGGAAGATAGAGCACTGATGCTCTGTCCCTGGGCTTATACCATCCTGTGTGTCCCCTGAGTTCCTTCCCAGGGCAGTGCCAGCAGCTTCAGCAGGGGAGGCTCCTGGTGCCACAGAGGCCACTGCCCAGGCCAGAGAGGCCAAAGCCCCCAGAGCTGATGGGCACTCCCTGAGAGCTGAGGATGCTGCCAACAGCAGCAGAGGTGGAGGATCCCACCACAGTGTTCTGTGGGAAGGAGCTGAGGATGGGGCCGGGCAGGGTCACCACCACAGGCGAGGGCTCGATGATGACAGTGGAGTCCTGGCACTGCCTGACACAGGGCTCATTGCAGCTGCTGCCCAGCGGGGTGGGGCCACAGGGCTGGCAGGGCTGGCATGGGGTGTAGCAGGACATGGCTGGGGGCTGCAGGTGCACCTGAGAGAGAGGGAAGAGAAAAGCAGACACAGGTCTGAGTGAGGGGACTCTGTCCATCATCTGGGGAAAAGCCAGAAGAGCAAAATTGCACTATGTTGTTTAGAGAGGCCCACCAGCCTCACTTCCTACTCAGCCATAAGGAATCCCCCTAGAGAGTGACCACGCCTGGGCTCCTCCACAGCTAAGGAGACAGTTCATCCAAAACCCAAACACTCTCCATGCCCAATTTCTGCCCCTTCCCTCTCCCATAACAAGCAGTTCTCCACCACCCACATAGGATTAAAGCAGAGACTATGATCAGAAAGCCCAAAGGAGGAAGAAAAGAAAGGGCTTCAAACTCACCTTGATCCCAAGGAGATGGAGGTGAGAGGAGTGAATGAGACAGTGAGGAGAAGGTCCCCCTTTTATACTGCTCCTGCACTGCCCCAGGCCCACAGGCACTGCACAGGGACAGTAATTTTCCAACACATTCACCTCCAAAGCAAAACATCCTCCCTAACACCACACGTTGTGGTTTGATTTCCATCGAGGCTGCCATTTCATTTCCTCATTTCTGACATGCTTGCTCTGTGCTGCAGCTCCTTCCACATGTGCCAGGCCAGGCCTGAGCACCCCTGGGATGAGAGGATGTCCTTGCAGGCACAGGAGGTGCCCCCAGGCCAGAGGGTCCCTGCAGGCAGGGGATGTTGGCTCGGGCTGTGCCTTGCCACTGTTGGCAGCTGCCTCTGCATGGACAGCCCCAGCTCTGCCCTGCCCCAAAGAGCAGCAGAGCACCCAAAGGCTCCTCTCCTCACAGCACGTCCTGCCTGCTGCTCTCTCCTCCCTCTCTCCTCACTCCAGCTCCCACTGGACACTGCTTCTCCAGGGAAATGCTTTCCTCTCCCTTCCTCTTGATGCAGATCATTTCCCAGGCTGAGTGTTCCAGGTTTGGGGTTGGAAAGGCAAAGCCCACCTGCAGCTGAATCAGGAAAGCTGGTGGTGGGAAAGAAGAAGATCATCCACACAGGGCAACAGCAAAAGGGAGCCTTGAGCCAAGGCTGACTGGGACAACTTCACTGCAGGCAGGGGTTACAGGAAAGGGGAAGGTTCTTCAAGGCTTCTGGGCCTTTGTCTTCATTTTAGTGTCACAGGATCAACCTCCTGATATTCCTCAGAAATAGGGGTAGGGAAAACCTCCCCATGGCAGAGGAGGAGGATCAGCTGTGGTCCATCAGAGTGGACCAATGTAAATGTGTGATCTGGTGATGGGCTCATGAGTGTTGGTGTCAAAGAAAGCACCTCTGAGCCCCCTTTGGGAGGTGCCAGCAGTCAGGGAATGCAGCTGCAGACAGAGAGAAAGAAAATGGGCATCCTGACTTCTAGAAGTCCATGACAAAAATCTGGCTTGACTGCAGGTCTCCAAGGGTTCTGATGAATGGGATGAAGTGTAGCTTCTGTCAGGCAGAGTCTGACTCTTGCTGCACCACAGGGGCCAGAATGGGGCCAGCACTTTTTAACCCCTTTGGGCAAAGTCCTGGAAGGCTGGAGGGAGAAACTCTTGCCCCCCACAGGCTGGGGCTGTGGGGCAGCCCAAAGAGCTTTGCAGTACAGAAAAGGGGTCCTGCAGGGCATCACGACACAGTCCTGGGCTTTTGTGGAACTGGCACCTGCCACCATCCAAGGCTGAATTAGGAAGTGGTTTGTTCTCCAGCTGTGGAACGTGACCACTCTCCTCTCCTCCAAAGTGCTGAGAAATCAGTGCCACAAAGAGTAGGTGCCTGGTATTAGAGAGGCACAGTCATACTGGTACAGGTCCGGCAAAGGGCCTTAGAGGTGACTGGGGCCCCTGGAACTGGAGGGGCTTCTTGATTGTCCACCCTGGAGGAGAGGGGGCATACACTGCTCAGCAATGGCTAAAACAACTGTGGGAAAGAGTCCGGAAAACAGAGCCAGGATCTTCTGAGTCTTCTCCAGAGAAGGGACAAGAGGAAATGGGCACACTGGAAATAGGGAAATTCTGGGGAAACATAAGAAAAGATGTTGTTAATGTGAGGATGATAAAGAACTCGCCTGGGGTTGACACGGGCAGGCTGAGGATTGTTAGTGCTTGTAGAAATTCAGGACTTGGCTCTGAGCATCCTCCAAGAGCTGATCATGATGTGCAGAGGGGTGGTTGGACTAGGTGATCTCCAGAGGTTCTTTCCGGTCTCATGGAGTCTGTCATGGGGAAAAAACAGTGATGCACAGCTGCCTCTGAGAAGGAAGAACTAGATGTGAACACAGGAATCAAGGGCAGCCTTGGCTGTCACACCAGAGAGAGTGGAGAGGAAGAGTTGGTGTCAGGAAGGAGATGGGTTGCAATGTATAGCCCCCAGACATCAAAAATCTTATACCCAGTCAGGCAACTGGCAGGATGGAGGCACCTGTGAAGAATAAAGAAGTTAGAAAAGCTGGTAGCAGCTTAGGCATCCTGTGGGCAAGGATTAAAAAAGGTCCAGGAAAATCACAGTAAACCAAGAGGAGCTCTGAGCATCGGGGATGTGCTCAAGAGGGCCCTGGGTACAAAACCAGGCTACATCAAGGAGTGCTGCACTTCCCTGCCCTGCAGACATGCAGGCAGCTGGGATGCATCCCAGAGGGCAAGGGAATGCCTTCAGTAGGCAAATTTCCAGGGAGGGACTCTCTCTATCTGTGGCAAGTCATGCTCTAATTTAGGGTTGGCTGTGTGTCAGCCTTTTGGTGAAAGGTTAGGCCAGGAGTGTGTGATGTCTGCAGGTTTTGTTCCAGGCCAGGATGAGTTCCCCTCCAGCAAGGGCAGCTCCTGCTATGCAAGGAGAAAACATCTCCAATACTGGGCTGTAGCCAAGCCCAGAGCTCCAAACAGCCACACCACACATCTTGCCCTCAGCAGGACTCTACTGTCTGCCAAGGAAGGTGGAAATTAGTGTTACCATTTTCCCTAGTCTCTGTGCATGATCCCTTCCTTCCAGAGACACCGCTAGCACATCTTCTCCCTGTGTTAATGTATCCCTGCCTGGGAAATCCTTCAGTCTTTCATCTCAGTACTTGAAAGGATCCTTAGATGCCTAATGATCACGTCAGGAATGAGGAAAACAAATGGCAATGTTGATGGAAATAAAAGCTCAGCCTGTGGCATTAGGGAGGATATTTTGCATTGGAGGTGAGTCTGTAGGAAAATTACTACCCTTGTGCAGTGACTGTGGGCCTGGGGCAGAGCAGGGGCAATATAAGAGGGAGCTCATCCTCACTGTCTCATCCACTTCTCTTGCCTCAGTCTGCTTGGGATCAAGGTGAGTTGGGTGACTTTTATCCTCTCCTTCCTCCTCCTCCTCCTGTTGTCCAGTACCTGTCACTTGGTCCTTTGCTGCATCATGGGGCTGCCCTGTGAGAGGAGGAATGTGAGAGGGGATCGTATGGAGGGAGGCTGGGGCTTTGCTGAAGGGAGTGATAATCTGAGCAGGAACATTCTGAGATTGGTTGCTCTTGGAAGGGAACCTGTGGGCTAAAACTTACCACTCTCTACAACTTCCTGAAGGGTAGCTGCAGTCAGGTGGGGTTGGGCTCTTTCTCCAGGCAGCACCGACAGAACCAGAGGTCACATTCTCAAGCTGCATCACGGGAAATACAGGTTGGTTATTAGGAAAAAGTTTTTCACACAAAGAGGGATCAAGTACTGGAATGGTTTGCCCGGGGAGGTGGTGTAGTCACTGTCTCTCGTGTTTAAAAAAGCCTGGATGTGGCACTGGGTGATAGGGTTTATTGAGGTGTTGGGGCTGGGTTGGACACCAGGATCTTGAAGGTCTCTTCTAACCTGGTGATTCTGCGATTCTGTGAAATGTGAGGAAAAACCTGTGGGCATCCCTGCATCTCCAGCTCTTATCTCCATCTTGGCTAAAGTCATGGTGTGGTGAGGCTGCTCTTCAAACTCCCCTCACTTCCCTGCTCCTCTCTTCCCTGTCTGCCAGGTGCACCTGCAGCCCCCAGCCATGTCCTGCTTCACCCGGTGCCAGCCCTGCCAGCCCTGTGGCCCCACCCCGCTGGGCAGCAGCTGCAATGAGCCCTGTGTCAGGCAGTGCCAGGACTCCACCGTGTTCATCCAGCCCTCACCTGTGGTGGTGACCCTGCCTGGCCCCATCCTCAGCTCCTTCCCACAGAACACCGCCGTGGGATCCTCCACCTCTGCTGCTGTTGGCAGCATCCTCAGCTCTCAGGGAGTGCCCATCA
The DNA here is from genome assembly GCF_022539315.1 of Serinus canaria. Classification (NCBI taxonomy): domain Eukaryota; kingdom Metazoa; phylum Chordata; class Aves; order Passeriformes; family Fringillidae; genus Serinus; species Serinus canaria. Next base: position 3,443,015 of record NC_066340.1, on the reverse strand, counting down.
GCTCTGGGGGCTTTGGCCTCTCTGGCCTGGGCAGTGGCCTCTGTGGCACCAGGAGCCTCCCCTGCTGAAGCTGCTGGCGCTGCCCTGGGAAGGAACCCAGGGACTGCCAGGATGGAACCGCCCTGGGCACGCAGCATCGGCTTGGTGCTTCCTGAGGGGCTGAGCAACCCCAGCAGCCCTTGCATAGGGACAGGGCCAGCCTGGGCTCTTGGCAAGCACAGCCCATCCCTGCCTCTGTCTCCTGCCACTCTCTCCTTTCCCTCCTGTCTCCTTATTCCCTTGTGCTCTCCGGGGCTGTGAGTCCCCCTCAGCCATCCTGGGGAGCACCTGCTGGCCCTGCTCCCTTTCTGGATCAGGCAGGTGGACACCTGCTGGGGCACAGATTCCCTTCGATCCCTCATGCTCTCTGCACTGGGACCTCCAGATGGACCAACCTTTTTTCTGTGTTTTGTCTCATTAAATTTCTGCTGCATCCCAGCCTGTGTGTCTGTCATTCTTTCCTCTGAAGGTTCTTTCTCAATACGCCCAGGGGAAAATATATTTTTAAAAGCTGTTTTTGTGAGGGTTTGTTTGGGATCAATATGCAGTGATGGATAATAGCATTGTGTAGGTTTTACACAAGATGGAGTTCAATTTCAGCAAATTAACCCTTCTATGAATTCTTTGCAGTTGGAGCTAGAATGGTGCCAATCATACAGAAATATTTGGGGTTTTTCTGGGCAGTGCTTGCCCTCCTCTGCAAAAGGTCATGAAGGTGGATGTGATCAAGAGGCTGGGAGACGACATAGCCAGGCTGCCTGACCCATGCTGATCAAAGGGATATTTGATACCATGTGACATCATGGTCAGCAAAAAATGCTGAGAGAAAGAAGGAGAGAGCTGGCAGGGGAGCATTTATTAATAGATTGTTTGTCAAGAAAGAAACTGCTAAGTGTACTGTATTACTGCTTCCCAGGAGAGGCTGGCCATTGACAGTTGATGGAAGATGATAATAAAACTATTTTTTTTCCTGTGTTTTTGCAGTGTTTCCTTGCTTTTCTTCATTAAATTACCTTAATCTCCATACACAATATATTAGTTTTGTCTTCTCCCACCATACTCTTTGAGGAGAGGGAGTGATTGAATATTTTGATGAGCACCTGAGGGCCAGGAAAGATGAGACTTGTGGGGGATGAGCAAATAAACCTCTCCGTTCTCATCCATGAGTGATGCAGGTTGTTTTTTTGTGTGGGCTCACAAAGCCTTTTTTCATCTTAGTGTGAGGTGTTGAAAAATACTAATTAACTTAATGTGGTGTTTGAGGTAGCTGGTGTCAGGGTGGTGAAAGAAGAGAGAATTTTTTGGTGTGGCAACAGTGAAATTTATCCTGAGGTGGCTGGTGACAACTTTGAGCACACTGGATCTTGACCAGTACTATTAGAGAACAGGGGTCCAGACAGGGGTCCAAATCACTTCTGAGAATGTTACCATGCATCTGAACTACATTTAAGAACACAGTAGTTGAGGCAGTCACCCAGATCACACATGAGAACACCAGAGCTGAGGTAGGGACCCAAACAACACCTATGGTAATTGTCCCAGTAGTGGAAAAAAATAGTGGACAAGGAGGTGGATGGGACGATGTCACTGGTGAATTGAGTGAAGAGGAGAAAAGAGAAAAAACCCACAAGTTGTACAAAGGCAATCAGCTACCACCTTGCACTAGCAGACCAATGCCCAGCCAGGCTCTGGAGAACAGCTGCTTTGGAGAGACTGCCTACAGTTTTTTGCTGAGCATGTTCTATGGCATGGCACAGCCTTTTCATCAATTCAGCTAAACCAGTGGGAGGCTTTTCCCACTTGATTCTTCTTCCCTGGCTCACTGGCAATCCTTGAACTGTAACTATCACAATTTTATGTTATTCAGAGTATTATTCCATAAACTGTCAGTTCCAGTCCTTCACTGGTGTTTTAAGTCTCTGGTAGCAGGGAACATACTCAAATACAGTGGAAGATCTACTTAGGAGTCAAAAGGGGGAAGACCTGCTGAGGGGTCTCCCTGAGGCTGATGGTGTTTTCCTGACTGGGTCAGTAGAGCTGCCCGTTGATCCAGCAGGATGGCTCAGTGCAGGGCCCCCCTAATTGGGCACTGACAGGGTGGCTGTCAGAATTCAGGACATCCCTCTGGCTGTCCTGGATTGCCCAAACCCCTGCCAGGGGGCTCAGAGACCTTGGCACAAAGCCCAAGACCTCTGTGACTTTGATTATGACCCATGGAAAAAATTACCAACCTTTAAATGAGGATCTGCAAGCCATGAAAGTCCAAGTAGAATAATAGTTTGTCACGGGGTGAAAAATAGATTTTTGGATTTTTTAGAATGGGGGTTCAGGGGCCAAGATGGAGGAATCTGGGCATGTCCAGCCTTTCTCCTTCTTCTTCTTGGCTTCCATCTTCTGCTGTGATGCTGGCACTTTTGGATTGGTTTAAGGTTAGACTCACTGTCTAACATAGGTGACAGGTATTGGGAAGTTATGGTAAATACTGTACATGTAATTTTTAGTATAAAAAGATAACAGTGCCCTGAGGGTGGCCAGAGTGCCTCTGTCTGACCTGCTGAACAGACCTTGGCAGGCTAGAGAAAGAATATTATAGATAAGAAATAATAAACAACCTTGAAAATGAGAACTGAAGAGTTCTGACTCCTTCTTTGACTCCCAGGCTGGGAAAAGAGCCTTTCTAACACATCTCGGGGTCACTCTGAGCAGCAGAAGTCCTGAGAGGTGGCTGGAACAAGTGTCTCAGCTTTTCTGGGGCACTGACAGACAAATTAAACACTAGGGGTCAAGGAAATCTCCCTTTTTCCTATGACAGTGTCTCTGATGGAGCTCTAGCAAATGAACTGTGTTGAATCATTCTATTCAGTCCTAGATAGGTAGAGAAGTTTGAAAAACAGAGGATCACCCTCTAAGCAAAGCCAAAGCTGTCCTGTGATAATGGTCCCCATACAAGCATACCCAGTAACCCCCCATGTTATTTTGTGAGGGCATGTACAGGGGAAATGATGACAAAAAGGCAATGGCTCAAATGCAGCAGAACTTTATTGAGTCAAAAGATGAAAACTACATAAATCTGAGTTAAAGGAGCACCAGAGGCAGACAGGAGTCTGCCCCAAATAACTGTGGTGGAGATCTCAGAAGATGTCCATCTGCCTGATCCAGAGAGGGAGCAGGGCCAGGTCTTCCCCTGGATGGATGTGTGTGGCTCACAGTCCAGGGGAGCACAAGGGAACAAGGATACAGGAGGGAGACAACAGAGGGGAAGAGGGCAGAGGCAGGGATGGGCTGGGCTTCCCAAGAGTCCTTCTTCAAGGGCTGCTGGGGTTGCTCAGCCCCTCAGGAAGCACCAAGCCGATGCTCCATCCTCAGTGAAGAACCATCCAGCTGAGTCCTTAGGTTCACACCCTGCAATCATTGCCAGCAGCTTTAGCAGGGGAAGAATCTCCTGCCACAGAGGCCACTGCCCAGGCCAGAGAGGCCAAAGCCCCCAGAGCTGATGGGCACTCCCTGAGAGCTGAGGATGTTGCCAACAGCAGCAGAGGTGGAGGATCCCACGGCGGTGTTCTGTGGGAAGGAGCTGAGGATGGGCCCAGGCAGGGTCACCACCACAGGCGAGGGCTGGATGGCCACGTGGGAGTCCTGGCACTGCCTGACACAGGGCTCATTGCAGCTACTGCCCAGCGGGGTGGGGCCACAGGGCTGGCAGGGCTGGCATGGGGTGTAGCAGGACATGGCTGGGGGCTGGAGACGCACCTGAGAGAGAGGGAAGAGAGAAGCAGAACAGAAACTGTGGATGAAGAGCAATCTTTCACTCTTCTAAGAGTGAGATAAGTCAGAAGTTGGAGAAAAGAGCTGGGAACTTTGCAGTGAGATCCACTGAGTATCCCATTACTTTCTGCCCAAAAGAACCCCCTGGACATCAACCAAGCTCAAAGAGGTTCCTTCTTAGCCCATTGCCATAAGACACTTAACCAAATTTCAGCCTCTGGTGATGACAGAACTTCCTCCCCTTCCGTCTCCCATGATAGCAGTTCCAAGACCCCACGAAGGACTGGGGCAGGTATGAGCTGAGTTGCATTAGAGAAATAGGAAGAGAAAGAGGAGAAAAAGCTTCAGACTCACCTTGTACTAAAGGAGATGGAGGCAAGAGGATTGGATGAGAGAGTGAGGAGAAGGACCTGCTTTTATACTGCTCTTGCACTGCCCCAGGCCCACAGACATTGCATGACAGCAGTAATTTTCCAACAGACTCACCTCAAAAACAAAATGTTTTACCTAGTGGTGTAGGTTGTGTTTTGGTTTCTGTCAACCTGTGCTGCCATTTCATTTCCTCATTTTCAACATTCCTGCTCTGGTTTCATGTGCTGAGATGAGGCACCCAGGGATATCCTGGGTGATGCTGTGTCAGTAAAGGCAGAAGATGTGTTTGAAGTGTGGTGGGGTCCCATGAACACAGGGGATGTTGGCTTGGAGCGAATTGCAATTGTATACAGCTGACCTTGTAGCAAGAAGTTTCAGCGCTCTTCGTATTATTGAGCTTTTCTCTGGGGAGAATGTTTGTCAGTTTGTCTGAGTATGCAGGACTAGGGACAACCAAAGCCTGTCTGGGTTTGAACCAGGCAAAATACATGATGGGCACAAGAAATTCTTCCAGGTAGATGAGAAGTTCAAAGGCTGACTGAAGAAGGCTCACTGAGGATGAGGGTTACAGGAAAGGTGGAGGTACTCAAGGGATTCTTGGCCTCGGTTTTTACTAGCAGGAATTACTGTCGAGAGATTGGGCTCCTTGGAAAGTCATCAGCAGGAAAGGTTTACCTGCACAAGGTCCTACTGGGGGAAGAAAAATCTCCTGGCCCAATACAGGCTGGAGATGATTGGCTGCCAAAGAGCTTCACAGCAGAGGACAGGGGTTCTGGGGAGTATCATGGGACAGCCCTGGGCCCTTGTGGAAATGACATCTGACAATATCCTGGGCTGCTCAGGAAGGGGGTGTCTTTCAGACGATGGAAGGTGATCTCAGAAGTGTGGAGATAGAGAAGACAATGCCTCTCTCAGTCTTCACCTATGAGATCTCCCAGGCTGCTGCATCCCCTAAAAGAATTCTGAGAAGGTGGGGGAGCCTTCCCAGCAGTGACTGGGTGTCAAAAAAAAAGACTGCCTGACAAGAGTCAACCAGTGAAAGCCTGCTAATGCATTCTGGGTCATGGCTTCTATAAAGTGAGTTGTTGACTATCTGGAGAACTGGGCCACAGGGGCCCTCTAGCATTCAATAAGGACAAATGGCAAGATCTGCACTTGGAAATGAAAAACCACTTCCAGCAGTGTGGGCTGGAGACTGAACTATGCTACTGTCTTAGAGCCTCAGCTGTCTTTTCTCTTGTGAGAGATGCCTTGGGGAGAGGCTTGGAGGGTGGAGTGGATGCACAAGCCTCATCCTCCTGGCCAAAGAGACCATGCTTTGTTGAGGAGCTCTCCTGAGTGCTCTGTGGAGGGATAGAAGGGGTTGCAGAAAACATCTCCCCACTGGTTGGGACTCATCAATGGTCCAGTGTATAGGAATGTGCCCTCTGTTGACGGAGTGACAAAACTATCCTTTATTCCCTTAAAAAGGAAAGAAGCCTAGAAGTTTCTCTCCTCAGTTGTGTAAAAAGACATTTTATAGGCCTAGGTGACTTCACCTGAAGCTTAAGGATAACCAATTGGACAGAAGCCAAAAAGTCTTGCCTGAGCAATTCACTAGAAAAAGAAGAGAACAAAGAAACTAATCACTTTTGTGAGGTGCTTTAGCAGGAGCAAGAACCTCTTACACCTGAATCAGTTTTTCTCTGTAAGGAGTTTGTTATTTTGCCTTTTATTAAAAACTTTTTGTTTTCAACACTGGAACAGAAGCCATCCTGCTGATTTTATGCCTCTAAAGGTAGCTGAGCGATCTTAGGTGTGAAATAGACATCCAAGAGCTTATGAGACCTGGCTTGAGGAGGCAACTATTACTCCTGTGCATTGAATATTCTCTTAGCATCTGTGTTCAGCATACCTTGTTTACCATGCCCCAAAAGACTTGCTTGGAGAGCAATGCAGCACCCTTGGGGAAGCAGGAACTTGTCCAGCTCCCTAGTAAATGACAGCTGTCAGTGACAACCCCTGAAGTGCCACGCACCTCAGAACACTGAGGGAGGGGATGTGCTCACAAGGGCCCTGGGTACAAAACCTGCTCTCAAACCACATCAAAGACTGATGCACTTCCCTGCCCTGCAGACATGCAGGCTGCTGGGATGCATCCCTGAGGGCAGGGAATGCCTTCAGTAGGCAAATTTCCAGGGGGAGACTCTTCCCACCAGGGGCAAGTCACGCTCTAATTTTGGGTTGGCTGTGTGTCAGCCTTTTGGTGTGAGGCCAGGCCAGGAGGGTGTGATGTCTGCAGACCCATGCCCCTTGCAGGGACACAACTGCCCTCCAGCAAGGGCAGATTCATCCATAACCCAGGAAAGGTAGTGCAAGTACTGGGCTGTACCTGAGTACACAGCTTCAGGCAGCCACAACAGCTATTGCTGACAGCATAAGCTTCTTGCCAACACTCCCACAGCTTCAGGGGCCCACAGGACAGTCAACATGTTTTGCAAAAGTCTCTCGTGCTCGTCAGAGTTTAAGGCATGCAGCCAATACTCATGGCACTGTGAGGAGAATGGGACAAACAAGGTGCTGTGCCAAGCCCCAACACACCCCTCATGTAGTGAGGGGAGACCTGACTCCGCCAGAACTGAAATCATGGTCCTTAGGAAGGATGACATTTTCTTTCTTTATGGTGACTGACATATGAGACCCCCAGAGACTGCCATGAGAGGGGACGATTCTTCCAAGTAAATCTGTAAAGGATTGAGGGAGAAAGATAAGTCATGTCATTAGGCACAGGAGCCTTTGTGTACCCAGGACAGACTCCTGCAGGGGGAGAGTCAAACCTTTCTGCAGTGGGGTTTGAAAGGAACCTAGATTTCCCAGTTCCATGTCTTGCATCTGCACTGACCCCTCCTGCACTTGAGGGTACATCTTCTGGTGATAGGGACATGTTCTATTTGGGAAATCATTGGATCTGTCATCCTGGAACTTGAAAGGAGCCTACATAGCAGAATGGGCATGTCAGAAATGAGGAAATGCACTGGCAATGGTGATGGAAAACAAAACACAACCTGGGGCATTAGGTGGGATATTTTGCTTTGAAGATGAGTCTGTTGGAAAATTACTGTCCTCATGCAGTGACTGTGGGCCTGGGGCAGCACAGAAGCACTATAAAAGCTGTTCCATCTCCTCATTCTCTCATCCACTCCTCTCCTGCACACAGTCTCCTTAGGAACAAGGTAAGTCTGAAGCTCTTTATTCTTCTTTTATTCATTCTCATCATTATGCTTCCATGGGATTTTTCAGCACAAAGCTGTCTCTTTGTCCTATTCCTGATTCTGGGGTTGCTTTCTATGGGGCAGGGAAAGGTACAAAAGAGGTGTCATGGAGAGAAGTTGGAGCTCAGTTAGGTGTGTCCTGTGGTGTGGACTAGTAAGGGATCTCCCAGAGCTTGATTGTGCTTTGCAGGTCTATTTTGGGCTTTGGAGAGCTGTGGAAACCCAGGGCACCAGGAATATTTCTCTGTCTGCTCTGGGGTGTCCTGGTCACCCAGGGGAGCACTGACTTTTACCCTCATTCACAGAGAAAACTAAACTTCCAGATAGTGGAATCCACAAAATTGTGAAATGGATTATAGAGAGCAGTGTAGGTGTGTCACTTGGTGAGAAATTTAAGTTTTGTGATTTTTAGTATGTTGTGGATGGAAGCAAGATGGAAGGCACAAGGTGTCATCCTGGGTTTCTTCTTCATGCTTCTTCTTCCTCCTTCTTCATGGGTTTGGGTGGCATTTTGTTATTGGGCAGAAAAGTCTGCATTGCAGCTCTTTGGAATCAGTTATTGGGTTAAAAGGGAAAATAATCTAAGTGTCAACTCTTAATTGGATAGTTTAGTCTTAAAAGACCTGGTAGCAAGAGATTGTTGGCCATTTTGTGCCTTCTAATGAAAAGCTGCCAAACTCACAGCAGTGAGACTGTTTTACTGATAAGAAATAATAAACAGCTGAGTCCAAACATGAATTACTGCCTCAAGTGCCTTCAATCCAGACCCAGAGAAACCAATGACTGGTAACCCCACAGAGAACGAGAAGCCTGTGGGAGTCCCTATGATCCTTCCAGCTTTCTGTGAGCTCATGTCTTCTCTCCTTTGTGGTGGTGTTACAGGCTTCTACTCATTTGTGCTTTTCTACTCTCCTGCCCTCTCTCTCAGGTGCACCTGCAGCCCCAAACCATGTCCTGCTACACCCGGTGCCAGCCCTGCCAGCCCTGTGGCCCCACCCCGCTGGGCAGCAGCTGCAATGAGCCCTGTGTCAGGCAGTGCCAGGACTCCCACGTGGCCATCCAGCCCTCACCTGTGGTGGTGACCCTGCCTGGGCCCATCCTCAGCTCCTTCCCACAGAACACCGCCGTGGGATCCTCCACCTCTGCTGCTGTTGGCAACATCCTCAGCTCTCAGGGAGTGCCCATCAGCTCTGGGGGCTTTGGCCTCTCTGGCCTGGGCAGTGGCCTCTGTGGCAGGAGGTGCTTCCCCTGCTAAAGCTGCTGGCAATGATTGCAGGGTGTGAACCTAAGGACTCAGCTGGATGGTTCTTCACTGAGGATGGAGCATCGGCTTGGTGCTTCCTGAGGGGCTGAGCAACCCCAGCAGCCCTTGAAGAAGGACTCTTGGGAAGCCCAGCCCATCCCTGCCTCTGCCCTCTTCCCCTCTGTTGTCTCCCTCCTGTATCCTTGTTCCCTTGTGCTCCCCTGGACTGTGAGTCCCACATGTGCAGCAAGGGGAGGACCTGCTGGCCCTGCTCCCTCTGTAGGGCAGGTAGATGGACTTCTGGAAGGTTCTCAGCCACAGCCATCAGGCACAATCTCTTATCTGTCCCTCGTGCTCCCTGCACCATGTCCATTGCTCAAAATGACCTAATTTCCCTCTCTTGATTCTAATAAAGTTATGCTGCATTTGAGCAATTGCCTCTGTGTCATTTTTCCTGCCGATGCTCTCCCAGGATGACCAGGAAAAGAGATGTTACTCAGTTTTTGTCCTGGGAGGTGTTTGGGGATGGCTCTGAAGCAACTGGTAACACAGGCTTGCATCAAGTTTTCTTAGTCAGACACTGGATTACTTTCTGCTCTCTAAATCTTGCAAAACTAGCTGGATGATGACATTCCAGATGCCAAAGGGATTTTATTGCTAATGGCATCCTGGGCCAGCTTTAATCTCTGTGGATGGAAAGTTCATATGGAGCACCACTCTTTCTCTAGTACACCAGGATAATTTGGTTCATATCTGCCAATCCTTTCTATGCCATGAAATTTCCATTTCTTTGTCACTACCCACAAAAACTGCATGCCAGAATCCCTTTACTTATGCTTAAATGCTCCACCTGGAAACAATCCCTCCTTTTTTTTTGCTATGGAATAAAAACCTCTGCAAAGACCAAAAAAGTTTTTGTCACAGAAGTGTTTGACTTAGTGGAAACTTTAACATTTTCTTTCAGCCCTTGAAGCAATGCAGTGAGACCAGATCAATGTAGGCAAATACAGTCTACAAGGAAGTGTGGTCTTGGGCCAGGGAGAGATAAAATTTCCACCCTAGAATCTTTTCACCCTTTTGTCCACCCTCTGAAGAGTGGCTGCGATCAGAACGAGGTTCATTGACTGGACATGTCTGACTGTGGAGGTGAAAATAGCAACTGCACCTGGAGCTCAGCCTTCATAGAATCACTGAATACCTTTGTGGTGTTGTGAGGTCCCCAGGACCAGGTGAGAGATGAGAATTTGATTCCATGTTTCTCAGAAGGCTGATTTATTATTTTATGATATTATAAGAAATGATATATTAAAACTATACTAAAGAAAGAGAAAGGATACATCAGAAGGCTGGACAAGAATGAATAATAACCTCTGACTGACTCAGAGAGTCTGACACAGCTGGCTGTGATTGGCCATTAATTAAAAACAATTCACATGTTTGGATAAACAATCTCCAGACCACATTCCAGAGGAGCAAAACATGGACAAGCTGAAGCTTCTCATCTTCCCAGGAGATGGATTCCTGGTGAAGGGATTTTTCAGAAAATATCATGGTAACATACCCTAAGCTGGAAGGCACCCACAAGGATCACCAGGTCCAAATCCTGTTCCTGCACAGACACCATAGCCATCCCACCCTGTGCCTGGTTGTAGAGAGATGATAGCTACGGAAAAGTACCAAACCCAGCTAATCTGAGTCCCTGCACCTGCAAGGCCGCAGTGGCCTTGAGTATAGCTGTAGTCTGATAGCAAGATGATGTAGCCGAGAGCAAGGCATGAGAAAAAGTTGTAAAGAATGAAGAAGTAAGAATAACCAATAGACTGCTTAGCTTACAGAATATGCATGAGCTTATTACGTATTGTGCTTAAATGTCTGATGCTCTAATCAATAAATGAAGCTTGCTGAACTCTCATATTGAGATGACCCAAGCCTCCCTCACTGCGACAAATGGCGCCCGAACAGGGACCCTAAAAGAGGAGGGAGGTGAAAGAGCTAGTGCTCCGCGCCTTGAACAAGGACTCTAGAGAGAGGGGTTGGCAAAAGAGCTAGTGCTCTGGCCCTGGGCAACCCTAGAGAGGGGTCTTGGCTTGAACCTGTTGGCCATGGTCCAGTGCAGTATCTGTGTCGGTTCCGAAGTAGCACGGAAGGCAAAGAGCTGGTATTCCGGCCCTGGGTGACCTTACAGAAGAGTCTCCACCGACGAACGCCGCAGACGTCTTGCAAGGGCTGCAACAGCGCTGACGTTTAAATTAGACAGTAATGGAAAGACAAGTGGCGTATGATTTTTTTTAAATGCTTTTTAGAAAACCGGAGACTATAAAGTATTGACCTCAGAAAAGAGCTCCCAAGATTGCTTGTATGTAGACTGCAAGCCGCAACATATCCAAATAGAGATCAAAAGGCCTGTTACAGCAAGCAGACAACTAGTGAGATCTTTATTAATTGGACGTGGGACTTACTAACTTTACCACTTAACAAGCAGCAGCGTGGTGAAAGCAACATCTAGTTCCCACACCGGGAGCAGAAACTGCTGCTGCCACTTTTGTGCCTTTTCTTTCTGCATCACAGCTGGCAATTGCATTTACAGCGGTGCTGGCAGGAGTCGACCCTGTGCCGCCTGCGCCGACCCCTCCCGCATCCGCCTCTCCAGCAGAGCCCGTGAGAGCTCCAGCCGCGGCTGTCTGCGCCTGCACTGCAGCTTCTGGCACCCGGAAAGGAGGCGGCTGCCATCCCCAGCCCGGCGGGGGATGCATTCCCTCCAGATTTGCAACCCCCACCGACCCCCGCGGCGGCCCCGCCTTCACCCGCCGCGCCGGTAGAGAAGATTGAAATTGAGAACAGCGATCACCAAGCAAAAGTGTCTTCGGAGCCGCCCGTGGCCCCGCCGCCCCCGGCAGTGGCTGCTGTAGCCTGCGATCAGCCCGGACTCCCTCTCGAGTTTTTTGAACTGTCCTGAACCTGCCCTTGCAGGAGGAGCTGAGGTGGGGGGTGGGGGGCGCCAGCCTGCCCCTCCGTGGGGGAGGCATAGCTCAATAGCTGATTTCGGCGCAGCCGAGTGCTTGTATTCAAACTCCGTGTGTTTCGCAAGCCAATTCGAGTTTAGTTCAAAAATTCCATTAGAGTTTAAAATGCCTAACTCCCCCCGCGAGCCCCAGTGGCGTGGGGGAGGTAACTCCTGAAAGTTCTGCCTCTGTTCCCCAACCCAAAGGGGGTAGAAGTAGTACCAAAGAGCTGTAAATTAACCCTGTGAGTACATCAAAAAAGACTACATAGCTATAAAGAATTTGAAAGCATGTGTTACATAGACCTATCTAACCATTCGCAGTCTATTTACTCCCAACTCTCTGAGCTGCAAAAGTTAACCAAAAACTTACAAGTAAAATTAAGCTTTAGTGTTAATAGCTCAAATCCTTAAGCCTAAGATTATAGCTATGTTCTATTGTTAAAACTAGTATTATAGTAGGCCTTATAACGTTGTTAATAGTATTAGTTTTACCTTGTTTTTGCATGTGCTTATAAAATATAGTGTAAAAAATTATATTTCCCGTATTTAACTAAACATTACTTGTGTAAAAGGAAAACAAGAGAATTGTAGAGAGGGGATAGCTACGGAAAAGTACCAAACCCAGCTAATCTGAGTCCCTGCACCTGCAAGGCCGCAGTGGCCTTGAGTATAGCTGTAGTCTGATAACAGGATGATGCAGCCGAGAGCAGAGCATGAGAAAAGAGAGATGTAAGTTGTAAAGAATGAGGAAGTAAGAATAACCAATAGACTGCTTAGCTTACAGAATATGCATGAGCTTATTACGTGTTGTGCTTAAATGTCTGATGCTCTAATCAATAAATGAAGCTTGCTGAACTCTCATATTGAGATGACCCAAGCCTCCCTCACTGCGACACCTGGGAGCATTGTCCAAATGTTCCTTGAGCTCTGGCAGCCTTAGGACTGTGACCATTCCCTGGGGAGCTTGTTCAATATGTGACCACTCTCTAGGGAAAGAATCTTTTATGATATCCAAACAAAATCTGCTGCTGAGAAACAGAAGACCCATGCCCACCTTTCTCACTGGCGGCTGGGGAGAGCATGGGGAGAGACATGGACCACACAGAGGCACAGGCTGGGATGCAGCAAAACTTTAATTAAGAAGAAAAGCAGGTCCTCTCAGTGGGCACCATAGTGCAGGGCACCATAGTGCAGGGAGTAGCAAGGGGATGTAGGAGACTTGGCAACGAGTCCATTGGCCATGGTGCAGGTCACACCTTGGATGGGACTTAGTAGTCACAGCCCAGGGAGCACCTGAGAGCAGAGACAAAAAAAGAACAGGAGGGAAACAGGCAAGTTAGACAAAGGCCATGGTTCGAGAGGCCAGACACAGCTCTTCCCAAATGCCATGGATGCTCAGCTCCTCTAAATGACCATGTTCAGTCCATTTCCATCTTCTGGGTTCTGGCAGTCCTTCTGTAGGGCAGTCACCAACAGTTTCAGCAGACCCTGTTCCAGTGGCGCCTGGTGATGCAGGAGAGGTCAAAGCCCCCAGAGCTGATGGGCACTCCCTGAGAGCTGAGGATGCTGCCAACAGCAGCAGAGGTGGAGGATCCCACGGTGGTGTTCTGTGGGAAGGAGCTGAGGATGGGGCCAGGCAGGGTCACCACCACGGGCGAGGGCTGGATGAACACGGTGGAGTCCTGGCACTGCCTGACACAGGGCTCATTGCAGCTGCTGCCCAGCGGGGTGGGGCCACAGGACTGGTACCAAGGGGTGCAAGGCTGGTAGCAAGGGTTGCAGGGCCAGTAGCAAGGGGTGCAGGGCTGGTAGCAAGGGGTGCAAGGCTGGCAGCTGGACATGGCTCTGAGTCACACGAGCACCTGGGAGAGAAGAAAGAGACAAGATGGGGATGGTTAAGGAGCAACCTCTCCACCCAACACAAGGAAGCCAAGACACAGCCTGGTCTGGGGGATGCAGCCTGTGCAGGGAGGACCACGCAACCCTTTGCCTGCTCCCCACCACTGGGCAAGGACAGACAGGCCCACAAAAGCACTTCCTTAGTCAAGAGAACAAGAGTTCCCCCAGCCCAGACACAGCCCTTCTCCACAGCAAGCCCTCTCTCCACCTCCCCTCCCCAAACAGGCAGCCTCAAGCCCAGTATAGGACAGAGCCTCCAACTCACTTGCTTCCAAAGGAGAAGAAGGGCAGTAGAGTGGATGAGAGAGTGAAAAGCTGGGATGCCTTTTATACTGGTCCTGAACTGCCCCAGGTCCTGAGGAGGTCTCTCTGGAAACAATAATTTTCTGAGAAGCTCATTTCAAGTGCAAAACACTCCAATTAATGATAAGGGCTGTGTTTTGTTTTCCTGTATGGACGCATTTCCATTGCCTTCTTTGGCCACGCACGTTTCTCCCTGAAGCCTCCTTTTTAGAGCTGATCATGGAAGCCCGTGGACCTGTGGGACAGGAGCTCATGGGTGCCAGCAGAAGATGAGTCTTGAGTGCCAGAGGCACTGCCTGCAGACTGGGGACATTGGCTTGGGGCACCCCCATGGGCTTGTTTGCAGCCCCGTGGGCAGGAAGGGCCCTGCTGCTCCAAGCCCAGGAATGCTTGCTCAGATGCTGAAGGGTTACTGAACGTGTTGATGGGCCACATCCCCTTCCTCCCACCCTCCAAAATCTCTGATTGACATTGGCCATTACCTTGGAGGTTGGTCATCAGTGCTGCTGCTGCACTTGTCTCTCTTCCTTTTAATGCTGTTCTTAGTAGTCCTTGGTGCACTTATGCCTCATCCACTCCCTGGACTCTCTCTGATAGTCCTCTACAAACACAAACAACCTCATCTTGTCCTCTCCCAGGATGCTCCAGCCTTGCCCACCCAAGAGGTTTCTCTGAGTGTCCTTTACCACAAAAGCCCACAGCTGCTTAAGTGGAGGCAGGGCTCTTTGTTCAGTGGTGTTTTCACCACATCAAGCACTTCCTCCCACATTGCCCCCCAGTTAGTGGGGCATGAGAACTAGGGAGGGGACAGCTGGGACAGCACAAGCAATAGCCAGTGTCAATCAGAGATTTTGGAGGGTGGGAGGAAGGGGATGTGGCCCATCAACACGTTCAGTAACCCTTCAGCATCTGAGCAAGCATTCCTGGGCTTGGAGCAGCAGGGCCCTTCCTGCCCACGGGGCTGCAAACAAGCCCATGGGGGTGCCCCAAGCCAATGTCCCCAGACTGCAGGCAGTGCCTCTGGCACTCAAGACTCATCTTCTGCTGGCACCCATGAGCTCCTGTCCCACAGGTCCACGGGCTTCCATGATCAGCTCTAAAAAGGAGGCTTCAGGGAGAAACGTGCGTGGCCAAAGAAGGCAATGGAAATGCGTCCATACAGGAAAACAAAACACAGCCCTTATCATTAATTGGAGTGTTTTGCACTTGAAATGAGCTTCTCAGAAAATTATTGCTTCCAGAGAGACTTCCTCAGGACCTGGGGCAATTCAGGACCAGTATAAAAGGCATCCCAGCTTTTCACTCTCTCATCCACTCTACTGCCCTTCTTCTCCTTTGGAAGCAAGTGAGTTGGAGGCTCTGTCCTATACTGGGCTTGAGGCTGCCTGTTTGGGGAGGGGAGGTGGAGAGAGGGCTTGCTGTGGAGAAGGGCTGTGTCTGGGCTGGGGGAACTCTTGTTCTCTTGACTAAGGAAGTGCTTTTGTGGGCCTGTCTGTCCTTGCCCAGTGGTGGGGAGCAGGCAAAGGGTTGCGTGGTCCTCCCTGCACAGGCTGCATCCCCCAGACCAGGCTGTGTCTTGGCTTCCTTGTGTTGGGTGGAGAGGTTGCTCCTTAACCATCCCCATCTTGTCTCTTTCTTCTCTCCCAGGTGCTCGTGTGACTCAGAGCCATGTCCAGCTGCCAGCCTTGCACCCCTTGCTACCAGCCCTGCACCCCTTGCTACTGGCCCTGCAACCCTTGCTACCAGCCTTGCACCCCTTGGTACCAGTCCTGTGGCCCCACCCCGCTGGGCAGCAGCTGCAATGAGCCCTGTGTCAGGCAGTGCCAGGACTCCACCGTGTTCATCCAGCCCTCGCCCGTGGTGGTGACCCTGCCTGGCCCCATCCTCAGCTCCTTCCCACAGAACACCACCGTGGGATCCTCCACCTCTGCTGCTGTTGGCAGCATCCTCAGCTCTCAGGGAGTGCCCATCAGCTCTGGGGGCTTTGACCTCTCCTGCATCACCAGGCGCCACTGGAACAGGGTCTGCTGAAACTGTTGGTGACTGCCCTACAGAAGGACTGCCAGAACCCAGAAGATGGAAATGGACTGAGTGTGGAGATCCTGACCATTGTTTCCAGAGGCACTGGGCATCCATGACTCCACCTGCAGTGGAGGTGGTGTTTCTGGGCTCTTTGAAACCATGGTCCTTGACTAAATTGTCTGTTTCTCCTGCTCTTCTTTGTCTCTTTTTCTTCTCTGTTGTTTTGTCCTCCCCTGGGCTTTGATCACTGCCTAAACCCCATCCAAGGCATGAACTGCACTGTGGCCAAGGGACAGAGTGTCCTTCATCCCTCTGGCGCTCTCTGCACTATGGTGCCCACTCAGAGGACTTCCTTTCCCTCTTACAACTCATTAAAGTTTTGCTGCATCCCAGTCTGTGCCTCTGTGTGATCCTTCTCTCTCCTTATGTTGTTTCCAGCTGCCAAACAGAAAGGTGTTGCTCTGGGGGTATGTGGCAGGCACTGATGAGAGCCCTGGGTCTTCCTGAAGTGATGGAAGGGTGAGACACCAGGGCAGGATATTCTGCCCTGTAATGTGGTCAGGCAACTTGGAGAATGCCTTATTTGCCAGGCTAATTTATCAGTAGTGGACTGAGGGGGGAGCTCTCTGTCTGGCTCACCAAACCCCAATCAACATCCTTACACTGCTGCAATGACAGACACACGACTGAGAGTCAGTCCCTCTATACTGTGGAAGTCCAGCCCAATTTTAGGCAATAAGTTCTTCTAGCATTTTCCTGCTTGGATGTGTGTATGAACTTTCCTGCCTTGGAGTGGAAATGTCCCTTTAAGACTACTCCTTTATGTCAAGTAAAAGAGATTTGCTCATGAGTGTTGGCATGCTGAGTTGCACCAATGTCCATTTCAATAGTTCTTTATTTTTGATAGCTTTAATATAATTGCTTTGATATAGTGCAGTATCCTATCATATTCTACTCAATACTGATAGTTAAAGGTTTTATACTGTGTAGTAAATAATTCTGATTAATTTATTTTTTCTAATAATTTGTCATAATAATTTATTTTACATATACATATACACATATATATATATACACACACACACACATGTATATATATATGTATCTAAATTTTTCCATTATTAATCCTGTGGGACAAAGTTACTTAAACTACTCACAGTCTAGGGCTAAGATTGGATGCAGCCTAACCCAAGCTCCCCTTTGAGGAGGAATTTAGAAGGCCAGGGTGTCCTCTCTGCACCTCACAACTCAGCAGGACTTCTCTAATAAACTCTATTTGAAGCTCCCTCTCCACAAGTGATAATTTGATGTAGTTGACAGGATGGCAAATTTTGAGAAACAGACAAACCAGAATGTTTACAGAGGCACAGTATAGTCAAGAAAACGTGGGACATGGTAATATAAAAGGAAAAACACACTGCCATTTTGGTGAGAGAAGTATGTTGCAAAGCAATGAAATCCAAGGCATTTAGGAAAGCTTTGCAAATTAGAAGTGGAACATCTTGGAGAGAAAGCTGAAAAGGCATTGAATGCTAAAAAGAGATTGGCTGAAAACTTGAAGGACCAGTTGTTTGACTTCTTCCAAATAAAAAGAGAATGAAATTTGCAAACTCCCTGTCTCAGTGGGGAGCCTTTCCAGCCTTGTTAATGAGGTAGAGTGGGAGGCAGACTACATTCTAATATTATCTCCCCATCCTTTATTCATTGTCAGAAAAGTTTGATGCAGTAAAGCCAAACTCCCCACCTCACCCTAAAGCCTGCCAATTTGTAAAAACTGAATTAATTTATGAGGTAGAGCCCACTGGAACAACTAAAGATAAACCTTGCTCTGTGATGCAGTTGGCTAAACTTCAAGAGCGATGTAGCAAGAATTCAAAAAAAATCCAAACTAAGCCAGCAGCTCTATCAGAGCACACAGTGATGCCCAGCAGTGGGATGGCACACAGGGCTCTTATATAAGGCCCATTTACGTAGGATCGCAAATATAACCCTCGTTCCCCTTGTTTAGGTCCCAAGCACTCTGCAAATAACATCCCATGAACATTCTGTTGAGCGCAGAGCACAGGATCCGTTCACACAAGTGGACATCCCGGTGGAAGACCACAGGGATTCCATATCATCTGTTGCAGAATGGAGTTAAGGGGAGTAAAAAATATCCTAGTTTGAAAGATGTCTGCCAGGGAAGGTGGGAACCTCCCTTGGAATGGAAAATGTGACCCCCTTTCCTCCAAATTATTATAACTTTGGAATTATGGGGCTTTCAGGCAAAGGGATGGGAAAAAGAATAGCAGTCCACTGAGTAATGGCTTCATCCTCTGGGAGTTACAGAAGAAAAAGGGACTGCATACTTACTTTGTTTTTAAGGAGAAAAAGGAGATTGATGTGGATGAGAGACGAAGGATCTGCATTGGCTTTTATACTGCCCCAGGCTCAGGAGGTTGCCCAAGCAGACAGAAAAAATTTTGACATTCTCTTCTGAAATGTAAGGCATCCCAGATGATACAGACTGTGTTTCAGGTTCCTGGTGCCTTTCACTTCCTTGTTTGCACTATGATATTTACCTCATGGATGTTTGTTTTGAGGTTAAAATGATATTTCCTAAAATTTCTGGGACAGGAGCATGTAATTGTGGGCAGAACACTCACACCAATTGCTGGAAAAGTCCTCAAAAGACCAAGACCAGTGGCCTGGGGCAGTCCTGGGATGGTGTTTTCAACCACACTGACAAAAGGCCAAGCTCCTCTCAGCCCTGCAATCCTTGTCTACACACCAAATGGATCCCATTTGTGAGGATACACCATCTCCTTATCCCTCTCTCCCTCCCAGCACCTGATTGCAACTGGTCTTTCTCTTCCAGGCAGCTGAACTGCATTGCTGAGCTTCAATATTTCTCCTTCATTCACCAGCCTTGGAAGAGATTTCCCATGCTGCTTGGCTTCCTCCACTCTTCAGGCCATGACTGGGGATCCTCAACCAATCCATCTTTGGGCCATGAGGTGCCTTGGCATGCTCCAGTCCAGCCAGGATTGTGCCTCTTGAACCCACAGAGGTCACATGTAGTTGTGTTCACAGGGGTCCCAGGATGAGGGAAGAGACGAGAAAGTTGACTCCATGTTTAGAAGGCTTGGTTTATTATTTTATGATATGTATTATGTTAAAACTATACTAAAAGAACAGAAGAAAGAATTTCATCAGAAGGCTTAGCTAAGAATAGCAAAGAAATGAATAACAAAGGTTTGTCTCTGACAGTCTGGACAGCTGGACTGTGACTGGCCATTAATTAGAAACAACCAGATGAGACCAATCCCAGATCCACCTGTTGCACTCCACAGCAGCAGATAAGAATTGTTTGCATTTTGTTCTTGAGACCTCCTGCTTCTCAGGAGGAAAAAATCCTAAGGAAAGGATTTTCCATAAACATGTCAGTGACAGTCACGTAAGGGCATTTTTACTTTATAGATGCACTTAGGTGGATGATAAATTCCTTTGAATGCATGGCATGGACAAATTTGCATGCAAGGCTGTGCAGATGAGCACAAATGAGTTTGTACATTTCTGGCACTCGTCACAACAGGATGTGATGGCCATCCCCACAGCCTGGCCCTGCAGGTTGGGTTGCTTCTCGCATTCTCCATATTAAAAAGCTTAAAAGAGCATTAGGAGAAATGCCAAGAAATCCTGCCCAGCTTGTGCAGGGAAGCCCTGAGTGGATCTGCCTCCAGTACTGTGTGGGTGCCTGTCCCATGGAGTCAAGAGCTTCAGCTGCACAGAGCAAGGAAGGCAGGGCAGATGGGGACCATGGCCAACCAGGTCAGGGGGAGGAAGGCTGGAAGCTGGTGAGTTTTGGCAATAGAAAAAAGGCTTCTGCTCCCTGTGGACTTTAACTTCAGAGCAGGTGCTGTCACCTGCAAACTGGTGAGGACAAAAAGACACATCTGGGAACTTGCCAGAGGGACCTGTGCTCAAACAATTTTTCCTCCTTGAAGGAGAAAATACCTATGACATCTTCAGGAGACTCCCTCTCAGGAATCTTAAGCAGCAGTCTCCTAACCTGACCTGATGTCTTGAGAGGTTTCTCGTTGCAGAAGAAGGCTGCTGAGCTTGCCCTGCCTTTGGAGCAATACCATTTGCTGCTCTTTGATGTGGACTCCAGGGATAATGTCCAAAAGTGTTTCTAGAGTGACTACAGACCTCTGGGATGAAGTAAGGGTGTGAGGGCCCAGGTTGGAAAAGACTGAGTAGAAAAGAACTCATCCTGTGTGTGAAAACCTGATTGCAGGCTTTGTGTTGCAGGTGGAGATTTGGTTTTGATTTCCAGGGAAATGTCTGTGATGAATAAGGGGTACAGAGCAAGGATGGGAAATATTTGAAAAAGTCATGCAAATTATCTTTAAATCTCATAAGAAATCAACAACATCCTTTACCTATCTCTTTATTCATCCTTCCCTTGGGTGTTATATGGGTATTGAATCTGTACTGTTCACTGCAATCCTGAGGAGATTTTATACAGAAATGGATCCCCTTGGCACAGATGGATCAATCTAGAATTCCCAGAGGAACAGTTTTTGTACAGTAGCATCAGACTCAGATGCCAGGGTTGCCTGCAATGGTTTTAAAATGTGTGATCCCCCTAAAGGCATCATATGGCCCTGCCCCTAATGAAGTATGGAATGTTTCTCACCACTCATTAAGAACTGGAAGGTAAATCCTTTCCATGTGGTTAATTAGGGAGCTTTTCTAGTTTTGTTGCCTTGTTTGCTTTTACTGGCACAGGAGATGGTAAACAGGAGGATTTTAATCAGCTCAAGACAGTGGCATTTCTTTCTGCATTCTTTTGTCTGAGCCTTTGTCCTATGTTACTGGCAAAATCAAGATATTCTAGTGTTGCAAGTTAAGTGGATCAAGGTGCCTGTGTGGGAGTTGCAGTATTTAGCTATGATGAGAATCCTCTGAGCCTAGACATCTAGTGGAATTTTCAGCCACCTTAAACCCTACTTCTCCAGCTTGTATCTCCCCAGTTTGGCTATAAGGATTATTTGAGAGGGCAGAAGGTTTTTGTAATGGAGCCGTGTGGAGTGGCTGCCCGTGGGGGTCACACACAGAGTGAAATGGGACTGCAAATTGTTTGGTTCTGGCAACTGACACCAGTGGCTGGTCAGTAGGTCTTATAGGAGCAGATGAAGCCTTGATTTTGGGCAGAGCAAGGTGTGCCAGTATCCCATCAGATGGACAAAGCCTCTGTCTCTGCCTGGAGATCCAGGAAGGAGGAGCATGGGAGGAAGGTCACATGCATCACAGAGACCTGTGAACCTGAGCTGGTATTTGAGCCTAGAAATGTCTGCAGGAGTTCATTTTCTGCACCCAAGAGAACATGGATACCCAGGGAATGATATTTTGACCATTGCCTGGGGCTGAAGGCCAAGGATTAAAGAGAAAATTTCAAGTACAGCTGAAAACATTCCCAATTGTTGGCATTACTAGTAAAACCACAAGTCATTTACAAGGGGAAGATGGACACCTGGAACAAAACATTAGATCCTTTTGGAAGTGTTGGATTCACATTGGTGGAGACTCCATTGCACAGATTGAATGTGTTACCAGTCCATACTTGTGAATCCTCTCAGCCCTACATATCGGGACACCAGCTGGGCCATACCAAGTGCTGAGGGACTGTGTGAGGTTTGGATCTCATCTCCTTGTTCCCAGGTGTGCTGACCACAGGCCCTAGGCCAGGCAATGAAGGAAGGATAGAAAAAGATGAGTTGTGGGCTGTCCCCAATTGTTGTTGTTCCCCACATCCCCTCCATTGGAGCCAAAGTCTCCATGATGGCCTTTGGCTGCCAAATAGGGATCTTCTTCATCAGCTCCAAGGGAAAAAGGCACAAAATAAAATCCACCACAGTGAGCCCCAAACGTTGCTTTCTCCACCTTTTTCGTGAGCAGACAGGAGGAGGTACCCCAGAACAGACGACTCAGAGGCCGAGGCTTGGATGCAACACAATTTTAATAAGTTGGAAGAAGAAAAGGAGGTGGCTCACAGAGAGCACCAGGAGCAGCCACTAAGATGAAGCTCCCATGTGGTGTTCCTTGCACTGCTCGGCAGAGGAAGGAAGGATGGCAGGTCCACATTAGGGTGCCTTGGGGAGAGAGGGACAGAAAAGGAGAGGAGAATAGAACAAGGAAGGGATGGTCCAGACTTCCAACTGCAATGTCCCAAAGCTCTATCTCTGCCCAGAATAGGGTTCTGATGTCTTGGATGCTCTTGCCCAAGGATGTTGCCAGCAGATTTAGCAGGGACGGCACCTGCTGCCACCATAGCAGTTGGTGATGCAGGAGATGTCAAAGCCCCCAGAGCTGATGGGCACTCCACCACAGCTGAGGATGTTGCCAACAGCAGCAGAGGTGGAGGATCCCACGGCGGTGTTCTGTGGGAAGGAGCTGAGGATGGGGCCAGGCAGGGTCACCAGCACAGCAGGCGGCTCAATGACAACGTGGGAGCTCTGGCACTGCCTGACACAGCACTCATTGCAGCTGCTGCCCAGTGGGCAGGGGCCACAGGGCTGGCAGCAAGGGTCACAGGGCTTGCAGCAGGACATGGCTCGGTGTCACAGGTGCACCTAGGATGGAAGGCAGAAAGAAGCACAAAGTGAGGACATGTGACAAGTAGCACTGCATTCAAACACCCTGCAGCCAAGGCACCTCCTGGCCCACATTGCAGTGCCCAGCTCAAAGCCCAGCAGCCTCCTCAGCCAAGTCCCAGCCTCTCTCTGTCTGCACAAGACCTTCTCTCCCCTGCCCTCTCCCAGCACAAACAGCTCCCAGCCCTGCGCTACGACAGCCCCTCTCAGCTGAGACCTCCAGCCAGGCAAGAGCTGCTCTGGAAGCAGCAGGAGGAGGAGAAGAAGAGGCTTTGCACTCACCTGATTCCTGAAGAAGAGGAGGTGAGAGAAGTGGATGAGGGAGCAGAGACTTTGGGTGCCTTTTATAGCAATCCTTCCCTGCCTCAGGCTCAGAGACACCTTTGTGAAAGAAATAATTTTCTGACCAGCTCATGTCAAATGTGAGCCATCCCAGTTAATGGTAGGGGATGTGTCTTGTTTTCCTGCACTGCTGCCTTTTCATTTCCTGGTAATTTCGCTTGCTTTCCTATATGAAAGGCTACTTCTGTTAGTGCCGACAGGATAAGCCCAAGGATTTCCGGGGCAGAAAGACGTCAGCACAGGCAGAAGTCTCTGATCAAGTGCCAGCAGCATCCTTTGTAGGCAGGTGATGTTCTCTTTTGTAATTTCTGTGTGGTTCATTTGTGGCAAAATTGTCAGGAAAGGGGCTCTGGTCTTCTTCTTGGTCACATGCCCAAAAACTGCAACGTGAATGGACATGACAGAGGTTTGGCATGTTGTTTCCTTCTTCCACTCATCTCCTTCTTTCCACCTGCTGTCTGTGTCTCTCCAGGCCAGTCTAGACGGGATGTGTTGCCCTCTCTCCCTCAGACTGACACCCCAGTGGAGTTCCACTGCATCTTAGTGGCTGCTCCTGGTTCCTTCTGTGAACCACCTCCTTTTCTTCCTTAGACTCACCAAATTATTTGTGCATCCCTAACTGGGACTCTTTTTCATCCTTTGTTTTGTGGCAACACTTGCAGTCTGCTCAGGAAAAAAGGTGGAGAACCTCTAAGTAGGATTCCCTGTAGTAGATTTTACTTTGTGTCTTTTCCCTTGTGGCTGATGAAGACATCTCTGGCTACTCCGCAGCCAATGGCCATCAGGGAGATCCTGGATGCAGAGTGGCAGCAGTGAATATGAGAAACAATCTTCACTTTGGGGATAACAGCCCACAACCTCATCCCTTCCTTCTCCTCCTCTACATTACCTGGTCCATGAGCAGCACATGTGGTCAAAGACATGACACCCTTGTGACATCTGTATGGCAGGGCCCAGCTGCTGTCCAGACATGCAGGGCTTGAGGTGATTCACAAGCTGGGATCAGTGTCTGCCGCAATCAGGCTGTGTAGAGAAAAGCAACGTGTAACATTTGTCAATGACCCCCTTCCCTTTGAATTATGTTAACTTTGAAATTAAGGGGATTTCAGACAAAGATGTAGGAAAAGGAATAACAGTCCTTTACTAATAAATACATGTATAGCAACCCAAACAAACAACAACAGCAGCAGCACCAATCAGAACCACACACCCCGTCTCGGCCTCTCTTGGCTGCAGGCGCTTTCCCCTTTGCTGCAGTTCTGGCCACAGCCAGCAGGGGCGCTGCTGGCTCCCAGCCGGGCAGGGAGGGTGCGATGATTCCACCAGACCAGCAGGGGGCGCTGTGGCACAGCCGCTTGTCCTTCACACAGCAATGGTGGACAGGCTGGATGGTGAAATGGGCTCCTGCAGGAACCTCGGAATGGGACTGGATGGTGAAATGGGCTCCTGCAGGAACCTCGGAATGGGACTGGATGGTGAAATGGGCTCCTGCAGGAACCTCGGAATGGGACTGGATGGAGAAATGGGATGCAGCAGGAACCTCGGAATGGGACTGGATGGAGAAATAGGCTGCAGCAGGAACCTTAGAATGGGGCTGGATGGAGAAATGGGCTCCTGCAGGAACCTTGGAATGGGGCTGGGTGGAGAAATGCACTGCAGCAGAAACCTCGGAACGGCAACTGGAATGGCAGGGGGGACTCACCCGGAGCAGCAAGCAAGAGGCAGCAGAAATTCAGCAGCAGCAGCAGCCTTGCTCCCAAACACAGCCAGGAGAGGCTTTCCTGGAGGGGGAAGGGGCCCGGAATCCTGGAGGGGAAAAGGACCCGGGAAAGGGCCCAGGATCAAGTTTTGCCTGAGGCACATAAGCAGATGGTAAAAAGGGTCCCCCTCTAGTGAGATGGGGTGTTAAGGTCCCAGTGCAATGGCCACCCCCACAAGCAGAGCTTCATTCATGGTAGGACAAGTCAGCAGGAGATGGAGCCTCACTCCTCCCACAGTGACCACTCTGCTTTCCTCTGAATTCTGAGAGAGCAAGAGAGCTAGGAGCTGCACCCAGCTCCCATTGGCCCAGCTGTAATCTGGCAGTATCTCTGTCCCTCCAAGAGAAACTCCCCAGCTGAAAGAGTAGCCAGCTGTACTCTTCCTGTGGCAATTTCTTTTTCTCTCTTAAGTACCTATTGTTATGGTTTCTTGGCAACAGATGGGAGAAAATTCCATGAGAGATAGAAACAAAAGGAAAAATCCTAAACCCCAACATGAGTATGAGGTTTGTGTGTCAGAGTGAAGAATGAGAGAAGTACTTTATGACCTGACCACAGATTTGGGATACTCTCAAAAAGAAAAGATTCATCAGAAGATCTGGAACCATATCCAAACAAGTCCATGGACATAATTAACATACACACATGTATTCAAAAAATGATGAATATGTATCAGCTTTTGGAATATAGCCTGGTCTGTTAGGTCAGTGGGCATGCTTAGAGGAGACAGCCCCAAGCATCCAGCTCTCTAATAAAGTAACATCAGCTTTCTGACACAGGAAATTGGTTGGAGAGTTTATTTCCCTGTTTTTGGTGACAGTAGGCTTTGAGCAACCTGGTCTGGTGGAAGGCGTCCCTGCCCATGGAGGCAAGTGGGACAAGATTGTCTAACCTAAACTCTTTGATGACTCTGTGATCTGTGGGCTGTCCTTGACAGGCCCTGTCTTCACCAGGGTCCATCTTCCTTTGTCTGTCTTGCAGTCCCCTTTGGGCACGGGTTTGGTCAAAGGCTTCAGCTGGGGCGGCATTGATGGACAGATTATGTCTATCCATACATGGCAGAAATGTGAATTAATAGTGAAGCCCTAAGTCTTCTGCACAAACTCAGCCTAAAATCATTTACCACAGCATATCCTGAGTATGGCTGATTCCAATTCTAACTTCTGAAATATCTCAGCACTGCATCTTAAGACAGAGATGGGCACTGCATGAGCTGAGGGCCCCTGTGGGCTTGAGATATGTTCCTCATCTGCATGTGGTGCTGTGTGCAGACCATGGGCCTAGACTGGGTAATGGAGGGGAGGAGAAGATAGAGATGAGGTTTTGGGCTATTTCCACACATTGCTGTTTCCCAGCTGTTGGGAGGAAAAGGTTGAAACTGGAAGACTTGGAGAGCAGGGTGATAGATTTGCACAAAATGACTTTGTAAGTGGGGAGGCTGAGAACATCCACGTGGGAAACTTACTGCTGATTATCCGGTCTCTCTTTCAAGAGATAGTTTAAAAGCTATCAGAACCTTAGGAGACATCTCTCACAGGTAGTCTTGAGCCTCTTGCTGGGAGAGTGAGAGATCAAAAACTCAAAGGTCATAAAAGCACAGCATTGTGATAAACTGCATGTGCAAGAGGCCCCTTGAGATACTGGGACAGACAGTGACCCACCAGCATTGGGCTGACCCTAATGGTGCCACTGTTCCTCTCTTTTGTGTCTCTGCAGCCTGGCAGTGCCTTGGGACCCTTGAGTAAATGAGGCAATGAAATAAATCACTCTTTGCATTTCAGCTGTGCTTTGGTGACGCGGACATATCAATTCACACACCAACCCACTCCTGTGACCCTTTGGAGCCTTGCTGTTCATGATGGACATTGACTGTGAAGTACCCAGGTACGTTTTCCTCAGCTCCAAGACTACAGGGCACAAAGTAAAATCAGCTGCAGGAACACCCACCCTCTGCTTCTCCACTTTTATCTTGAGCAGACTGGAAGAGTTGCCATGGAAAGGAACAAAACTTGGAGGACAAGACTTAGATGCAAAACAACTTTATTGAGTCAGAAGAAGAAAAGGGGGCGGCTCACAGAGAGCACCAGGAGCAGCCACTAAGGAGTGGTGGAGTTACTGCAGGGTGTGCATCTGCTGACCCTGCAGAGGACAGCAGGGCAACACGTCCCCACTAGACTGGTCTGGGGAGACACAGACAGCAAAGAGAGGAGAAAGAAAAGTAGAAGGGAACAATGGCTTGAAGATGTAAACACAATGTCCCAAAGCGCTATCTTTGGCCCAGAAACATGTTCTGTAGTCTTGGAGGTTCGTGCCAAAGGATGTTGCCAGCAGATTTAGCAGGGACGGCATCTGCTGCCACCAAAACAGTTGGTGATGCAGGAGATGTCAAAGCCCCCAGAGCTGATGGGCACTCCACCACAGCTGAGGATGTTGCCAACAGCAGCAGAGGTGGAGGATCCCACGGCGGTGTTCTGTGGGAAGGAGCTGAGGATGGGCCCAGGCAGGGTCACCAGCACAGCAGGCGGCTCAATGACAACGTGGGAGCTCTGGCACTGCCTGACACAGCACTCATTGCAGCTGCTGCCCAGTGGGCAGGGGCCGCAGGGCTGGCAGCAAGGGTCACAGGGCTTGCAGCAGGACATGGCTCGGGGTCACAGGTACACCTGGCACAGAGGGCAGAGAGAAGCACAGAGTGAGGACACGGGAGAAGCAGCTCTGCACCCAAACACTCTGCAGCCAAGGCACCTCCTGGCCCACATTGCAGTGCCCAGCTCAAAGCCCAGGAGCCACTTCAGCCAAGTCCCAGCCTCTCTCTGTCTGCACAAGACCTTCTCTCCCCTGCCCTCTCCCAGCACAAACAGCTCCCAACCCTGCACAACGACAGCCCCTCTCAGCTGAGACTTCCAGGCAGGCAAGAGCTGCTCTGGAGGCAGGAACAGGAGGAAAAGGAGGAGAAGAGGCTTTGCACTCACCTGATTCCTGAAGAAGAGGAGGCGAGAGAAGTGGATGAGAGAGCAGAGACTTGGGCTGCCTTTTATAGCAGTCCTGCCCTGCCTCAGGCCCAAAGGCACCTTTTTGGAAGCCATAATTTTCTGACCAGCTCATGTCAAATATGCACCATCACATCTAATGGTGGTGTCCTGGTTTCCTACAATGCCTCCTTTTCATTTCCTGGCACATGCCAAGTGCTTTCCTATATGAATTCTTCTGTAAGTGCTGAGATGAGAGGCCCAAGAATTTCTAGGATCATAAAAACATGCAGAATGCCCACATCCTGGGCTGGTGGCGTCCCATGGAGGCATGTGATGAAATCTGTGTAATTTCCATGGGTTTGTTCATGCAGAAATATGGCAAAGATGTAGTGGCAAAGAAGAGTTCTCCTGTATTGGCATCCATGACAACCTTGAAGGACTGCAGCCTACAGGAAGAGATCATTCTGGAACAGAGAAAAATGTGAGGAGACAGAAAAGAACAGTTGTGCACTGACCAAAATTATTCTGTTCCATACCCCAAAGTGCCATGGAGGGCTGGAGGAAGTTGAAGATTCATTAATGAAGGATGGAAGTTGAATCTTTAAGAAAGAGGTGTGGATGAACTGAATCATGGAATCAAAGAATCATCGAATGTTAAGGGTGGGAAGAGACCTTAAAGATCATCTAGTCCAAACCCCCCCTGCCATGGGCAAGGACACTGAAGTTAATTCAAGGGTCTTTTTGAAGGAGAAGGGGTTGTGGTTTTTTTTTCTTTTCTGATGTTTCTCAATATCCTCTTTTATTTTTTCGTTGTCAGTGTCTTAAACAAATGTTCCCCAACTGAACTCTATTTTTTTCTTTTCCCAACAATCTATCCCTCACTGACCATGTCTTCTGGCCAGTCCACTCTGTACATTTCTCAAACAGGCCTTTCAGAATATCTCAAGTGTCTTTGTAGTCCCAAATTTCTGAGGTTTGAGCAGTAAAGGGTGTTCCCTATGAGCTCCACGCTTCAGGAAGTGTGGGAGAGAGGGATAGACACAAAGTAGAATTCTCCTGTGTTGGCATCCAGGCAGGAGGACCTTGCACCCTTTGGTGGAAGGCTGAGCTCTGCAGGAAGGGGTCTCAGTTCTCCCCTGGCATCCCAATTTTCCTCATGGACCCAGAGATGGGAAAAAGATCCTCTTGCTGTGAGGGGCTGGGATTATTGCCTCAGGGAAGAGGAAATGGTGGAGGAAAGAACTTCTGCCATAGAACTGTCCCAGGATGGGATTGCAATTGCAGTGAGAGAGCAAGTGTTGTTCTGACTGGTGCTCTCTTTCCAGGACCATGGCAGGAACTGGTGGTGGTTTGTCCGTGCCACCTTGCCAGGCCATGTGAATAACATTTCCTCTCCCAGAGGTGTTCTGTGTGATGAGAGCTGGGAATGGGCTGTCTGCAAGATGCCTCAGCCCTGAAAATGTGTGCAATGAACATATGGGGCTACAGGGGCACTGCAAGGCTGTGCTGGAAGAGCTGTATCTGTCTTCTCTGAGAGAAAGAGTATTTCCCTCTCAGAATAAGTAAGGAGAAAATGTTGTGGGTTGAGATAAAGACATAGGGATTTCTTACCAGTTACCAAGAGAAAAAACAAGGCTTGATTTGGGGAACATTCAATCTACACTTTACAAACAAAACAAAGTAAGACTGTGCAAAAAAACCACTAAAATAACTACACTCCATCTCCAGCTCTTTTTCAGTGATGCAACTGCTCTTCCTTATCCCTGGTTCTCTTCTGTTTTCTCTATGCTTAAGCAGAACAGCAGGATAGAGAATGAGGGGTTTCAGTCAGAACACAAGTTATTTTTTGGGCAAAGATTGATTTCAACAGAACTGATCATAAAAAACAGCTGGATTTTGGCAGTTAGCCTAAAAAAAATTCACACCTTCCTACTTTACCAGACACAGTTGGTGGACATGCAGTTTTGGGGGGGTATGAAGTCCTGGTCCTTGAACATGAAAGGAGTTTGACTGAAAGATGTTTCACTTCCCCTGTATCACACAAGAGAGTCTGTTCTACATTTCACAACAGAGCACAACCCCTGTCCCAGTCCATTGAGTTCAAAACCTATTTGCTGTGAGATGCAACCATTTCCTCACTCAGCACCAGGAAGATGAGCAGTAAATGTGCATCCAGCATAGGTCTGGAGAGGAGGAACCTGTGTCCCATCCCAGTCACCAGCAACACTCCAGCATAAGAGGATCCATTTAGCCACTTCAGTTCAGTGGTCTGCCTGGAACAACTCAAAATTACGTGCGCTCATGTGAGGACAGGAAGACGTCAGTGCCTGGGGTCTCTTCTGAAAGAGCATGTCCCCGCACATGGCAGTCCTTGGTCAAGAAGCACAAAATTGGTGCCCATTTCCTGGCAAATTTAACAAAAACAAACGCACAAGAATGACACAGGCTCACATCAGCTGACCGTGTGGAATGCCAACAGCCCTTGATCGAGGCATTCTGCAGGTGCGGATGTATTTATCTCCCGGAAATCCTTGGGCTTGTCCTCCCGGCACTTACAAAAACCCTCAAGGGGGAAAGAATATGGCATGTGTGAGGAAATGAAAAGGACGCAGTGCAGGAAACCAGGACACAGCCCCTACCATTAGCTGGGATGGTGCACATTTGACATGAGTTGGTCAGAAAATTATGGCTTCCACTAAGGAGCCTTTGGGCCTGAGGCAGGGCAGGACTGCTATAAAAGGCAGCCCAAGTCTCTGCTCTCTCATCCACTTCTCTCACCTCCTTCTCCTCAGGAATCAGGTGAGTGCAAAGCCTCTTCTCCTCCTCCTCCTGCTGCTTCTAGAACAGCTCTTGCCTGGCTGGAGGTCTCAGCTGAGAGGGGCAGTCGTAGCCCAGGGCTGGGAGCTGTTTGTGCTGGGAGAGGGCAGGGGAGAGAAGGTCTTGTGCAGACAGAGAGAGGCTGGGACTTGGCTGAGGTGGCTGCTGGGCTTTGAGTTGGGCCCTGCAATGTGGGCCAGGAGGTGCCTTGTCTGCAGTGTGTTTGGGTGCAGAGCTGCTTCTAACATGTCCTCACTATGTGTTTCTCTCTGCCTTCCATCCTAGGTGCACCTGTGACCCCGAGCCATGTCCTGCTGCAAGCCCTGTGACCCTTGCTGCCAGCCCTGCGGCCCCTGCCCACTGGGCAGCAGCTGCAATGAGTGCTGTGTCAGGCAGTGCCAGAGCTCCCACGTTGTCATTGAGCCGCCTGCTGTGCTGGTGACCCTGCCTGGGCCCATCCTCAGCTCCTTCCCACAGAACACCGCCGTGGGATCCTCCACCTCTGCTGCTGTTGGCAACATCCTCAGCTGTGGCGGAGTGCCCATCAGCTCTGGGGGCTTTGACATCTCCTGCATCACCAACTGTTTTGGTGGCAGCAGATGCCGTCCCTGCTAAATCTGTTTGCAACATCCTTGGGCAGCTCCCAAGACCTCTGAACCTGGTTTTGGGCACAGATAGGCCTTTGGGACATTGTATTTAGAGCTGCAGACTTCTCTTTCCTTCTTCTGCTCTCCCCTCTCTTTTATCCAATGTCTGTGTCTTACCAGGCCAGTCAAGTGTGGACATGTTGCCTTCCCTGCCTCTGTAGGGCAGGCCGATGCACACCTTGTATGAGCTCCACTGCATCTTAGTGGCTGCTCCTCTTGGCCTCTCTGAGCCACCTCCTTTCCCACTTTACACTCAATAAAGTTATTATGCATCCAAGCCTTGGCCTCCATTTCTTCCTTTTTTCTATGGAAACTATTCCAGTCTGCTCAGGGCAGAAGGTGGATGGGCAGACCGTGGGACTCCCTGTAGTGGATTTTCCTTTCTGCCTTTTCCATTGGAGTTGATGAAGAAAATCCCTGGCTAGTCCACAGCCAATGGCAAACAGGGAAAAGATAGCTCCAAAGGGCAGCAGGAATGGGGAAGGGAAACAGCAATGTCTGGGAGCAGTCCACAGCTTCATCTCTTCCTTCTCCTCCCCTGTATTACCCAGTCTAGGGCCCATGAGCAGCACATGTGGTCAAAGGCAGATGAGACAGGTACCTCAGAGAGTCCTTCAGCACCTGGCTGAAGGACCCAGCTGCTGTCCAGACATGCTGGGCTGAGGTGATGCAGAATTTGGGATCAGCATCTGCCAATCAAGTTACGCAGGCCATGGGGTGGCACCATCATTAAGGAAAGAGAAATACTCAGGTTTATTAAATGCTCAAGGTCAAAAGGAGTGAAGGAATTGGCTTAGGGATTGGGTTCAAATGTAAATAGTGGTCTTTCCAGGAATGTAAGCCTCTGGGAAAGGAAAGCTGCAGGTTGCCTGGAAACACTGATAGCAAACAGCTGAACTTGGCAGGAGTCAAAGCAGGGAGCTGCAGCTTCTGCTGATGAAAGACTGCATCTGCCAAAGGCCAAACCACTTTGCCAGGAAGCTTGCTTTTAATGAAAACTCTTCCAGAGGAGAGACAGTGGGTGGTTTCCCTGTGTGGTGATGCCAGCTAATGCTGGAGTTCCCCGCTGCACCCTGAGGCCATGAGGCCCTGAAATCAAGGCCAAATGTTTGAATGCCTGATAAGAACAGCAGAACAGAACAGCATTTTGCTCTTACCAAATTAATGGTACAATGTAGCCTTGGAGAAGTAGGTGTGTTATAAATAACTGGAGAGTTGTTGGCTTTTGCTGTTATATATTAGCTTTTGCAGATTATTATTAATCACAACAATTTTGATGTAGTACAATTTACAATCACTTTTAACTGGTTTTGGATATAGCATAATTTTTCAGCTTTTGCGGCCAATGCTCTGGCCATGTGTAGTTTATATATATTAGTGTGATTAATATATTATAGATTTGGCTTTTGCAAAATATTAAAAGAGAGACTATGTAATATTAACCTTTACAGAACGTTTTTATCTTTGTAACTAGCTGACAATAGTGAGAAAACCCAGATAAGTTTGTGGAAATAGCTAAAACTGTCGATAAGATTAGATAACATAGAAGGAACCACATAGATAACACTGAAAGAAGGGATGTGAAAATGACTCTTGCCACTGACCCTGTGGCGATCAATAATTCCCCGTTTGTCGTGTGAGGAAATGGCATACATGTAAGAAAATGGCATATACATTGTGAAGAAATGACATGCATGACTCCCAGAAATCAAATCTACACTATTGCATGACAGGTCAAGGGTGGAACAAAGCTAAAGAATTCCTGGAACATGTAAAAGAACTCACATAATGTTTGAATATGTATAAATCTCATGAATATGCATGGAACTATGTGGTATTGTTCACAAGGGTCCCAGGATGAGGGAAGAGACGAGAAAGATGACTCCATATATCAGAAAGTTTGATTTATTATTTTATGATAGATAATATATTAAAACTATACTAAAAGAATAGAAGAAAGGATTTCATTAGAAGGCTAAGCTAAGAACAGAAAAGGAATCAATAACAAAGGCTTGTCTCTGACTAAGACAGCTTGGACAGGTGAACTGTGATTGGCCCTTAATTAGAAACAACCAGATGAGACCAATCACAGATTCCTCCTGTTGCATTCCACAGCAGCAAATAAGAATTGTTTACAGTTTGTTCTTGAGGCCTCTCAGCTTCTCAGGAGGGAAAAATCCTAAGGAAAGGATTTTTCACAAAACATGTTGGTGACAGAACTAATGTAATGAAAAAGTATACATGAAAATTGTTTTAAGCTAACATTGTGCTTCTGGCAGTTTGCCAGGTGCCCAAGCGCTGGATGTTGTCCTTTTTATCCCTTAATTTTCAATTAAGGAATGAAAATCTGCAGAGGTGGGAAGACATGTTTGGACTTTTTCCCTGAACATGTATCAAGAAATGGAGGATGAAGGAGGCAGAGGCTGCATTTCAGTTCTGTGGGTACTTCTCTGCAAGCACCATTCAGTTGTAGATTGGCTTCCTGGCAAAGATACCCGGCTACTCTGTGGTGCTGAAGGGCACACCAAGGGCACACCACTACTCTGTGGTGCTGAAGGGCACACCAAGGCTGTTTGAGGGAATCTTCATGTGCCCTGATGATGAGGGTCACACACATACAAATGCACACACACACAGAGACTGACTCGTGTGCATGGCTGCATGGAGCCAAGCAAAACTCTATATATTCATAGAAGGCCATAAAAATAGCAGCAACTCAGAACTCTGCTGAGGACATGTTGTGAACAAGTCTGGTGGGAGAGTACTCAGGTACACCAGGGAAAGACCAGGTCACAGACACACTGCTGGTGTTCAGAGATGACCAACAGAGACTGCACACTAGGAGGATGTGGCAAATGAGACCACCTGAATTGTCCTGTGAGCAATGTTTGTGGAGTCAGGGTTAAAAAAAAAGAAAAGGATGCCTAATATCCCCTCACATGGCAGTCCTGTGCATGCAAGAATGAGGGCAGTGTGCATTCCTGACATTGTACACTGCCCTCATTCCTGCATGCAC
Organism: Serinus canaria; assembly: GCF_022539315.1. Classification (NCBI taxonomy): domain Eukaryota; kingdom Metazoa; phylum Chordata; class Aves; order Passeriformes; family Fringillidae; genus Serinus; species Serinus canaria. The sequence continues at coordinate 3,408,925 of NC_066340.1, read as the reverse complement.
ACAGAGTTTTTGGCACAGGTTCACATCAACTGACAACATGGAATGCCACCATTGGAGACTTCTGGCTGAGCTGACATATCTATATCCTGGAAATATTTGGGCCTCTCATCCCAGCACTTACAGAAGACTTCAGATAGGAATTCAGATGGAATTAGACAGGAAATGAAAAGGACACAGTGCAGGAAAACAGGACACAGCCCCTACCATTAGCTGGAATGGTGCACATTTGACATGAGCTGGTCAGAAAATTATGACTTCCACTAAGGAGCCTCTGGGCCTGAGGCAGGGCAGGACTGCTATAAAAGGCAGCCCAAGTCTCTGCTCTCTCATCCACTTCTCTCACCTCCTCCTCTTCAGGAATCAGGTGAGTGCAAAGTCCTTTCTTCACATCTCCTCCTCAAAGACGGGATCTGTCCTGGCTGGAGGTCTCAGCTGAGAGGGGCTGTTGTAGTGCAGGGCTGGGAGCTGCTTGTGCTGGGAGAGGGCAGGGGAGAGAAGGTCTTGTGCAGACAGAGAGAGGCTGGGACTTGGCTGAGGAGGCTCCTGGGCTTTGAGCTGGGAACTGCAATGTGGGCCAGGAGGTGCCTTGGCTGCAGAGTGTTTGGGTGCAGAGCTGCTTCTCCCATGTCCTCACTCTGTGCTTCTCTCTGCCCTCTGTGCCAGGTGCACCTGTGACCCCGAGCCATGTCCTGCTGCAAGCCCTGTGACCCTTGCTGCCAGCCCTGCGGCCCCTGCCCGCTGGCCAGCAGCTGCAATGAGTGCTGTGTCAGGCAGTGCCAGAGCTCCCACGTTGTTATTCAGCCGCCTGCTGTGCTGGTGACCCTGCCTGGGCCCATCCTCAGCTCCTCCCCACAGAACACCGCCGTGGGATCCTCCACCTCTGCTGCTGTTGGCAGCATCCTCAGCTGTGAGGGAGTGCCCATCAGCTCTGGGGGCTTTGACATCTCCTGCATCACCAACTGCTATGGTGGCAGCAGATGCTGTCGTCCCTGCTAAAGATGCTGCTGCCAGCGTCCTTGGGCAAGAACCTCCAAGACTTTAGAACATGGTGCTGGATTGAAACAGAATTTTGGAACATTGAATATAGACTTTTGTTGCTATTAATTCCATCTTCTCCTCTCTCCTCCCATTCTTTCCTTTCCCTTCCTTTCACCACCACCCAATGCCAGCCTAGTTTAAATGCCTTCCTCCCCTCCCTTCCTCCCTCTCTCTGTTGGCCAGGCCTTTGAACACCCCCACTGCATCTTTGCGGTTGCTCCTGGTGCTGTCCCCTACATACCTGCTTTTCTACTTTAGTCTCAATAAAGTTTTTTGCATTCAAACTTTGGCTTCTGATTTCTCCTTCATTCTTTGACAACTCTTCCAGTCTCCTCAAGAGTACAGTGGAAAAGTAGAGAGTGGGAATCACTGCTATGGATTTTCCTTGTGCCCTTTCCGTTCAAGCTGACAAGACATCCCTGACAATGAGGGTGATGAGGCACTGGAACAAGTTGTCTGGAGAAGTTGTAGATTTCTTATTCCTGGAAATGTTCAAGGCATGCTTGCTCAGGACTTTGAGCCACTTGGTTAGTTGGAGGCAGTCAATGCCTCTTTTGGGGTGTTGCTGTGGATTTAAAAATGAAATTAAATGTTATTTAGGTTCCCTTGAGTTGACACAGTTGCGCAGAAGGAACACCCAAAAAACATGGTGTAAAGGCAAAGAGTAAATTTTTTTCCACACCTTGCTCCATGAAGGAGGTTGAAACAATGCTTGGGAAGAGATGCACAAGTGGGAATATTATCTCCCTTAGGCTCTGTCCTTGCTGGCAAGGCTCCTCTTTGACCAGTGCTCAAGTATGTCTTTGAGAGGGCCTTCATGTCTTTCTAAGCACTGGCGATGTTTCTTTACAGATTCTGCTTCTTCAAACTCAGGATAAAACAGGAGTAGATATCATTTATGGGTTTTTTTTTGGACACAGTTTGAGCTGGCTGTCAGACATGGCAGGAGCTGCTGGAACGTTGTCCCACAGCCCATTCCCGCAGCCTTCTTCCCCAGCTGCCAAGCTCTGCCACCTCAACACAAGAGGGAAGATCCATTACAGTGTGAAAAACAATTGGATGAATAAAATTTCTAACAGCCACACAGTGGTCCAAGCTTAAGACAGGGATGAATGTAACTTTCCAAAACCTAAAGAAAAATTATGTTAGTGGTCCTGCAGCAAAGAGGGAGTTTTCCTGACCTCCCCCTTGAAAGAGGAGCAGTGTTTTTGGCCCTTTGGTCCTGAACGATGTGTCACTGCTTTCCTGGACACAGCTACTGGGAACACCATTTTCGAGGGATATGGATGTCTTGGTTCTGGAACACTAAAGAGAGTTCACAGCTCTTTGACTGTCCCAGTGCTGCCCAGAACACCAATCCTACATCTCAGACCAAGGCAATATTTGTATCCTGATACCTCCAATTCCATCCACACATTTGTTGTAAGGTCTTGGCCCCACCTCACTCAGCACCAGTCTGAGTGGTAGCATTGGCCTGAACAGGATGAGACCGTGTCCCATCCCAGTGTACAAGTCCAGGAGATAAGGGCTGATGTGTATGCCTCAAACAAAGAGAGCTGGACGCCCCTGAGGCCAGCCAAGGCTTCTGGGTGTGTTGGGTCTGGCAGAGATGCAGTTCGTGTTCCCCACAGCAGCCCTGGCAGGGATATGCTCTGCACTGGGTGTTACAAAGGTGCTGCTAACACTCCAGTCCTTTGGCTCCTGCTGAGCACAGCTCACACAGCACCAGCACTGTGTCTCCAACATTCCCTTCCCCATCAGGAGCTGGGGGCTGGCAAGATCCTGGGAGTGGACAAAACTCAGAAAGTTGACCCAAACTGAGTAAAAGGGATATTCTGTGCCATATGACATGAACTCAGACACAACAGCTAAGGAAAGGAGAAACAAGGGAGGGCATTTGTAATTTGCAATGTTTTCAAGTAACACCACTACATGTGCTCAAGCCCTGATTCCTGGGAAGGGGCCAGATAGAACTTTCTGACTGGAAGTAGAGCATAAGAAGTGGGGTTTTTCTTCCAGTTTAGTACTGCATGCACGATCTTTTGAGTATGTTTTAGGAGACATTCAAATCTTAATATTCAAGTTGTTTTCCTTCTTATTTTCCCACCCCTGTTCACCTCAGAATGGAGACTCATAGAGTGGCTGCAGGGCACTGGCCATCCAGCCAAGGTCACTCCAGTACAGCTGGTAATAGCAACCAAGGATTGTTGGTAAGACATGCTGGTCTTTCTCATTGTTGGTGAGAAAGACCAGCATGTGGCTGGAGAAGAGGCCCTAGGGAGGTAGGGCAGCACTTTTTTGGAGGAGTATCCTTGCAGTGGCTGCTGGAAAGAAATGAAATACAGCAGAGGAAAAGAGAAGGAACGAGGGGGAGAAACGGGCATGGATTGTTGACCAATTAGGCTGACCTAGTAGGGAGGAATCAAAATGCAACATGTGCTTGCATGGAATGCCACCAGACCATGATCCAAGCATTCTGCCTACTCTGACGTGTTTATACCCTGAAAATTCTTGTGCCTCTCATCCCGGCCCTAACAGAAGACTTCCGATAGGAACGCACACGGCAGAAGCCAAAAAATGAAAAGGCAGAAATGTAGGAAACCAGGACACAGCCCCTACCATTAACTGGACAGCACACATTTGAAATGAGCTGCTCAGAAAATTATGACTTCCACTAAGGTTTCTCTGGGCCTGAGGCAGGGCAGGACTGCTATAAAAGGCAGCCCAAGACTCTGTTCTCTCATCCAATTCTTTCACCTCCTCCTCAGGAATCAGGTGAGTGGGAAGCCTCTTCTCCTCCTGCTGCTGCTGCTTCAAGAGTAGTTCTCGCCTGGCTGGAGGTCTCAGCTGAGAGGGTTCTGTCGTAGAGCAGGGCTGGGAGCTGCTAGTGCTGGGAGAAGGCAGGGGAGAGAAAGTCTTGTGCATACAGAGAGAGGCTGGGACTTGGCTGAGGAGGCTGCTGGGCTTTGAGCTGGGCCCTGCAATGTGGGCCAGGAGGTGCCTTGTCTGCAGTGTGTTTGGGTGCAGAGCTGCTTCTCTCGTGTCCTCACTCTGTGCTTCTTTCTGCCCTCTGTGCCAGGTGCACCTGTGTCACCGAGCCATGTCCTGCTGCAAGCCCTGCGGCCCCTGCCCGCTGGCCAGCAGCTGCAATGAGTGCTGTGTCAGGCAGTGCCAGAGCTCCCACGTTGTCATTGAGCCGCCTGCTGTGCTGGTGACCCTGCCTGGCCCCATCCTCAGCTCCTCCCCACAGAACACCGCCGTGGGATCCTCCACCTCTGCTGCTGTTGGCAGCATCCTCAGCTCTCAGGGAGTGCCCATCAGCTCTGGGGGCTTTGACATCTCCTGCATCACCAACTGCTATGGGGCAGCAGTTGTCGTCCCTGCTAAAGCTGCTGGCAACCTCCTCGGGCAAGAACCTCCAAGACTCTGATCATGGTGCTGGAATGAAGATGGAAGTTTTTGGAACATTACATTTATGCTGTTAGCTTACTGTTTCCTTTACCACTCTCTTCCCTTTCTCTTACCTTCTTTATTGTCAGCACTTAATTCCAGCCTAGTGGACCTTTTTGGCCTCCCTCCCTCCCTCTCCAGGCCAAGCAGAGAGACACTCTCTTTGCATCACAGTGGCTGCCCCTTCTGCTCCCTGTGAATTTCCACCTTCTTTTCTTCCTTAGGCTCAATAAAGGTTTTTTGCATCCAATCATGTCTCTCAGTTTTGTTCTTCCTTCTGTGGGAACTCTTTCATTGAGCTCAGGGCAAAATGTGGAGGAAGATGGGGTAGACACTACACAGTGGATTTTTCTTTTCCATTGGAGCTGACAAGCACATCCATGGCTACTCCATAGAAACGACCATCAGGTAGAAGATGGCAGGGAATGGAAAACAGCAAGGCCTGGGATAGCTCACAACCTTCTCCCTTCCAACACTGCCCTCACAGTTAATGTTTGGCATAGCTTCTGTCATGACAGATAGTGCTGAGGGGTTCATGGGTTAGGATTGGTATCAGCCATACAAAATACTGATTTTGAACAGCTTTTCTCTGGGGTCCTTTGCTGGTTCATCCAGGAACCACCAAACTTCCTCCAATGTCACAAAATGCAACCAAGTGGGGATTGTTTTTACCATGCTCTCTTTGGATTGTCCACTACCATCTTCCAAATACTAGACCAAAAATATTACTATACTGATACAAATACAAACACAAAACTATAATCAATTGATCAGACCAAGTCAACTGTCAAATTCCAGAACACCAAATAACCCATGCCCAGCACCAGATCCCATATCTTATACAGAAAGGATTACCAAAGAAAGGCCTTATCATCAAATGGCATTTTACTTGCATCCCAGACTGGTCCAAGGGTCTGTGGTCTTCTGTAGGAAAGTCTAGGTGCTTGCCAGAGATCTTGCAGATCCACAGGAGATCAGGTAGAGTGTCCCATCTGAGTGGCCAAAATTGATTCTCAAACCAGCCAGACAATTTAAAACTTAGTTTTGAGTTTTAGAAAGTTTTATTATTAGAATTATTTGGAAAAAGAAATTCTTCATTGAAGTGGTGGTCACTAGGGGATCCATGCTATAACTGAGTACACTCAGGGCATACTTCCTCAAATTCAGTGCACCGAGCATCAGGTAAACAGAGTTTGCATCATACACACAGATTACATATTCATTAGCTAGCAAAAATCATGACTTTATTTTATATGTTGCCATAATTATTGGCTGTCCTTCTATGCTTCTTTGGGTTCTCAAGTCTCTTGTCTTTTTTAGGTAGCAAGCACTCAAGTGCAACTCTTGAGTGAGGCCAATATCACTGTTTAGCAGAACTTCTGCTTTGTCAGCTTTACCGGGCTGAGCTGGCATCCTGCTTGTCTTTACATGACTTCTGTTTGCTTAAGTTACATCCTAAAGGTATTTCTCCAAGCCCGAACTGTTTGTGAAATACTGATCTTATCAGAAGAAATGCTGTTCTGTTTGACTGTCATTTTCAACCTCCCTACTTCCACCTCCCAGATGTGATCAAACTCTATTCCCCAAAATGCCTCATTCTCTTTCACAGAAACATTTTCCCAGAGCTCTTGGCTCAGGACAAAGGCACTGTGGCCAAACAACTCCTCCATTTCCAAGGAGATGCCAGAAGCCTGACACCTCAAACCTTCTCCATGAGGCAGGAGCAAGGACCCTGGGAAAGACCTGTGGGCCCCAAGGATGCCTGGAGGTGGCATCAGAGGGATGGCCTGGGGTTGGGATTGTCCTTGAGAGATGTGGGTGCCGTGATCCTGTCCAGGTTCCTGCAGAGAAGGAACTGGGGGCTGAGTGTGTGTCAGTGGCTGGCACTGCTGGACAGGGAAGGCGCTACAGGGTGGGCAATGGCTGGGCTGAGAGCTCAGCTCAGGCCCAGCTGTGCACACACACCCAGGGCACTGACACACTGCCAGCCTGGCCAGCTGTGCTCAGAGATGAGCCCAGAGCACAGAGCCCAGCACACGGGCACAGGCACACGGGCACAGGGGGTTGCACACAAGTGCCCTGCCCTGGGCACAACCATCCCCAGGGTGCAGGCCAGAGGCTCGCAGGGGCTGTTCCCACCAGGGCACAGGGATGTGCAGACACGGGCACACACTGGGCCACAGCCACACTGCCACGCACATTATTGTGGGGGAGCACATGGGGCAGAGGCCTGAGGAAAGGATGTGACTGAGGAGATGCTGGGGAGCTCCCAGCCAGAGCAGATGCTGGGAACACCAAGCAGGACAGAAGCTCAGGCAGTAGAGCTACAGGAGTCTAAAGTATTGTGCAGGATGAGGAGGAAGGCAAAAAGGTTTCAATGAGGGTACAGGGGACACAGTTAGGAGATGTATTAGGTACAGAGGCAAAGACTGGAGGGCTGGGGGCAGATGGGACCCATCCAGTCAGCAAGGATTACAAAAATTTGGCAGCATTACAAAACTCCAGAAGAGTCCCCCAGGCTGCGATCACCTGTCTCCTTCAGGTGACTTCTGCACATAGTTCATGTCTTCTGCCTTCACTGACACATCCTTGCCCCCAGGAAAAGTGGAATCTTGCATAACAGCACTCAGAAGAAGTGTCCGTGAGGGAGTGATGTAAGCCAGGAAATGCAAAGTCACGGTAGAGGGAAAATCCAACTCATGCCATAACCTTCTGGAACATGTTTCCGTTCATTGAGATCATGAAAGAAAATTGTCACTTATGCAGGATGGACTGTGGGCCCTGAGGCACTGTGGGGCCAGGATAAAAGGCAGCCAAACTGGTGGCTCTCTCAACCACTTCTGTCACCTCCTTCTCCTTGGGAACCAGGTGAGTTGGAAGCCCCTTTCTCCTCCAGCCCCTGCATGACAGCATTGACCTTTCTGGACCTTGTTCCTGCTCCTTCTTCTTCTGGGGCTGTTCTGCAATGGTGCTGGTGTGGGCAGAGGGGAGAGCGTGTGTTCTGGCCAGAGGCTGAGGCTGGGCTGAGGTGCTGATTTTGCCCCAGGATAGGCAGGAGCAGAGCTGGGCCTGGCTGAGCTGGGAAGGAGCGTGCTGGGCTCAGGCAAAGCATGCCCAGGTTGGGGCTGCCCAGGCTGGGGCAGTGCAGGCAGCAGGGGCCTTGTGCTGCTGGGGGTGCCTTGCGAGCTGTGTCTCAGGTGTGCGTGTGCTCTGCTTCCTCCCTGCCCTCTGTGCCAGGTGCAGCGCCAGGCTCCAGACATGTCCTGCTCTGAGAAGTGCCAGCAGTGCCAGCCCTGCGAGCCTTGCTGCCAGTCCTGTGGCCCCTGCCCGCTGGCCAGCAGCTGCAATGAGTGCTGTGTCAGGCAGTGCCAGAGCTCCCACGTTGTCATTGAGCCGCCTGCTGTGCTGGTGACCCTGCCTGGCCCCATCCTCAGCTCCTTCCCACAGAACACCGCCGTGGGATCCTCCACCTCTGCTGCTGTTGGCAGCATCCTCAGCTCTCAGGGAGTGCCCATCAGCTCTGGGGGCTTTGACATCTCCTGCATCACCAACTGCTGTGGTGGCAGCAGATGCTGTCGTCCCTGCTGAAGATGCCACCATCAACGTCCTTTGGCAAGAACCTCCAAGACCTGACAACATGGAGCTGGAATGAAGACACAATTTTGGGAGATTGGATTTAAACTTTTTAGCTATTACTTCCTTTTGCTCTCTCTTTCTTCCTTTACTTTCTTGTTGACACTGTCCAATATCACCTTAGTGGCCCCCTCCCTTCCCCACCTCTATTTGCCAACCAGGCCTTTGGATACCCCCACTTCATCTTAGCAGCCTCTCCTGGTGCTGTCTCTGACATACCCAGTTTTCTTCTTTATACTCAATAAAGTTTTTTGCATTCAAACCTCAACTTCTGGTTTCTCCTTCATTTTGTGACAACTCTTCCAGTGTCCTCAGGAGTACAGTGGTAAAAGAGAGAGTGGGACTCCCTGCTATGTGTTTTCCTTGTGCCCTTTCCCTTGAAGATGACAAAGATACCCTGACAATGAGGGTGATGATGAGCCAGAACAAGTTTCCCAGAGAAATTCTCATTCCTGGAAGAGACATCCGAAATTTCTTATTCCTGGAAATCTTCAAGGCATGCTTACTCAGGACTTGGAGTCTCTTGGTTTGATGGAGGCCATTCTTGTCCATGTTTTGTGGGTGGGTTGAATGTTTTGTTTTCTTCTTGCTTTATTTACCATATCTCAGGGAAATTGTGCTGAAACTTAAGAAGGGATAGAAGGGAACTTAAACAAAAAAATGTTTAAGTTCCCTTCTATCCCAAGTGTTTCAGTAGACACAGGTGGCCTGGTGGAATACCCACAAACCATGGTGGAAAGGCAAAGAGTAAATGTATTGCCTTACCTCACTCCACAGAGGAGATCAGATCAAGACTCGAGCAGAGATGTACAGTTGGGAACATTGTCCTGCTTCAGATCAGTCCTTGCTGGCAGGGCTCCTCTTTACACCAGTGCTGAGATCTCCCTGTATTTTTTTGTGATCTCTGAGCTTTGATTTTTCTCTCTCGCAAAATAGGGAGCTCAAGCATGTCCATTGAGGGCCTCATAGTCTCTCCAAACACTGGCATTGTCTCTACACAGAGATTCTGCTTCTCCAAACCCAGAATAAAAGCGCAGAAGGCATCCTTTTTGGTTTTTCCTACATTGATATCCTCCATGCTTTGGCATCCTCGGCTACAAGGTCACTTCAGCAAACCTATAATCATCCTTCTAATTCTTCTGCTTTTAACTCTTTCCTCCCGACCCAAACCGCTTCTAATGAAATCTGCTTTCACAGAGGCATTATCAATGTGACAAATGTGCTCAGGACTCATGTGTGTGTTGGGCAGTGCTGAGCACCCTTTTGGACACAGTTGGAGCTGACTCAGCCAGAGGAAGTGGGAGACACTGGACTCTTGTCCCAGAGCCCCTTTCTATGTTTTCCTGCCCCAGCTACCAAACCTCACAACTTTTACTTAAGGGAGAGTGTCCCACACAGTGTGCAGCACAATCAAAATAATAAAAATTTCAACAGCGGGTTGTTATGCACACTTTTGCTTTAGCCAACTGCCTTATCTCAAGCCTCAAGTTGTTTCCCATCTTATTTTCTCTTCCCTGGCCACCTTGGCCTGGCCTTCACCTTGTCCCTGGCCTTGGCCTGGCCTTGGCCTTGCCCTTCCCTTTTCCTATTCCTATTCCTGTTCCTATTCCTATTCCTATTCCTATTCCTATTCCTATTCCTATTCCTATTCCTATTCCTATTCCTATTCCTATTCCTATTCCTATTCCTATTCCTATTCCTATTCCTATTCCTATTCCTGTTCCTGTTCCTGTTCCTGTTCCTGTTCCTGTTCCTGTTCCTGTTCCCGTTCCCGTTCCCGTTCCTATTTCAAGCCAAGTGTGCAATTTATTATTAAAATGTGAAATCTTCTGTGGACTCTCTGACTTTGTTCTTTCCTCTCAACCACCAGCATGTACAAATCCTAGCTCTCCCTCATGAGTGGGACACAACACGCACTCACCAGCAACCCTCCAGCAGAGGCGGATCCATTTGGGATGAAGACCTGCAGAGGCTTGCAGGATTTCTGGGCTTTCTCCCTGAACATAAAGCAAGAAGTAGAGGGTGGAGGAGGCAGAATTTGCATTTCAGTTCTCCAGACACTTCTCTGCAAGGTCAAAGCAGCACTGTTCAGCTGTACGTTGACTCTGCCTGTCCAGGGCAGCCAGTGCCTCTGTGGGACTAAAGGACACGCCACAGGGGGACCGACAATGAGAACTTTCATGTGCTCTCATGTTATATTTTCTCCTTGAGCCAGGTCTTATGAGTTCTTAAAGAAATATAACACACTTGACATAGTTTAGCTACTTTGATGGTATAAAATTAGTAGGATGGCTTTTGAGGTAGTGTTGGAAACAAAAAAGTTTTAATAAAGGCAAAATAACAAAGCTTTTTATAGAGAAAGACTGAGTTAGGGGTAAGAGGTTCTTGCTCCTGGTAAAAACACCCCACAAAAGCAATTACTTATTTTGTTTTCTTCTTTTTTCTAGTGAATTGCTTAGGCAGACTTTTTTGGCTTCTGTCCAATTGGGTATCCTTAGGTTTGAGGTGAAGTCTCCCAGGTCCTATGAGGTGTCTTTTTACCCAGTTGAGGAGAGAAACTTCTGGGCTTTTTTCCTTTTTAAGGAGACAAAGGGTAATTTATTCCCTCTGTCAACACAGGGCACATTCCTACACCCTCATGATGCACACGTGCACAGACTGACACATTTGTACTCAAGAGGCCCTCCCTTGGACCTTGCAATCTGAACATTCATAAAATAAAACTGTCAGAAAGTGAGCACTCTGTTAAGGTGTTGGGCACAACTCTAAGAGAAGAGAACTCAAGCACCTGTGAAGGAACCCGGCCACAGAAAAGGTCTTGCCTTCCCAAAGGACCCACAGAGAGTGTACAGAAAGGGTGAGGTCTATGACACCTGAGCACAATTTCCCTGAGATATGGTAAATAAAACAAGAAGAAAAATCCAAGCAAGCAGAAGCCCACTTGAGGGAAACAAAGAGTTTCACTCTTTGCCAGAGAGAGATGGAGCAGAAGGAGAAAAGGATATTTCCTCTTATCTCACATGGCCAACCTTGTGCATGCATACAAGGAGAACAAGCCTGATGCTCCATAAAATTTGTCACAAAGCAACCTACAGGGATGACACAGGCGACCATCACGTGCCTGCGTGGAATGTCACCAGACCATGATCCAAGCACTCTGCCTGTGCTGACCTTTTTACATCCTGGACATTGTTGGGTCTCTCATCCTGGCCCGAACATGAGTCTTCAGATAGGAAATGGGAACGCACAGGGCAGAAGTCAGGAAATGAAAAGGCAGCAATGCAGGAAACCAGGACACAGCCCTTACCATTAGCTGGGATAGTTCACATTTGACATGAGTTGGTCAGAAAATTATGGCTTCCACTAAGGAGCCTCTGGGCCTGAGGCAGGGCAAGACTGCTATAAAAGGCAGCCCAAGTCTCTGCTCTCTCATCCACTTCTCTCACCTCCTTCTCCTCAGGAATCAGGTGAGTGCAAAGCCTCTTCCTCCTGCTGCTGCTGCTGCTGCTTCCAGAGTAGCTCTTGCCTGGCTGGAGGTCTCAGCTAAGAGGGTTCTGTCACAGCACAGGGCTGGGAGCTGCTTGTGCTGGGAGAGGGCAGGGGAGAGAAGGTCTTGTGCAGACAGAGAGAGGCTGGGACTTGGCTGAAGTGGCTCCTGGGCTTTGAGCGGGGCCCTGCAATGTGGGCCAGGAGGTGCCTTGGCTGCAGGGTGTTTGGGTGCAGAGCTGCTTCTAACGTGTCCTCACTTTGTGCTTCTCCCTGCCTTCCATCCTAGGTGCACCTGTGACCTCGAGCCATGTCCTGCTGCAAGCCCTGTGACCCTTGCTGCCAGCCCTGCGGCCCCTGCCCGCTGGCCAGCAGCTGCAATGAGTGCTGTGTCAGGCAGTGCCAGAGCTCCCACGTTGTTATTCAGCCACCTGCTGTGCTGGTGACCCTGCCTGGGCCCATCCTCAGCTCCTCCCCACAGAACACCGCCGTGGGATCCTCCACCTCTGCTGCTGTTGGAAGCATCCTCAGCTCTGAGGGAGTGCCCATCAGCTCTGGGGGCTTTGACATCTCCTGCATCACCAACTGCTATGGCGGTAGCAGGTGCCGTCCCTGCTAAATCTGCTGGCAACCTCCTCAGGGAAGAACCTTCAAGACCTGAGCAAATGCAGCTGAAATGAAGACAGAACTTTGGGACTGTATGTAGGGCCTCTGACTTTTTTTTCCTTCTTCTCCTCTTTTCTCTCTCTTGCATTCCTTTCCAGTCAATAGCACTCAATGCCAACCTAGAACCTGTTGACTTCTCTCCCCTCCTTGCTTTGCAGACCAGCAGATGGATGCCCCCACTGCACCTTAGTGGCTGCTCCTGGTCCTGTCTGGGAATCACCTCCTTTTCCTTGCTTAGAGTCAATAAAGTCGTTTTGCATACAAGCCTTGGCCTCTGATTCTCTTTCCATCTGTGTTAACCTCTCCCATGAGCTCAGGGCAAAAGGTGGAGGAAGCAGAACTTGGGACTCCCTAGAGAGGATTTTACTTTGTGCCTTTTCTCTTGGAGCTCACAAACGCATCCTTCAGTACTCCACTACAACTACCAGGAGCGGGAGATGGTTCCCAAACTTGACAGAAATGGGGGGTGAAATGGGGTATGTGGGAATCAGCAATGCTTGATTTCAGCCCACTACCTCATGAATATTTCTTCTGAGTGCTGGTATGTGAGATGCCATGTTTCCTGGGGCAAGGATGTGTCAGTATAGTCATAAGACATAAACTTAGTGCACGTTGGATTCAAGGGATGGCAGGTGATGCCAGCCTGGAGCACTCTGCTGGAGTTTTGTAATGCTGACAGATTTTTGTAATCCTTGCTGACTGGAAATGCCTCCTCTGCTCTCAGCCCTCATTTCTTTAGTTTATGAAGCAATCCGCTCCACTATGTGACTTGTCTTCTTAATGAAACCTCTTGGCCTTCCTCCTCATCCTTCACAGTGCATGAGACTCCTGTAGCACGGCTGCCTGAGCTTCTGTCCTGCTTGGTGTTCCCAGCATCTGCTCTGGCTGGGAGCTCCCCAGCATCTCCTCAGTCACATCCTTTCCTCAGGCCTCTGCCCCATGTGCTCCCCCACAATAATGTGCGTGGCAGTGTGGCTGTGGCCCAGTGTGTGTCAGTGTCTGCCCAAAAATCGATTTCCTGGTCAGGGAACCAAAAAATGTCATGGTTTGAGCCTGGCGCAATGCCAGTGCCCCCATGAGAATACCTCTTCCCTGGTATCTACTGCGAGATGTGATCAGAGACAGAGCAGAGCAGGCTCCAACTTAAGAATGAAAGAAAAAAAGCTTTATTAACCTAAAACTACAAAAGAAACACACAGAACACAGGATGAAAACCTCCCAGATTTCTATATCGTCCCCCCACCAAATTTCCAATTGCATTACCAGCCCTTAGATCACCCAACTCTCAGTCCATCACCACCCTTCAGATAATCAATTCTCAATTCCTCGAGAAGAGAGGAGTCCCTCTTGCACCACAGACTTCCCCAGGAAACAGTCGAAACTTCTCGTGTTTCCGTGTCACGTGTGGCACTGCCCGGAGAACATTTTGCCATCATGACCTCTTTCTTCCGTGTCCAGTGCTCTCACCACTGCACATGGACCAGAGCTGCTTCTAGGGTTTTTCCCTTTAAGGATGCTTTGTCCAGTTCCAAAAAGAGCACAGTCCCTCTCCTTTTGGAACACCTGTACCCCCCAAAATTCACCCCCTGGGGCTGAGGGGTCTCTTGAACAGAGATCATCTTCTTCTTCTTCGAAGATGGAGGGCACCACCACCACCCTCCTCACCCGTCGTCTCTGTTCACACACTCTCATGTCACTGCACTCTCCTGGCTCTGAGCCATCACCTCCCCCTAGAATGCAGTCTCTGTGTCACAGGAACTCAAGAGTTCTGCCATGGCTATACATGAAACGTCCAGCCAAAGCTACTCCATCATCTCCCCCCACCTAGGATTCTTCTCAACTTCTCACAATGTCTTTCACTTGCCCATTTCCTGCTATCCCACACTATCTCATCAACTTCAGGAGGAATCAGCATTTGCAAGGTTTCCATCCTCCCCAGAAGGGTTAAAAGTCCCAGGCTCTGCCCTTTTGCTTCATGAACTCCCACGGCTGGCTGCCCTGCCGGGCACCCCTGCCCCTTCTCCTTCACGCCAGCCACCATATCACAGCAGGCACAGGCTCTCGCTCTCTCTCCCTCCGAGGGTGGGAATGGGGGATGGCTGCCCGAAGCCTCACAGTGCTCCTCCACCCTTCGGCCCAGGCCTGGCCTACCTCCCTCCGGGTGCATGGCTCCCCTAGCCCCGCCCTGCTGGAGCTGGACAGGGGAAGGCCTGCTCTCTTCCAAGACCGGAACCCAAAGAGTGTCCCCTGGGAGATCACAGCTTTTAACCCCCTGTGTTCTCAGAGGCGTATCCATGCCCTCAGTGGACAAACCAGGTGCCAATATTAAAATCTGAAAATCCACTGGTCTAACCATACCATCCCAAAAAAACTCATTTCCTCTCAAACCATGACAACAACCCTGTGCCTGTGTCCTGGTGGGAACAGCCCCTGAGAGCCTCTGGCCTGCATGGGGATGGTTGTGCCCAGGGCAGAGCACCCCTGTGCCCGTGTGCCTGTGCCCGTGTGCTGGGCTCTGTGCTCTGGGCTCATCTCTGAGCACAGCTGGCCAGGCTGGCAGTGTGTCAGTGCCCTGGGTGTGTGTGCACAGCTGGGCCTGAGCTGAGCTCTCAGCCCAGCCATTGCCCACCGTGTAGCGCCTTCCCTGTCCAGCAGTGCCAGCCACTGACACACACTCAGCCCCCAGTTCCTTCTCTGCAGGAACCTGGACAGGGCCACGGCACCCACATCTCTCAAGGACAATCCCAAGTCCAAGCCATTCCTCTGATGCCACCTCCAGGCATCCTTGGCGCCCTCAGGTGTTTCCCAGGGTCCTTGTTCCTGCCTCATGGGAAGACTTTTGTGTGACAGAGTTCTGGTGGCTCTGTGGGCTTGGGGGAGTCCACTGCCTACAATGGCCATTGCCCCATTGTTCAGGAACTCTGTGAAACTGATGGTTTCAAAGAGAATGAGTAATGTGGAGAGAAACTCTTGACCATGTCTGGGAGGTGGAGGCCGGAAGGTGGGGGAGTTTCTCCTCTGCCATATCCAGATGAGGAACCAGTGGCAGCCTTCAACATAGTTGGAGGATGATTTTGGTTTTGGTTCTGTCCTGGTGCTCACTTGATTCTCTGTAACCATTCAGCTCTGCCTGTGTGCAAAGAAGCTGAGCAGAAGTTTAATGTGAGGGAGGTGTTTAAAGTGAAGAGGTTGTGGAATATCCCCAGGCACTGCTGTTTCCCATTCCCTGTCACCCTTTGACATCATCTCCTCCTGATGATCACTCTTTTGGGGAAGCCAGGGATTTGTTTGGGAGCTCCAATAGAAAAGGCACAAAGTAAAGGCGCTCCAGCATGGAGTATCCACCCACAGCTTCCTCCACTTTTTGCCCTGAGAATATTGGAACAGGCCCCACACGAGGAAGAAGAATAGAGAGGGCAAGGTTTGGATGCAAAACAACTTTATTGAGTCTAAGGAAGAAAAGAAGGTAGCTCAAAGAGGGCACCAGGAGCAGCCAGTGGGGGTGTCCATTTGCCTGGCCTGCAGAGGGATGGAGGGCGACAAACAGGTCACAAAAGTCTGTCATTGGGAGATGGAGTGAGTAAGGAAGGCAAGGGAAGAGAGTGAAAGAAAAGAGCAGTAAAGCAAGGGCACAAATCCATTGTTTCAAGGATCCATCTTCAGTGCCGCTCCACGTCCTGAGGTTGTTGTGGTTCTTGCCTGAGGAGGTTGCCAGCAGCTTTAGCAGGGACGACAACAACTGCTGCCATAGCAGTTGGTGATGCAGGAGATGTCAAAGCCCCCAGAGCTGATGGGCACTCCGCCACAGCTGAGGATGTTGCCAACAGCAGCAGAGGTGGAGGATCCCACGGCGGTGTTCTGTGGGGAGGAGCTGAGGATGGGCCCAGGCAGGGTCACCAGCACAGCAGGCGGCTCAATGACAACGTGGGAGCTCTGGCACTGCCTGACACAGCACTCATTGCAGCTGCTGGCCAGCGGGCAGGGGCCGCAGGGCTGGCAGCAAGGGTCACAGGGCTGGCAGCAGGACATGGCTCGGGGTCACAGGTACACCTGGCACAGAGGGCAGAGAGAAGCAAAAAGTGGGGACATGTGAGATGTAGCACTGCACCTAAACACACTGCAGTCAAGACACCTCCTGGCCCACATTGCAGTGCCAAGCTCAAAGCCCAGCAGGCACCACAGCCAAGTCTCAGCCTCTCTCTGTCTGCACAAGACCTTCTCTCCCCTGCCCTCTCCCAGCACAAGCAGCTCCAAGCCCTGCACTATGACAGCCCCTTACAGCTGAGACTTCCAGCCCGGCATGTGCTGCTCTGGAAGTAGCAGCAGCAGCAGGAAGAAGAGGCTTGGCACTGACCTGATTCCTGAGGAGAAGGAGGTGAGAGAAGTGGATGAGAGAGCAGAGACTTGGGCTGCCTTTTATAGCAGTCCTGCCCTGCCTCAGGCCCAGAGGCTCCTTAGTGGAAGCCATAATTTTCTGACCAACTCATGTCAAATGTGCACCATCCCAGCTAATGGTAGGGGCTGTGTCCTGGTTTCCTGCACTGCAGCCTCTATTTCCTGGCTTCTGCCCTATGAGTTCCTATCTGAAGACTCCTTCTAGGGCCAGGAATGAGAGATCCAAGAATTTCCGGGATATAAAGACGTCAGAGTAGGCCGAATGCTCGGATCATGGTCTGGTGGCATTCCATGCAGGCTCATGACCTGAACCAGTGTCATTCCTGTGGCTTTCTTTGTGGCAAAGCACTCAGGGCATCACTCTCATTCTTCCTGTATCCCTGCCCATCTCTCCCTCATCCCTTTGTGACATCCCATGAGTTTGCACGTGCAGACTGTTTTCCCAGCCCAGTTTGGAATGGATAGGGGACATAAGGTATTCTTTGTGGTCTTGCTTCCCCTCTATTACGTCTCCCTTTGGTCAGCACTCCATGCCTGCTTCTGAAGCTCCTTCCTGCTCTTGCCCTTGGCTGGACTCCGAACTGTGGTCGGTGGCCCTAGGCTGGATGGATGGTGCCCTGCAAGCTGCTCTGTCAATTCCCTTTCTCAGGCAGTAAGACAAGATAAAAAAACCTGATAACAGCTTGAAGCTTGATAGTAGGCAGTTTGCTAAAGCAAAAGGGAGAGAGTATGCAGGCACAAGGACACTGGGAAAGAAGATCAATGTATGGCCTCCTTCCCTCCAGAAGTGATGTCGGGCAAATTCCCAGGAAGCAGGGCTTCCTCCTGTGTCATGGTTGCTCATGATGGCACACTTTGTAACTCAGGCTGCAGCAATGGGCTCTGTGAGAAGAGTCCAGTGGCTCCAGCCAGCTCTGCCTGAGTCAGCTCCAGCTGTGTCCAAAGGGGACTCAGCTCTGCCCAGCACTGAGCATGTTTGTCCCTCTGCTGATGCCTCTGTGAAAGCAGATTTCATTAGAAATGGTTTGGGCTGGAAGGAAACTTCCAGACCATTTCTTTCTATGCCTCCCTTCCTCAACAGAGCGTCACCCACTGAACCAGATTGCTCGAAGCTCTGTCCAACCTGGTCTTGCACACTTCCAGGGTTGAGGAATCTAAACTCCTTCTGGGCAAATTATCACAATGCCTCACCGTTCTCACAGAAAGGGACATTGTTGCGAGGTCCAAGAGAAGGGGAACAAATCAAATTGCACTGCAGGGATTGCAATGCTGTGCTTCCCCCACATGATTTTCCATGGAGCAAATTAGGAGAATTGTCTGAGGAAGAAGGAGAAATCGGAGGCCGAGCTTTGAATGCAAAAGGAACTTTATTGAGTCAAAGGAAGAGAAGGAGAGGGCTCAGAGAAGGCACCTGAGGGAAGCAAGTAAGATGCAGCAGCATGCCTGATGCTCTGGCTGCTGAGGGAAGGAGGCCAACAGGTCCCACTAGGCTGGCATTGAGTGTTGGTGACAGCACAAGAAGGGAAGAGAAAAAAAAGAGGAGGAGGAGAAGAAGGAGAAAAAAGTCCAAAGCCTTAAATCCATTGTTCCAAAACCGATTTTCATTCCATCACCATGATCTGAGGTCTTGGAGGTTCTTGCCCGAGGACATTGTCAGCAGCATCTTTAGCAGGGACGACAGCATCTGCTGCCAGCACAGCAGTTGGTGATGCAGGAGATGTCAATGCCCCCAGAGCTGATGGGCACTCCCTGAGAGCTGAGGATGCTGCCAACAGCAGCAGAGGTGGAGGATCCCACGGCGGTGTTCTGTGGGAAGGAGCTGAGGATGGGCCCAGGCAGGGTCACCAGCACAGCAGGCGGCTCAATGACAACGTGGGAGCTCTGGCACTGCCTGACACAGCACTCATTGCAGCTGCTGGCCAGCGGGCAGGGGCCACAGGACTGGCAGCAAGGATCACAGGGCTGGCACTGCTGGCACTTCTCAGAGCAGGACATGTCTGGAGCCTGGCGCTGCACCTGGCACAGAGGGCAGGGAGGAAGCAGAGCACACGCACACCTGAGACACAGCTCGCAAGGCACCCCCAGCAGCACAAGGCCCCTGCTGCCTGCACTGCCCCAGCCTGGGCAGCCCCAACCTGGGCATGCTTTGCCTGAGCCCAGCACGCTCCTTCCCAGCTCAGCCAGGCCCAGCTCTGCTCCTGCCTAACCAGGGGCAAAATCAGCACGTCAGCCCAGCCTCAGCCTCTGGCCACAGCACACGCTCTCCCCTCTGCCCACACCAGCACCATTGCAGAATAGCCCCAGAAGACGAAGGAGCAGGAACAAGGTCCAGAAAGGTCAATGCTGTCATGGAGAGGCTGGAGGAGAAAGGGGCTTCCAACTCACCTGGTTCCCAAGGAGAAGGAGGTGACAGAAGTGGTTGAGAGAGCCACCAGATTGGCTGCCTTTTATCCTGGCCCCACAGTGCCTCAGGGCCCACAGTTTGTGCTGTCAAGGTGACGATATTCCTGCATGATCCCAAATGAATGGAAAAATCTCTGGGAATGGTATGGCATGACTTGGATTTTCCCTCTACCATGACTTTGCATTTCCTGTCCTACCTCATTCCCAATCCCTCACGGACACTTCTTCTCAGTGCTGGCTTGCAAGATTCCGTGATTCCTGGGGCCAAGGATGTGTCAGTGTGGGTAAGAGACATAAAGAAAATGCTGAAGGGACCACAACAACACAGGTGATGCCAGACTGAGGCATTCTTTGGGATATATTCTCTTCCTGCTGCCTGGAAGTGCCTCATCTGCTCCCAGCCCTCCAGTCTTTGGCTCACTATTCAAGGGCTGTCCCTCATGCCTTTCCTTTGAGGTAAAACTTCCTTGCCTTCCTCCTTGGCCTCCACAGTGCATGAGACTCCTGTAGCTCTGCTGCCTGAGCTTCTGTCCTGCTTGGTGTTCCCAGCATCTGCTCTGACTGGAGCTCCCCAGCATCTCCTCAGTCACATCCTTTCCTCAGGCCTCTGCCCGATGTGCTCCCCCACAATAATGTGCGTGGCAGTGTGGCGGTGGCCCAGTGTGTGCCAGTGTCTGCACATCCCTGTGCCTTTGCCCTGGTGGGAACAGCCCCTGAGAGCCTCTGGCCTGCACCCTGGGGATGGTTGTGCCCAGGGCAGGGCACTTGTGTGCAACCCCCGTGCCCGTGTGCCTGTGCCCGTGTGCTGGGCTCTGTGCTCTGGGCTCATCTCTGAGCACAGCTGGCCAGGCTGGCAGTGTGTCAGTGCCCTGGGTGTGTGTGCACAGCTGGGCCTGAGCTGAGCTCTCAGCCCAGCCATTGCCAACCCTGTAGCGCCTTCCCTGTCCAGCAGTGCCAGCCACTGGCACACACTCAGCCCCCAGTTCCTTCTCTGCAGGAACCTGGACAGGGCCACGGCACCCACATCTCTCAAGGACAATCCCAACCGCAGGCCATCCCTTTGCTGCTGCCTCCAGGCATCCTTGAGGCCCTCAGGTGTTTCCCAGGGTCCTTGCTCCTGCCTCTTGGGGAGGCTTTGAGGCTCAGGGTTCTCCTTTCCACATTGGTTCTGGGGGACTTGTGTGGCCACAGTGTTCTTTGTCCTGAGCCAGGAGCTTTGGGAAATGTTTCTGTCATAGAAAACGGTGCATGTGGGGAAAATTGTTTTACCGCGTCTGGGCGGTGGAAGTAGGGAAGTTGAAAAGGACAGTCAAAGAGAACAGCATTTCCTTCTGATAAGATCAGTATTTCAAAACAGTTCGGGCTTGGAGAAATACCTTTAGGATGTAACTTAAGCAAACAGAAGTCATGTAAAAGACAAGCAGGATGCCAGCTCAGCCCTGTAAAGCTGACAAAGCAGAAGTTCTGCTAAACAGTGATATTGGCCTCACTCAAGAGTTGCACTTGAGTGCTTGCTACCTAAAAAAGACAAGAGACTTGAGAACCCAAAGAAGCATAGAAGGACAGCCAATAATTATGGCAAACATATAAAATAAAGTCATGATTTTTGCTAGCTAATGAATATGTAATCTGTGTGTATGATGCAAACTCTGTTTACCTGATGCTCGGTGCACTGAATTTGAGGAAGTATGCCCTGAGTGTACTCAGTTATAGCATGGATCCCCTAGTGACCACCACTTCAATGAAGAATTTCTTTTTCCAAATAATTCTAATAATAAAACTTTCTAAAACTCAAAACTAAGTTTTAAATTGTCTGGCTGGTTTGAGAATCAATTTTGGCCACTCAGATGGGACACTCTACCTGATCTCCTGTGGATCTGCAAGATCTCTGGCAAGCACCTAGACTTTCCTACAGAAGACCACAGACCCTTGGACCAGTCTGGGATGCAAGTAAAATGCCATTTGATGATAAGGCCTTTCTTTGGTAATCCTTTCTGTATAAGATATGGGATCTGGTGCTGGGCATGGGTTATTTGGTGTTCTGGAATTTGACAGTTGACTTGGTTTGATCAATTGATTATAGTTTTGTGTTTGTATTTGTATCAGTATAGTAATATTTTTGGTCTAGTATTTGGAAGATGGTAGTGGACAATCCAAAGAGAGCATGGTAAAAACAATCCCCACTTGGTTGCATTTTGTGACATTGGAGGAAGTTTGGTGGTTCCTGGATGAACCAGCAAAGGACCCCAGAGAAAAGCTGTTCAAAATCAGTTATTTTGTATGGCTGATACCAATCCTAACCCATGAAACCCCTCAGCACTATCTGTCATGACAGAAGCTATGCCAAACATTAACTGTGAGGGCAGTGTTGGAAGGGAGAAGGTTGTGAGCTATCCCAGGCCTTGCTGTTTTCCATTCCCTGCCATCTTCTACCTGATGGTCGTTTCTATGGAGTAGCCATGGATGTGCTTGTCAGCTCCAATGGAAAGAAAAATCCACTGTGTAGTGTCTACCCCCATCTTCCTCCACATTTTGCCCTGAGCTCAATGAAAGAGTTCCCACAGAAGGAAGAACAAAACTGAGAGACATGATTGGATGCAAAAAACCTTTATTGAGCCTAAGGAAGAAAAGGTGGAAATTCACAGGGAGCAGAAGGGGCAGCCACTGTGATGCAAAGAGAGTGTCTCTCTGCTTGGCCTGGAGAGGGAGGGAGGGAGGCAAAAAGGTCCACTAGGCTGGAATTAAGTGCTGACAATAAAAGAAGGTAAGAGAAAGGGAAGAGAGTGGTAAAGGAAACAGTAAGCTAACAGCATAAATGTAATGTTCCAAAAACTCCATTTTCATTCCAGCACCATGATCAGAGATCTTGGAGGTTCTTGCCCGAGGAGGTTGCCAGCAGCTTTAGCAGGGACGACAACTGCTGCCATAGCAGTTGGTGATGCAGGAGATGTCAAAGCACCCAGAGCTGATGGGCACTCCCTCACAGCTGAGGATGCTGCCAACAGCAGCAGAGGTGGAGGATCCCACGGCGGTGTTCTGTGGGGAGGAGCTGAGGATGGGGCCAGGCAGGGTCACCAGCACAGCAGGTGGCTGAATAACAACGTGGGAGCTCTGGCACTGCCTGACACAGCACTCATTGCAGCTGCTGGCCAGCGGGCAGGGGCCGCAGGGCTGGCAGCAAGGGTCACAGGGCTTGCAGCAGGACATGGCTCAGTGACACAGGTGCACCTGGCACAGAGGGCAGAGAGAAGCACAAAGTGAAGACATGTGAGAAGTAGCTCTGCACTCAAACACACTGCAGTCAAGGCACCTCCTGGCCCACATTGCAGTTCCCAGCTCAAAGCCCAGCAGTCACCTCCGCCAAGTCCCAGCCTCTCTCTGTCTGCACAAGACCTTCTCTCCCCTGCCCTCTCCCAGCACAAGCAGTTCCCAGCCCTGCTCTACGACAGAACCGTCTAAGCTCAGACCTCCAGCCAGGTATGAGCTGGTCTGGAAGGAGCAACAGAACGAAAAGAGGATTTGCACTCACCTGATTCCTGAGGAGAAGGAGGTGAGAGAAGTGAATGAGAGAGCCAAGACTTGGGCTGCCTTTTATAGCAGTCCTGCCTTGCCTCAGACCCAGAGGCACCTTAGTGGAAGCCATAATTTTCTGACCAGCTCATGTCAAATGTGCACCATCCCAGCTAATGGTAGGGGCTGTATACTGGTTTCCTGCATTGCAGCCTCCATTTCCGTATCTGTAGACTCCTTCTAGGGCCAGGATGAGAGGCACAAGAATTTCTGGGATATAAATATATCAGAGTAGGCAGACTGCTTGGATCATGGTCTGGTGGCATTCCATGCAAGCATTTTTCGCATTTTGATTCCTCCCTACTGAGTCAGCCTACTTGGTCAATAGTCCATGCTCTTTTCTCCACCTCATTCCTGCTCTTCCTCTGTGTTGTGTGGGAGCCACTGCAAGGATATTTCTCCCAGAAAAGTGCTGCCCTACCTCCCTAGGGCCTCTTCTCCAGCCACATGCTGGTCTTTCTCACCACATGTTCTTACCAACAATCCTTGGTTGCTATTACCAGCTGTACTGGATTGACCTTGGCTGGATGGCCAGTGCCCTGCAGCCACTCTATGAGTCTCCATTCTGAGGTTAACAGGGGTGGGAAAATAAGTAGGAAAACAACTTGAATATTAAGATTTGAATGTCTCCTAAAACATACTCAAAAGATCGTGCATGCAGTACTAAACTGGAAGAAAAACCCACTTCTTATGCTCTACTTCCAGTCAGAAAGTTCTATCTGGCCCCTTCCCAGGAATCAGGGCTTGAGCACATGCAGTGGTGTTACTTGAAAACATTGCAAATTACAAATGCCCTCCCTTGTTTCTCCTTTCCTTAGCTGTTGTGTCTGAGTTCACGTCATATGGCACAGAATATCCCTTTTACTCAGTTTGGGTCAACTTTCTGAGTTTTGTCCACTCCCAGGATCTTGCCAGCCCCCAGCTCCTGATGGGGAAGGGAATGTTGGAGACACAGTGCTGGTGCTGTGTGAGCTGTGCTCAGCAGGAGCCAAAGGACTGGAGTGTTAGCAGCACCTTTGTAACACCCAGTGCAGAGCATATCCCTGCCAGGGCTGCTGTGGGGAACACGAACTGCATCTCTGCCAGACCCAACACACCCAGAAGCCTTGGCTGGCCTCAGGGGCGTCCAGCTCTCTTTGTTTGAGGCATACACATCAGCCCTTATCTCCTGGACTTGTACACTGGGATGGGACATGGTCTCATCCTGTTCAGGCCAATGCTACCACTCAGACTGGTGCTGAGTGAGGTGGGGCCAAGACCTTACAACAAATGTGTGGATGGAATTGGAGGTATCAGGATACAAATATTGCCTTGGTCTGAGATGTAGGATAGGTGTTCTGGGTGATACAGGGACAATCATGAACTTTGGTTCCTTGGGGGAAGAAGCCAACACCAATTTCCACACTACCTCCTTCCAGGTAGTGGCAGAGATTGATATAGTCTGCACTAACTCTTACAGATAGTGGTGGACAGTAGTGGTAGTCCAAACAAATCCAATTCCCTTCATAACGGAGACATTTAATCAGAGGTGATTTGAAAAAGGAGAGAGCACTAGGTGAGAGCTGCCAAAGGTATGGTGGGACACCTACTGAGACAGGCATCTCCCTGCAGCCTGACATGGGAATGCATGCAGATCTGCCAGTTTGGGATTGCTCCCTGCAGCCTGACATGGGAATGGATGCAGATCTGCCAGTTTGGGATTGACACATTCCTGAGACAAGGCTGGCTCACCTTTATAGACAGCATGAAAGACTTTTCTTTAGGCACAAGACTCTGACTCCTTTCTGAAGAAGCAGAGTAAGGTGCTGGGAATGGCCTTCCCTCCCCATCCCATGCAGAGACCAGCTGACTCTCCCCAGGGAGCACAGACCATGCATGGCCCTTCAGTGCCTCCAGGAGGACAGGTTCTTTGAATAAGAAGATGTGGTCATGGAAAGCTCCCACTCCTGTTCCATAGAGGCCAAACTCCACTCTACTGAGTACCAGCAATGAAGAGAATTGTCTCCAGGCTCTCTTCATTGAATGTGTTCACCCCATCTTCCCTTCAGCATGGACTCAAAGAATCAAGATCCTGGCATTCAGGTGCCTCCTGCTCTAATCCCCAAACTTCCTGGTCATA
The DNA here is from genome assembly GCF_022539315.1 of Serinus canaria. Classification (NCBI taxonomy): domain Eukaryota; kingdom Metazoa; phylum Chordata; class Aves; order Passeriformes; family Fringillidae; genus Serinus; species Serinus canaria. The sequence continues at coordinate 3,384,165 of NC_066340.1, read as the reverse complement.
CAGACAAAGGAAACTTGGCTGCCAATCACTAATGTGTAGCCATTAATTGCCAGGACTCCCAGAGCCTCCAGGGAAGCCCAGTGTCCCAAGCCCAGCTCCAGCACCACCAACTTGGCATCCCCTGAGGCTCTGGTCTGCAGTAAAAACTTGGAGACAGAAGCACTGAGCAGCACTTCTACTTTCCTTGCTCTAATCCAGGATATTGCTGTCTCTAGACATCACTCACAGAGCAAAAATGCATAAATGGAATTCTCCAGTGTGTGCTTGCACAAAAGTGCTCTCCACTGTGCAGAACACTCCTAGTGTAGGACTGCAGTACCTGGGGGTGAGTTCACAAAAGTGCAAAAGCACATGGATGTGCAGATACTCAAACACACTGTGGTTCAGGCAGCAGTGCAACAGGTGCCTCGGGGACTGTGAAGGCAGAGAAGAAATCCAAAGAGATTTTAAGAGAGGAACAAAGATCATAGTCAAGGGAGGCCAAGGGTGATGAGCCAAAGACTGGAGGGCTGGGAAAGAAGGGGCCCTTACAGTATTCAGAAACGTGAAAAAACCAAAAGAGTGACCAAGAATGGCATCACCTGCCTCCTAGGGATCCCTTCTGCATACAGTTCATGTATATTGCCCAGTGTGAAACATCCTTACACTCAGGAAATCTTGACTCACTTATACCAACACTCAGAAGTGTCTGTGAGGGATTGGGAATGAGGTAAGACAGGAAATGCAAAGTCATGGTAGAGGGAAAATCCAACTCATGCCATACCATTCCCAGAGATCTTTCCATTCATTTGGGATCATGCAGGAATATCGTCACCTTGACAGCACAAACTGTGGGCCCTGAGGCTCTGTGGGGCCAGGATAAAAGGCAGCCAATCTGGTGGCTCTCTCAACCACTTCTGTCACCTCCTTCTCCTTGGGAACCAGGTGAGTTGGAAGCCCCTTTCTCCTCCAGCCCCTGCATGACAGCATTGACCTTTCTGGACCTTGTTCCAGCTCCTTCTTCTTCTGGGGCTGTTCTGCAATGGTGCTGGTGTGGGCAGAGAGGAGAGCGTGTGCTGTGGCCAGAGGCTGAGGCTGGGCTGAGGTGCTGATTTTGCCCCTGGTTAGGCAGGAGCAGAGCTGGGCCTGGCTGAGCTGGGAAGGAGCGTGCTGGGCTCAGGCAAAGCATGCCCATGTTGGGGCTGCCCAGGCTGGGGCAGTGCAGGCAGCAGGGGCCTTGTGCTGCTGGGGGTGCCTTGCGAGCTGTGTCTCAGGTGTGCGTGTGCTCTGCTTCCTCCCTGCCCTCTGTGCCAGGTGCAGCGCCAGGCTCCAGACATGTCCTGCTCTGAGAAGTGCCAGCAGTGCCAGCCCTGCGATCCTTGCTGCCAGTCCTGCGGCCCCTGCCCGCTGGCCAGCAGCTGCAATGAGTGCTGTGTCAGGCAGTGCCAGAGCTCCCACGTTGTCATTGAGCCGCCTGCTGTGCTGGTGACCCTGCCTGGCCCCATCCTCAGCTCCTTCCCACAGAACACCGCCGTGGGATCCTCCACCTCTGCTGCTGTTGGCAGCATCCTCAGCTCTCAGGGAGTGCCCATCAGCTCTGGAGGCTTTGACATCTCCTGCATCACCAACTGCTGTGCTGGCAGCAGATGCTGTCGTCCCTGCTAAAGATGCTGCTGACAATGTCCTCGGGCAAGAACCTCCAAGACCTCAGATCATGGTGATGGAATGAAAATCGGTTTTGGAACAACGGATTTAAGGCTTTGGACTTTTTTCTCCTTCTTCTCCTCCTCCTCTTTTTTTTCTCTTCCCTTCTTGTGCTGTCACCAACACTCAATGCCAGCCAAGTGGGACCTGTTGGCCTCCTTCCCTCAGCAGCCAGAGCATCAGGCATGCCGCTGCACCTTACTTACTTCCCTCAGGTGCCTTCTCTGAGCCCTCTCCTTCTCTTCCTTTCACTCAATAAAGTTCCTTTTGCATTCAAAGCTCGGCCTCCGATTTCTCCTTCTTCCTCAGACAATTCTCCTAATTTGCTCCATGGAAAACATGTGGGGGAAGCACAGCATTGCAATCCCTGCAGTGCAATTTGATTTGTTCCCCTTCTCTTGGACCTCGCAACAATGTCCCTTTCTGTGAGAACACTGAGGCATTGTGATAACTTGCCCAGAAGGAGTTTAGATTCCTCAACCCTGGAAGTGTGCAAGACCAGGTTGGACAGAGCTTGAAGCAATCTGGTTCAGTGGGTGACGCTCTGTTGAGGAAGGGAGGCATAGAAAGAAATGGTCTGGAAGTTTCCTTCCAGCCCAAACCATTTCTAATGAAATCTGCTTTCACAGAGGCATCAGCAGAGGGACAAACATGCTCAGTGCTGGGCAGAGCTGAGTCCCCTTTGGACACAGCTGGAGCTGACTCAGGCAGAGCTGGCTGGAGCCACTGGACTCTTCTCACAGAGCCCATTGCTGCAGCCTGAGTTACAAAGTGTGCCATCATGAGCAACCATGACACAGGAGGAAGCCCTGCTTCCTGGGAAACTGCCCGACATCATTTCTGGAGGGAACGAGGCCATACATTGATCTTCTTTCCCAGTGTACTTGTGCCTGCATACTCTCTACCTTTTGCTTTAGCAAACTGCCTACTATCAAGCCTCAAGCTGTGATCAGGTTTTTTTTATCTTGTCTTACTGCCTGAGAAAGGGAATTGACAGAGTAGCTTGCAGGGCACCATCCATCCAGCCTGGGCCACCGACCACAGCTCAGAGTCCAGCCAAGGGCAAGAGCAGGAAGGAGCTTCAGAAGCAGGCATGGAGTGCTGACCAAAGGGAGACGTAATAGAGGGGAAGCAAGACCACAAAGAATGCCTTATTTCTCCTATCCATTCCAAACTGGGCTGGGAAAACAGTCTGCACGTGCAAACTCATGGGATGTCACAAAGGGATGAGGGAGAGATGGGCAGGGATACAGGAAGAATGAGAGTGATGCCCTGAGTGCTTTGCCACAAAGAAAGCCACAGGAATGACACAGGTTCAGGTCATGAGCCTGCATGGAATGCCACCAGACCATGATCCGAGCATTCTGCCTACTCTGACGTGTTTATATCCTGGAAATTCTTGGATCTCTCATTCCTGGCCCTAGAAGGAGTCTTCAGATAGGAACTCATAGGGCAGAAGCCAGGAAATAGAGGCTGCAGTGCAGGAAACCAGGACACAGCCCCTACCATTAGCTGGGATGGTGCACATTTGACATGAGTTGGTCAGAAAATTATGGCTTCCACTAAGGAGCCTCTGGGCCTGAGGCAGGGCAGGACTGCTATAAAAGGCAGCCCAAGTCTCTGCTCTCTCATCCACTTCTCTCACCTCCTTCTCCTCAGGAATCAGGTGAGTGCAAAGCCACTACTCCTCTTCCTCCTCCTGTTCCTGCTTCCAGAGCAGCTCGTGCTGGGCTAGAGGTCTAAGTTAAGAGGGGCTGTCGTCGTGCACGTGTGGATAGGTTTGTGCTGGGAGAGGGCAGGGGAGAGAAGGTCTTGTGCAGACAGAGAGAGGCTGGGACTTGGCTGAGGTGGCTGCTGGGCTTTGAGTTGGGCCCTGCAATGTGGGCCAGGAGGTGCCTTGGCTGCAGAGTGCTTGAGTGCAGAGCTGCTTCTCCCGTGTCCTCACTTGTGCTTCTCTCTGCCCTCTGTGCCAGGTGTACCTGTGACCCAAACCATGTCCTGCTGCAAGCCCTGTGACCCTTGCTGCCAGCCCTGCGGCCCCTGCCCGCTGGCCAGCAGCTGCAATGAGTGCTGTGTCAGGCAGTGCCAGAGCTCCCACGTTGTCATTGAGCCGCCTGCTGTGCTGGTGACCCTGCCTGGGCCCATCCTCAGCTCCTCCCCACAGAACACCGCCGTGGGATCCTCCACCTCTGCTGCTGTTGGCAACATCCTCAGCTGTGGCGGAGTGCCCATCAGCTCTGGGGGCTTTGACATCTCCTGCATCACCAACTGCTATGGCAGCAGTTGTTGTCGTCCCTGCTAAAGCTGCTGGCAACCTCCTCAGGCAAGAACCACAACAACCTCAGGACGTGGAGCGGCACTGAAGATGGATCCTTGAAACAATGGATTTGTGCCCTTGCTTTACTGCTCTTTTCTTTCACTCTTTTCCCTTGCCTTCCTTACTCACTCCATCTCCCAATGACAGACTTTTGTGACCTGTTTGCCTCCCTTCATCCCTCTGCAGGCCAGGCAAATGGACACCCCCACTGGCTGCTCCCGGTGCCCTCTTTGAGCTACCTTCTTTTCTTCCTTAGACTCAATAAAGTTGTTTTGCATCCAAACCTTGCCCTCTCTATTCTTCTTCCTCGTGTGGGGCCTGTTCCAATATTCTCAGGGCAAAAAGTGGAGGAAGCTGTGGGTGGATACTCCATGCTGGAGCGCCTTTACTTTGTGCCTTTTCTATTGGAGCTCCCAAACAAATCCCTGGCTTCCCCAAAAGATTGATCATCAGGAGGAGATTATGTCAAAGGGTGACAGGGAATGGAAAACAGCAGTGCCTGGGGATATTCCACAACCTCTTCACTTTAAACACCTCCCTCACATTAAACTTCTGCTCAGCTTCTTTGTACACAGGCAGAGCTGAATGGTTACAGAGAATCAAGTGAGCACCAGGACAGAACCAAAACCAAAATCATCCTCCAACTATGTTGAAGGCTGCCACTGGTTCCTCATCTGGATATGGCAGAGGAGAAACTCCCCCACCTTCCGGCCTCCACCTCCCAGACATGGTCAAGAGTTTCTCTCCACATTACTCATTCTCTTTGAAACCATCAGTTTCACAGAGTTCCTGGACAATGGGGCAATGGCCATTGTAGGCAGTGGAATCCCCCAAGCCCACAGAGCCACCAGAACTCTGTCACACAAAAGTCTTCCCATGAGGCAGGAACAAGGACCCTGGGAAACACCTGAGGGCGCCAAGGATGCCTGGAGGTGGCATCAGAGGAATGGCTTGGACTTAGGATTGTCCTTGAGAGATGTGGGTGCCGTGGCCCTGTCCAGGTTCCTGCAGAGAAGGAACTGGGGGCTGAGTGTGTGCCAGTGGCTGGCACTGCTGGGCAGGGAAGGCGCTACACGGTGGGCAATGGCTGGGCTGAGAGCTCAGCTCAGGCCCAGCTGTGCACACACACCCAGGGCACTGACACACTGCCAGCCTGGCCAGCTGTGCTCAGAGATGAGCCCAGAGCACAGAGCCCAGCACACGGGCACAGGCACACGGGCACAGGGGGTTGCACACAAGTGCCCTGCCCTGGGCACAACCATCCCCAGGGTGCAGGCCAGAGGCTCTCAGGGGCTGTTCCCACCAGGGCACAAGGATGTGCAGACACTGGCATACACTGGGCCACAGCCACACTGCCACGCACATTATTGTGGGGGAGCACATTGGGCAGAGGCCTGAGGAAAGGATGTGACTGAGGAGATGCTGGAGAGCTCCCAGTCAGAGCAGATGCTGGGAACACCAAGCAGGACAGAAGCTCAGGCAGTAGAGCTACAGGAGTCTCATGCACTGTGGAGGCCAAGGAGTAAGGCAAAGAAGTTTTACCACACAGGCAAGGCTCGAAGGAGAGCTGTTTGGTGATGAGCCAATGACTCGAGGGCTGGGAGCAGATGAGGCACTTCCAGGCAGCAGGAACGGAAAATATCCCAAAGAATGCCTGAGGCTGGCATCTCCTGCCTCCTTGAGATCCCTTCTGCACATAGTTCATGTCTCTTAACCACACTGACACATCCTTGCTCCAGGAATCACGGAATCTTGCATGCCAGCACTCAGAAGAAGTGTCCGTGAGGGATTGGGAATGAGGTAAGACAGGAAATGCAAAGTCATGGTAGAGGGAAAATCCAACTCATGCCATACCATTCCCAGAGATCTTTCCATTCATTTGGGATCATGCAGGAATATCGTCACCTTGACAGCACAAACTGTGGGCCCTGAGGCACTGTGGGGCAAGGATAAAAGGCAGCCAATCTGGTGGCTCTCTCAACCACTTCTGTCACCTCCTTCTCCTTGGGAACCAGGTGAGTTGGAAGCCCCTTTCTCCTCCAGCCCCTGCATGACAGCATTGACCTTTCTGGACCTTGTTCCAGCTCCTTCTTCTTCTGGGGCTGTTCTGCAATGGTGCTGGTGTGGGCAGAGGGGAGAGCGTGTGCTGTGGCCAGAGGCTGAGGCTGGGCTGACGTGCTGATTTTGCCCCTGGTTAGGCAGGAGCAGAGCTGGGCCTGGCTGAGCTGGGAAGGAGCGTGCTGGGCTCAGGCAAAGCATGCCCAGGTTGGGGCTGCCCAGGCTGGGGCAGTGCAGGCAGCAGGGGCCTTGTGCTGCTGGGGGTGCCTTGCGAGCTGTGTCTCAGGTGTGCGTGTGCTCTGCTTCCTCCCTGCCCTCTGTGCCAGGTGCAGCGCCAGGCTCCAGACATGTCCTGCTCTGAGAAGTGCCAGCAGTGCCAGCCCTGCGATCCTTGCTGCCAGTCCTGCGGCCCCTGCCCGCTGGCCAGCAGCTGCAATGAGTGCTGTGTCAGGCAGTGCCAGAGCTCCCACGTTGTCATTGAGCCGCCTGCTGTGCTGGTGACCCTGCCTGGCCCCATCCTCAGCTCCTTCCCACAGAACACCGCCGTGGGATCCTCCACCTCTGCTGCTGTTGGCAGCATCCTCAGCTCTCAGGGAGTGCCCATCAGCTCTGGAGGCTTTGACATCTCCTGCATCACCAACTGCTGTGCTGGCAGCAGATGCTGTCGTCCCTGCTAAAGATGCTGCTGACAATGTCCTCGGGCAAGAACCTCCAAGACCTCAGATCATGGTGATGGAATGAAAATCGGCTTTGGAACAACGGATTTAAGGCTTTGGACTTTTTTCTCCTTCTTCTCCTCCTCCTCTTTTTTTTCTCTTCCCTTCTTGTGCTGTCACCAACACTCAATGCCAGCCTAGTGGGACCTGTTGGCCTCCTTCCCTCAGCAGCCAGAGCATCAGGCATGCCGCTGCACCTTACTTGCTTCCCTCAGGTGCCTTCTCTGAGCCCTCTCCTTCTCTTCCTTTGACTCAATAAAGTTCCTTTTGCATTCAAAGCTCGGCCTCCGATTTCTCCTTCTTCCTCAGACAATTCTCCTAATTTGCTCCATGGAAAACATGTGGGGGAAGCACAGCATTGCAATCCCTGCAGTGCAATTTGATTTGTTCCCCTTCTCTTGGACCTCGCAACAATGTCCCTTTCTGTGAGAACACTGAGGCATTGTGATAACTTGCCCAGAAGGAGTTTAGATTCCTCAACCCTGGAAGTGTGCAAGACCAGGTTGGACAGAGCTTGAAGCAATCTGGTTCAGTGGGTGACGCTCTGTTGAGGAAGGGAGGCATAGAAAGAAATGGTCTGGAAGTTTCCTTCCAGCCCAAACCATTTCTAATGAAATCTGCTTTCACAGAGGCATCAGCAGAGGGACAAACATGCTCAGTGCTGGGCAGAGCTGAGTCCCCTTTGGACACAGCTGGAGCTGACTCAGGCAGAGCTGGCTGGAGCCACTGGACTCTTCTCACAGAGCCCATTGCTGCAGCCTGAGTTACAAAGTGTGCCATCATGAGCAACCATGACACAGGAGGAAGCCCTGCTTCCTGGGAAACTGCCCGACATCATTTCTGGAGGGAACGAGGCCATACATTGATCTTCTTTCCCAGTGTACTTGTGCCTGCATACTCTCTACCTTTTGCTTTAGCAAACTGCCTACTATCAAGCCTCAAGCTGTGATCAGGTTTTTTTTATCTTGTCTTACTGCCTGAGAAAGGGAATTGACAGAGTAGCTTGCAGGGCACCATCCATCCAGCCTAGGGCCACCGACCACAGCTCAGAGTCCAGCCAAGGGCAAGAGCAGGAAGGAGCTTCAGAAGCAGGCATGGAGTGCTGACCAAAGGGAGACGTAATAGAGGGGAAGCAAGACCACAAAGAATGCCTTATTTCTCCTATCCATTCCAAACTGGGCTGGGAAAACAGTCTGCACGTGCAAACTCATGGGATGTCACAAAGGGATGAGGGAGAGATGGGCAGGGATACAGGAAGAATGAGAGTGATGCCCTGAGTGCTTTGCCACAAAGAAAGCCACAGGAATGACACAGGTTCAGGTCATGAGCCTGCATGGAATGCCACCAGACCATGATCCGAGCATTCTGCCTACTCTGACGTGTTTATATCCTGGAAATTCTTGGATCTCTCATTCCTGGCCCTAGAAGGAGTCTTCAGATAGGAACTCATAGGGCAGAAGCCAGGAAATAGAGGCTGCAGTGCAGGAAACCAGGACACAGCCCCTACCATTAGCTGGGATGGTGCACATTTGACATGAGTTGGTCAGAAAATTATGGCTTCCACTAAGGAGCCTCTGGGCCTGAGGCAGGGCAGGACTGCTATAAAAGGCAGCCCAAGTCTCTGCTCTCTCATCCACTTCTCTCACCTCCTTCTCCTCAGGAATCAGGTGAGTGCAAAGCCACTACTCCTCTTCCTCCTCCTGTTCCTGCTTCCAGAGCAGCTCGTGCTGGGCTAGAGGTCTAAGTTAAGAGGGGCTGTCGTCGTGCACGTGTGGATAGGTTTGTGCTGGGAGAGGGCAGGGGAGAGAAGGTCTTGTGCAGACAGAGAGAGGCTGGGACTTGGCTGAAGTGGCTCCTGGGCTTTGAGCTGGGCCCTGCAATGTGGGCCAGGAGGTGCCTTGGCTGCAGGGTCTTTGGGTGCAGAGCTGCTTCTAACGTGTCCTCACTTTGTGCTTCTCCCTGCCCTCTGTGCCAGGTGTACCTGTGACCCCAAACCATGTCCTGCTGCAAGCCCTGTGACCCTTGCTGCCAGCCCTGCGGCCCCTGCCCGCTGGCCAGCAGCTGCAATGAGTGCTGTGTCAGGCAGTGCCAGAGCTCCCACGTTGTCATTGAGCCGCCTGCTGTGCTGGTGACCCTGCCTGGGCCCATCCTCAGCTCCTCCCACAGAACACCGCCGTGGGATCCTCCACCTCTGCTGCTGTTGGCAACATCCTCAGCTGTGGCGGAGTGCCCATCAGCTCTGGGGGCTTTGACATCTCCTGCATCACCAACTGCTATGGCAGCAGTTGTTGTCGTCCCTGCTAAAGCTGCTGGCAACCTCCTCAGGCAAGAACCACAACAACCTCAGGACGTGGAGCGGCACTGAAGATGGATCCTTGAAACAATGGATTTGTGCCCTTGCTTTACTGCTCTTTTCTTTCACTCTCTTCCCTTGCCTTCCTTACTCACTCCATCTCCCAATGACAGACTTTTGTGACCTGTTTGCCTCCCTTCATCCCTCTGCAGGCCAGGCAAATGGACACCCCCACTGGCTGCTCCCGGTGCCCTCTTTGAGCTACCTTCTTTTCTTCCTTAGACTCAATAAAGTTGTTTTGCATCCAAACCTTGCCCTCTCTATTCTTCTTCCTCGTGTGGGGCCTGTTCCAATATTCTCAGGGCAAAAAGTGGAGGAAGCTGTGGGTGGATACTCCATGCTGGAGCGCCTTTACTTTGTGCCTTTTCTATTGGAGCTCCCAAACAAATCCCTGGCTTCCCCAAAAGATTGATCATCAGGAGGAGATTATGTCAAAGGGTGACAGGGAATGGAAAACAGCAGTGCCTGGGGATATTCCACAACCTCTTCACTTTAAACACCTCCCTCACATTAAACTTCTGCTCAGCTTCTTTGTACACAGGCAGAGCTGAATGGTTACAGAGAATCAAGTGAGCACCAGGACAGAACCAAAACCAAAATCATCCTCCAACTATGTTGAAGGCTGCCACTGGTTCCTCATCTGGATATGGCAGAGGAGAAACTCCCCCACCTTCCGGCCTCCACCTCCCAGACATGGTCAAGAGTTTCTCTCCACATTACTCATTCTCTTTGAAACCATCAGTTTCACAGAGTTCCTGGACAATGGGGCAATGGCCATTGTAGGCAGTGGAATCCCCCAAGCCCACAGAGCCACCAGAACTCTGTCACACAAAAGTCTTCCCATGAGGCAGGAACAAGGACCCTGGGAAACACCTGAGGGCGCCAAGGATGCCTGGAGGTGGCATCAGAGGAATGGCTTGGACTTAGGATTGTCCTTGAGAGATGTGGGTGCCGTGGCCCTGTCCAGGTTCCTGCAGAGAAGGAACTGGGGGCTGAGTGTGTGCCAGTGGCTGGCACTGCTGGGCAGGGAAGGCGCTACACGGTGGGCAATGGCTGGGCTGAGAGCTCAGCTCAGGCCCAGCTGTGCACACACACCCAGGGCACTGACACACTGCCAGCCTGGCCAGCTGTGCTCAGAGATGAGCCCAGAGCACAGAGCCCAGCACACGGGCACAGGCACACGGGCACAGGGGGTTGCACACAAGTGCCCTGCCCTGGGCACAACCATCCCCAGGGTGCAGGCCAGAGGCTCTCAGGGGCTGTTCCCACCAGGGCACAAGGATGTGCAGACACTGGCACACACTGGGCCACAGCCACACTGCCACGAACATTATTGTGGGGGAGCACATGGGGCAGAGGCCTGAGGAAGGGATGTGACTGAGGAGATGCTGGAGAGCTCCCAGTCAGAGCAGATGCTGGGAACACCAAGCAGGACAGAAGCTCAGGCAGTAGAGCTACAGGAGTCTCATGCACTGTGGAGGCTAAGGAGTAAGGCAAAGAAGTTTTACCACACAGGCAAGGCTCGAAGGAGAGCTGTTTGGTGATGAGCCAAAGACTCGAGGGCTGGGAGCAGATGAGGCACTTCCAGGCAGCAGGAACGGAAAATATCCCAAAGAATGCCTGAGGCTGGCATCTCCTGCCTCCTTGAGATCCCTTCTGCACATAGTTCATGTCTCTTAACCACACTGACACATCCTTGCTCCAGGAATCACGGAATCTTGCATGCCAGCACTCAGAAGAAGTGTCCGTGAGGGATTGGGAATGAGGTAAGACAGGAAATGCAAAGTCATGGTAGAGGGAAAATCCAAGTCATGCCATACCATTCCCAGAGATCTTTCCATTCATTTGGGATCATGCAGGAATATCGTCACCTTGACAGCACAAACTGTGGGCCCTGAGGCACTGTGGGGCAAGGATAAAAGGCAGCCAATCTGGTGGCTCTCTCAACCACTTCTGTCACCTCCTTCTCCTTGGGAACCAGGTGAGTTGGAAGCCCCTTTCTCCTCCAGCCCCTGCATGACAGCATTGACCTTTCTGGACCTTGTTCCAGCTCCTTCTTCTTCTGGGGCTGTTCTGCAATGGTGCTGGTGTGGGCAGAGGGGAGAGCGTGTGCTGTGGCCAGAGGCTGAGGCTGGGCTGACGTGCTGATTTTGCCCCTGGTTAGGCAGGAGCAGAGCTGGGCCTGGCTGAGCTGGGAAGGAGCGTGCTGGGCTCAGGCAAAGCATGCCCAGGTTGGGGCTGCCCAGGCTGGGGCAGTGCAGGCAGCAGGGGCCTTGTGCTGCTGGGGGTGCCTTGCGAGCTGTGTCTCAGGTGTGCGTGTGCTCTGCTTCCTCCCTGCCCTCTGTGCCAGGTGCAGCGCCAGGCTCCAGACATGTCCTGCTCTGAGAAGTGCCAGCAGTGCCAGCCCTGCGATCCTTGCTGCCAGTCCTGCGGCCCCTGCCCGCTGGCCAGCAGCTGCAATGAGTGCTGTGTCAGGCAGTGCCAGAGCTCCCACGTTGTCATTGAGCCGCCTGCTGTGCTGGTGACCCTGCCTGGCCCCATCCTCAGCTCCTTCCCACAGAACACCGCCGTGGGATCCTCCACCTCTGCTGCTGTTGGCAGCATCCTCAGCTCTCAGGGAGTGCCCATCAGCTCTGGAGGCTTTGACATCTCCTGCATCACCAACTGCTGTGCTGGCAGCAGATGCTGTCGTCCCTGCTAAAGATGCTGCTGACAATGTCCTCGGGCAAGAACCTCCAAGACCTCAGATCATGGTGATGGAATGAAAATCGGCTTTGGAACAACGGATTTAAGGCTTTGGACTTTTTTCTCCTTCTTCTCCTCCTCCTCTTTTTTTTCTCTTCCCTTCTTGTGCTGTCACCAACACTCAATGCCAGCCTAGTGGGACCTGTTGGCCTCCTTCCCTCAGCAGCCAGAGCATCAGGCATGCCGCTGCACCTTACTTGCTTCCCTCAGGTGCCTTCTCTGAGCCCTCTCCTTCTCTTCCTTTGACTCAATAAAGTTCCTTTTGCATTCAAAGCTCGGCCTCCGATTTCTCCTTCTTCCTCAGACAATTCTCCTAATTTGCTCCATGGAAAACATGTGGGGGAAGCACAGCATTGCAATCCCTGCAGTGCAATTTGATTTGTTCCCCTTCTCTTGGACCTCGCAACAATGTCCCTTTCTGTGAGAACACTGAGGCATTGTGATAACTTGCCCAGAAGGAGTTTAGATTCCTCAACCCTGGAAGTGTGCAAGACCAGGTTGGACAGAGCTTGAAGCAATCTGGTTCAGTGGGTGACGCTCTGTTGAGGAAGGGAGGCATAGAAAGAAATGGTCTGGAAGTTTCCTTCCAGCCCAAACCATTTCTAATGAAATCTGCTTTCACAGAGGCATCAGCAGAGGGACAAACATGCTCAGTGCTGGGCAGAGCTGAGTCCCCTTTGGACACAGCTGGAGCTGACTCAGGCAGAGCTGGCTGGAGCCACTGGACTCTTCTCACAGAGCCCATTGCTGCAGCCTGAGTTACAAAGTGTGCCATCATGAGCAACCATGACACAGGAGGAAGCCCTGCTTCCTGGGAAACTGCCCGACATCATTTCTGGAGGGAACGAGGCCATACATTGATCTTCTTTCCCAGTGTACTTGTGCCTGCATACTCTCTACCTTTTGCTTTAGCAAACTGCCTACTATCAAGCCTCAAGCTGTGATCAGGTTTTTTTTATCTTGTCTTACTGCCTGAGAAAGGGAATTGACAGAGTAGCTTGCAGGGCACCATCCATCCAGCCCTGTGCCACCGACCACAGCTCAGAGTCCAGCCAAGGGCAAGAGCAGGAAGGAGCTTCAGAAGCAGGCATGGAGTGCTGACCAAAGGGAGACGTAATAGAGGGGAAGCAAGACCACAAAGAATGCCTTATTTCTCCTATCCATTCCAAACTGGGCTGGGAAAACAGGCTGCACGTGCAAACTCATGGGATGTCACAAAGGGATGAGGGAGAGATGGGCAGGGATACAGGAAGAATGAGAGTGATGCCCTGAGTGCTTTGCCACAAAGAAAGTCACAGGAATGACACAGGTTCAGGTCATGAGCCTGCATGGAATGCCACCAGACCATGATCCAAGATTTCTGCCTACTCTGAGGTGTTTATATCCTGGAAATTCTGGGATCTCTCATTCCTGGCCCTAGAAGGAGTCTTCAGATAGGAACTCATAGGGCAGAAGCCAGGAAATAGAGGCTGCAGTGCAGGAAACCAGGACACAGCCCCTACCATTAGCTGGGATGGTGCACATTTGACATGAGTTGGTCAGAAAATTATGGCTTCCACTAAGGAGCCTCTGGGCCTGAGGCAATGCAGGACTGCTATAAAAGGCAGCCCAAGTCTCTGCTCTCTCATCCACTTCTCTCACCTCCTTCTCCTCAGGAATCAGGTGAGTGCAAAGCCACTACTCCTCTTCCTCCGCCTGTTCCTGCTTCCAGAGCAGCTCGTGCTGGGCTAGAGGTCTAAGTTAAGAGGGGCTGTCGTCGTGCACGTGTGGATAGGTTTGTGCTGGGAGAGGGCAGGGGAGAGAAAGTCTTGTGCAGACAGAGAGAGGCTGGGACTTGGCTGAGGTGGCTGCTGGGCTTTGAGTTGGGCCCTGCAATGTGGGCCAGGAGGTGCCTTGGCTGCAGAGTGTTTGGGTGCAGAGCTGCTTCTCATGTACCCTCACTTTGTGCTTCTCTCTGCCCTCTGTGCCAGGTGTACCTGTGAGCCCGAACCATGTCCTGCTGCAAGCCCTGTGACCCTTGCTGCCAGCCCTGCGGCCCCTGCCCGCTGGCCAGCAGCTGCAATGAGTGCTGTGTCAGGCAGTGCCAGAGCTCCCACGTTGTCATTGAGCCGCCTGCTGTGCTGGTGACCCTGCCTGGGCCCATCCTCAGCTCCTCCCCACAGAACACCGCCGTGGGATCCTCCACCTCTGCTGCTGTTGGCAACATCCTCAGCTGTGGCGGAGTGCCCATCAGCTCTGGAGGCTTTGACATCTCCTGCATCACCAACTGCTATGGCAGCAGTTGTTGTCGTCCCTGCTAAAGCTGCTGGCAACCTCCTCAGGCAAGAACCACAACAACCTCAGGACGTGGAGCGGCACTGAAGATGGATCCTTGAAACAATGGATTTGTGCCCTTGCTTTACTGCTCTTTTCTTTCACTCTCTTCCCTTGCCTTCCTTACTCACTCCATCTCCCAATGACAGACTTTTGTGACCTGTTTGCCTCCCTTCATCCCTCTGCAGGCCAGGCAAATGGACACCCCCACTGGCTGCTCCCGGTGCCCTCTTTGAGCTACCTTCTTTTCTTCCTTAGACTCAATAAAGTTGTTTTGCATCCAAACCTTGCCCTCTCTATTCTTCTTCCTCGTGTGGGGCCTGTTCCAATATTCTCAGGGCAAAAAGTGGAGGAAGCTGTGGGTGGATACTCCATGCTGGAGCGCCTTTACTTTGTGCCTTTTCTATTGGAGCTCCCAAACAAATCCCTGGCTTCCCCAAAAGATTGATCATCAGGAGGAGATTATGTCAAAGGGTGACAGGGAATGGAAAACAGCAGTGCCTGGGGATATTCCACAACCTCTTCACTTTAAACACCTCCCTCACATTAAACTTCTGCTCAGCTTCTTTGTACACAGGCAGAGCTGAATGGTTACAGAGAATCAAGTGAGCACCAGGACAGAACCAAAACCAAAATCATCCTCCAACTATGTTGAAGGCTGCCACTGGTTCCTCATCTGGATATGGCAGAGGAGAAACTCCCCCACCTTCCGGCCTCCACCTCCCAGACATGGTCAAGAGTTTCTCTCCACATTACTCATTCTCTTTGAAACCATCAGTTTCACAGAGTTCCTGGACAATGGGGCAATGGCCATTGTAGGCAGTGGAATCCCCCAAGCCCACAGAGCCACCAGAACTCTGTCACACAAAAGTCTTCCCATGAGGCAGGAACAAGGACCCTGGGAAACACCTGAGGGCGCCAAGGATGCCTGGAGGTGGCATCAGAGGAATGGCTTGGACTTAGGATTGTCCTTGAGAGATGTGGGTGCCGTGGCCCTGTCCAGGTTCCTGCAGAGAAGGAACTGGGTGCTGAGTGTGTGTCAGTGGCTGGCACTGCTGGGCAGGGAAGGCGCTACAGGGTTGGCAATGGCTGGGCTGAGAGCTCAGCTCAGGCCCAGCTGTGCACACACACCCAGGGCACTGACACACTGCCAGCCTGGCCAGCTGTGCTCAGAGATGAGCCCAGAGCACAGAGCCCAGCACACGGGCACAGGCACACGGGCACAGGGGGTTGCACACAAGTGCCCTGCCCTGGGCACAACCATCCCCAGGGTGCAGGCCAGAGGCTCTCAGGGGCTGTTCCCACCAGGGCACAAGGATGTGCAGACACTGGCACACACTGGGCCACAGCCACACTGCCACGCACATTATTGTGGGGGAGCACATGGGGCAGAGGCCTGAGGAAGGGATGTGACTGAGGAGATGCTGGAGAGCTCCCAGTCAGAGCAGATGCTGGGAACACCAAGCAGGACAGAAGCTCAGGCAGTAGAGCTACAGGAGTCTCATGCACTGTAGAGGCTAAGGAGGAAGGCAAAGAAGTTTTACCACACAGTCAAGGCTCGAAGGAGAGCTGTTTGGTGATGAGCCAAAGACTCGAGGGCTGGGAGCAGATGAGGCACTTCCAGGCAGCAGGAACGGAAAATATCCCAAAGAATGCCTGAGGCTGGCATCTCCTGCCTCCTTGAGATCCCTTCTGCACATAGTTCATGTCTCTTAACCACACTGACACATCCTTGCTCCAGGAATCACGGAATCTTGCATGCCAGCACTCAGAAGAAGTGTCCGTGAGGGATTGGGAATGAGGTAAGACAGGAAATGCAAAGTCATGGTAGAGGGAAAATCCAAGTCATGCCATGCCATTCCCAGAGATCTTTCCATTCATTTGGGATCATGCAGGAATATCGTCACCTTGACAGCACAAACTGTGGGCCCTGAGGCACTGTGGGGCAAGGATAAAAGGCAGCCAAACTGGTGGCTCTCTCAACCACTTCTGTCACCTCCTTCTCCTTGGAATCAGGTGAGTTGGAAGCCCCTTTCTCTTTCAGCCCCTGCATGACAGCATTGACCTTTCTGGACCTTGTTCCAGCTCCTTCTTCTTCTGGGGCTGTTCTGCAATGGTGCTGGTGTGGGCAGAGGGGAGAGCGTGTGCTGTGGCCAGAGGCTGAGGCTGGGCTGACGTGCTGATTTTGCCCCTGGTTAGGCAGGAGCAGAGCTGGGCCTGGCTGAGCTGGGAAGGAGCGTGCTGGGCTCAGGCAAAGCATGCCCAGGTTGGGGCTGCCCAGGCTGGGGCAGTGCAGGCAGCAGGGGCCTTGTGCTGCTGGGGGTGCCTTGCGAGCTGTGTCTCAGGTGTGCGTGTGCTCTGCTTCCTCCCTGCCCTCTGTGCCAGGTGCAGCGCCAGGCTCCAGACATGTCCTGCTCTGAGAAGTGCCAGCAGTGCCAGCCCTGCGATCCTTGCTGCCAGTCCTGCGGCCCCTGCCCGCTGGCCAGCAGCTGCAATGAGTGCTGTGTCAGGCAGTGCCAGAGCTCCCACGTTGTCATTGAGCCGCCTGCTGTGCTGGTGACCCTGCCTGGCCCCATCCTCAGCTCCTTCCCACAGAACACCGCCGTGGGATCCTCCACCTCTGCTGCTGTTGGCAGCATCCTCAGCTCTCAGGGAGTGCCCATCAGCTCTGGGGGCTTTGACATCTCCTGCATCACCAACTGCTGTGCTGGCAGCAGATGCTGTCGTCCCTGCTAAAGATGCTGCTGACAATGTCCTCGGGCAAGAACCTCCAAGACCTCAGATCATGGTGATGGAATGAAAATCGGTTTTGGAACAATGGATTTAAGGCTTTGGACTTTTTCTCCTTCTTCTCCTCCTCCTCTTTTTTTTCTCTTTCTTTCCTTTGCTGTCACCAACACTCAATGCCAGCCTAGTGGGACCTGTTGGCCTCCTTCCCTCAGCAGCCAGAGCATCAGGCATGCCGCTGCACCTTACTTGCTTCCCTCAGGTGCCTTCTCTGAGCCCTCTCCTTCTCTTCCTTTGACTCAATAAAGTTCCTTTTGCATTCAAAGCTCGGCCTCCGATTTCTCCTTCTTCCTCAGACAATTCTCCTAATTTGCTCCATGGAAAACATGTCGGGGAAGCACAGCATTGCAATCCCTGCAGTGCAATTTGATTTGTTCCCCTTCTCTTGGACCTCGCAACAATGTCCCTTTCTGTGAGAACACTGAGGCATTGTGATAACTTGCCCAGAAGGAGTTTAGATTCCTCAACCCTGGAAGTGTGCAAGACCAGGTTGGACAGAGCTTGAAGCAATCTGGTTCAGTGGGTGACGCTCTGTTGAGGAAGGGAGGTATAGAAAGAAATGGTCTGGAAGTTTCCTTCCAGCCCAAACCATTTCTAATGAAATCTGCTTTCACAGAGGCATCAGCAGAGGGACAAACATGCTCAGTGCTGGGCAGAGCTGAGTCCCCTTTGGACACAGCTGGAGCTGACTCAGGCAGAGCTGGCTGGAGCCACTGGACTCTTCTCACAGAGCCCATTGCTGCAGCCTGAGTTACAAAGTGTGCCATCATGAGCAACCATGACACAGGAGGAAGCCCTGCTTCCTGGGAATTTGCCCGCCATCACTTCTGGAGGGAAGGAGGCCATACATTGATCTTCTTTCCCAGTGCCTTTGCGCATGCATATTCTCTACCTTTTGCTTTAGCAAACTGCCTACTATCAAGCTTCAAGCTGTGATCAGGTTTTTTTTATCTTGTCTTACTGCCTGAGAAAGGGAATTGACAGAGCAGCTTGCAGGGCACCATCCATCCAGCCCTGTGCCACCGACCACAGCTCAGAGTCCAGCCAAGGGCAAGAGGAGGCAGCTTCAGAAGCAGGCATGGAGTGCTGACCAAAGGGAGACGTAATAGAGGGGAAGCAAGACCACAAAGAATACCTTATGTCCCCTATCCATTCCCAAACTGGGCTGGGAAAACAGGCTGCACGTGAAAACTCATGGGATGTTGCCACGCTGCTGCATCGAGCGCACTTTACTCCCCTGAGAGCACGGGGGAGGCGGCGCTGGCTAGCTGGGAGCACAGCAGCAGCTAGCAGCGGGGGGCACTACCCGGATGCGTCAGGGACGTCTGGGCAGCGCCTTCGACAGGGCAGCAATATCAAGAGGAGCGGCAAAAGCGGAGAAGCTTGAGAGAAAAGAGGGCCTGGTGCAGTCCAGAGGATTATTGTCTCATTGTCTCCAGGGGATCCAGGCGGGAAAAGGCAGGGGACAATGAGTAACGGCAGTATATAAAGGTGGTGTAACATAGGTACAAGAACCAATGGGGAAAACTGAGAGGGGAATTGAATATAACTGACATGGTCAAGAACTAATGATATAAAAGTCAGGGAGGGGCTCGGAGCACCGGCTCAATCACCCTCCGAGGAAGGGAGAAGTTTCTGGAAGGATGGGGGGGGTTTTCAGGAGATGAACAGGGCTCTGGAGGAGGGGAAAATGTAATAAGTGGGGTGGCTGCTAAGGGAATGGGGGTGGAGACAAGGGCTTGGCAGCCTTCCCAGAACTGGGGGGAACCAACTCAGGGAAAGGGGGAAACCAGGGCTGAACCATCAACATAGGCTTAGGGATGGAAAAGGGGGAGAACATTATAAGATGGTGAGAACAACAGCAATGGGGAAAACAATACAAATGGAAACTGAACCCACACCACAACATTTCCCTCTTTTTTGTTTTGTAAAACAAATTAAAAATTTGTCTTTAAAGACTAGTTTCTGAGTCTGACGATGTTTGGTCTTCGGCTCCGTCGGTGGTCTTCGGAGCTGTAAACTACTGAGGCGCAGGCGAAGTTGTGGAAAAGTACATCTCTTCATAGGGTGAATCTTCTTGGCGAGAGCTTTCAGGAGAGGGAACTGCGACACGGTTGATTTGTGGTGTGGAGGTAGATAGGAAACGAAGGAGTAGCTTACACAGAATTGAAGAACTCAGGATATCACATAAGAGAATGAAAATAATGAGAATAATAACATGCTTAAACTGAAGAGTCGGGGTCCAACTGAAATAAATGAAGAAAGTAAGTTAAAACTGAGGGCACCTGGGGGGGATGGTTCAGCTTGGGGGGCACTGGACACGAAACAAACTTTACGTTTGCACCTCAAAGCTGATTGAGTGATTTGTGGAGAGGCGCTGGGCTTGTGTGTCTTCCCTGGAAGGAAGGGTTTGACCCATTTCGAAGGGACCCATTTGAGCCCGGCGGGGATGGATACACAAGCGTACCCACGACCCCAGGTCACCAGGTCAAAAGGCCCTTCAGTTTTCCAGGTCTCAGGGTCTTTAATTAGAACAGGCGGTCTGTCCTTAAACTTGGTTGCTTTGTTGGAATCAAAATGTCTCGCGATGGGCGGGTTCAGGCACTCAAAACTGCAATTTAAGAAGTTGATGGTGAACAAGGCCCTGGCGAGTCGGATCTGAGGGGACTCCACCTTCACAGTCCCCTTTTGATGTTCTAGAGTCCATTTGAGGCTCTGGTGGGCCCGTTCAACCACAGCTTGCCCTGTCGGGGAGTAAGGGATGCTGGTCTTGTGACTCACTCCCCACTCCTGCAGGAAGCTCCGGAACTCCCTGGAGGTGTACCCTGGCCCGTTGTCCATCTTGATTTCTTTGGGGATACCCAACACAGAAAAGGCTAACAACAGATGTTTTTTAACATCTGCGGTTTTCTCTCCTGCATGTGCAGAAGCGTAGACGGCCCCAGAAAATGTATCAACAGAGACATGCACATATTTAAACTTGCCAAAACAGGGAATGTGTGTGATGTGCATTTGCCAGATTTCGCAGCTGTGGAGCCCCCTTGGGTCAGCGCCAGCATTGATGGCAGGGAGTTGGAAGGACTGGCACTGTGGGCATGTGGCCACAATCGCCTTTGCCTGGTCCCTAGTCAGTTGGAATTGACGGACCAGGCCGGGCGCGTTCTGATGGAACCGCTGGTGGCTGAGTTTTGCTTGCTGGAAGGCATTGGGGAGCGGGGCCATTTCAACAGGGGCAGCCAGGGTATCGGCACGCCGATTCCCTTCTGCGATGAACCCCAGGAGATTGGTGTGGGACCTCACATGCAACACATAAAATGGTTGCTCTCGACAGGAGACCAGCTCTACAAGTCTCGAGAGCAATTTGAAGAGGGCCATGTTGGAAACTTCCTGGAGAACTGCGTTCTCTGCTCTGGACACTACACCGGCTACATACGCTGAATTGGTCACCAAATTGAAGGGCTCGGAGGACTTTTCAAAGACTCTGACGACGGCGGCCAACTCAGCAATTTGAGGTGATCCCTCAACTATTAGCGACATTGGTCTCCCATTGCTGAGTCTGAGGATCCCTCCAAGTCGCCACAGACTTGTGGGATGCTCCGGATGCATCAGTGAATATTGTCAAAGCCTTTAAGGGCTTCCGGCTCTGAATTCTTTTTAGAGATAATTTAAATTGACCATCCTGATTGAACAATTTGTGGGCTGGTTTGTGAATCGCAATTTGTCCGGTGTAGGAATCCAGAGCGAATTGGAGAGCTTCATTCTTCATGAGGAGATGTTCCAGCATGGCCTTGGTTAGTTGGCCCGATTTCAATTGAATTGGCATGTGTATGCATGTAAAGTCGTCACCGGCCAGTTCCTGGATCTGGAAGCGAGCCTTCCGGATCAGCTCAGCCATCAGTTCTTGTGGCCGTGTCATTCTTTTGGACCTGTGGTGGCTGAGGAACACCCACTCTATAATCAAGAGAGGGTCCCTCAAGCCAGGGTCCTGGGATGTTTTTGCTGCTTCATCCCACTGGAAAATCAAACCGTGGAGGTGCGGCAGTGATCCCAAGATTATAAACTTAAAAGGCAGATCTGGGTGGTATAGACGTGCCTGTCTCTGTGAGATGGTTTTTTGTACTTTTTCTAAGGTTGGGGCGGCTTCTGGGGTAAGGGTCCTTAGAGAACCAAGTTCTTCCCCCCCTTTCAAAAGATTGAAAAGGGGGGCTAGGTCTTCTGTAGGGATGCCTAGCCAAGGTCTTACCCAATTCAAAGCTCCACACAGCTGTTGGGCATCTGCCAAAGTGGACACTTTAGTGTTAATTGCCAATTTTTGCGGAACAATGGTCCGCTTAGTGATTTCGAGACCAAGGTATTTCCAGGGTGGCATCTTTTGAATTTTACTTTCTTGAAGCTCGAACCCTGCAGAAGTCAACGCATCGGTTGTCAGGGCAAGAGCGTGGGTAAGTGTGTCATCGTCAGGAGCACATATTAGAATGTCGTCGATGTAATGAAGTATGATGGTGTTCTTTGCTGCCGCGCAAACGGGGGACAGCAAGGAAGAGACGTACCGCTGGCAAATCACAGGCGAATTTTTCATGCCTTGCGGCAAGACTCTCCAGTGGTACCTCTTCCCTGGGGCTTCATGGTTGATGGCGGGAATCGTGAAGGCGAAGCGCTGAGCATCATCTGGGTCAAGGGGAATTTGGAAGAAGCAATCTTTAATGTCTAAAATGGCCAAATTCCAATTTTGGGGGAGCATGGTTGGGGACGGCATCCCTGGTTGGAGAATGCCCATATCTTCAATAATGTTGTTAATTTGGCAGAGGTCGTGGAGGAGTCGCCATTTGTCTTTGTTTGGTTTTTTGATAACAAAGACGGGGGAATTCCACGGTGACATGGATTCTACGATGTTACCTTTTTTCAGTTGCTCTTCCACGAGCTCTGTGAGCACCTTTAGTTTTTGTTTATTGAGCGGCCACTGTTCTACCCAAATAGGTTTGTCTGATTTCCAAGTCAATTTGTGGGTAGGGCGCTCTTCAGTGGCCGCTACTGAAAAATTTGAGGAGCTTTGGGCAGGTTAGTTGTAGCTCCCCATTGGGCTAAAACATCTCTCCCCCACAGGCTTTCCGCATAATCTAAAACAAATGGGCGAATAGAAGCTAATAGCCCACCTGGCCCCATAATTTGCACCACACTCTTTGATTGTTTAGCTAATTGGAAACCCCCTACACCCTGGATTCGCCCGGCAGCGCTTTGCAATTCCCATTGTGACGGCCATTCCCTTGTGGGAATGATTGTCACATCTGCTCCCGTGTCAAGCATCCTATTCACTTTTGTCGATTGCCCATTTTTTGTAAGTTTGCAGGTGAGCCGGGGTTTCTCAAGACTTAAAGTCTGAACCCAATTGCCATTGAATGTAGGTGGTGATATGTTTGATGTGTGCTCACACTGTTCAATTAAAGATGTAAAAATCGGTATCTCTTGTGCAATGATTTGACCCTTGGGCAAAACAACAGGTGGCTGAATACACATGATGCTTATGATGAATTTGTCAGTGAGTGTCGGTAGCACTCCTGGAATGATGGAAATTTCCGGGGGAGTGAATTTTGTGTCTCCTACGACAACGCACTTACACCCGAGTTGGTTCCAGGTACCTGGTGCCTGAAACTCGACCATCGCAGGCTTGTGCAGGGAGTCTACGATGATAAGAGACTCTACGAGGTGCAACCTGAAAGGGAAGGCACAAAGAGAAGTTGTAATAGTTGGTAAAGTTTGGTTAAGTGTGAAGGTCCTGTCTGGTGAAGTGGTCAGGTTTGAGGTGTGGGATTGGGGTCCTGTCCTGGTTTAGGGCAAATTTGGAGAGAATCCCCAAAAAGGGCTTCTCCAAAAGCAAACCCACAGGCCCCTTCCCCAATTGGTTCAGGAAGAATTCCTCGGAGAGAGGTGGAAAGAACCTGTTTATTTGACAAGCACAGCACCCCCCAGCACACACAATGAGCAATACCGGATGACACCACTCTTCCACTGCTCTGAGAAAGATGACAAATTCAGAAAAGTCTCTCCTGGGGGTTTGCTGTTGTCAGTCCCTCCGGTGCTGAGGCAGCTGCTGCAGCCACAAGGTGTAACCTCTCTCTCTCGGTGTTCTGAATCCCAGTCCGGAGCAGTCAGCAGGTCCAACGGGGAGGGGGGGGGGGGGGGGGGGGGAGAACAGTCCAGAAAGGAATTTGGACTGTTTAGCTAAGGTAACTAATGAGAAGGGGGGAAAGAAGCAAGAGCAAGCAAAGCAGAAGCGAAGCAGAAGCAAGAGCGAGAGCAAAAAGCAGGGCAAAAAGCAGAGAAGCCGCAACATGCTCTGGTGCTATCTGTATGTCCCGCCGAGTAGCTGATAGGAGGCCCAAAACAAAACTCTCACTCTGCCAGTCTTAAAGGCACAGAACATAATATCCAGCATAAATTACATACACACGAATGGGGATAACAGTCACCCTAGGACAGGTCCCCTCCCTGAATTCCCCCCATTATTGATGTTACTTCCCACCATATTTGTATAATTGCGCATGGAGGGGTTGCGCTCATAATTTAGTTTTTTGGCAGTTGTTCATTCCCCTCTGTGGATGCTCCCTGCCTCCTCTTGAGTTCGTAAAATTGGTTTCGTATGGGGCAGTCAGGCATCCAATGGCTTGGATCGCCACACAGGTGGCACTGTCCTTGGCTTGGCTTCCGTCTCTGCGTCGGTGTCTGTTGTGCTGTCATCACGTCTCTGCTGAAGTCTGCCGCCTCAGCAAAGGACACCCGGCGGGCTGGTGGTCTTGCTCCGGGGTCCTCCCTGAGGATTGATGGGACCTTTCGCTGGCAGACTTCAATCATCTTCTGGATGGTTGGTGGTGGATCCAACGGGAGACTCAAGATTGCAGCTTTGCAGGGTGTGTTAGCGTTAGCATTCGCTAATTCCACTAGGATTTCAGGTCGAGCGCTCTCCACCTGGACTTGTTGTTCAATAGCCCTGCGGAGACGCTCAACAAAAAGAATGAATGGTTCCCCTGGCCCCTGGAAAATTTTAGAAAAGGTGGGCTCCTGGGTGATAGGGCGGAGTGCTAGGAAAGCTCGCTCGGCCACCTTTGCACTCTCCCAGAGCGCTAAACGGGGGGTGACTCTGGCTTGAACAGCTCCGTCGGCCCCATTCCCAAGACCGACCAGTAGGTCGGTACAAACAACTTCACCACTAGGCGTTGTGGCAGTCTAGGTATTTTCCCACAATTGTGGAAAAATATCCCTTATCCCCTTTTTCCACGCCTCCTCCCACACCAAAAATTCGGTGGGGTTAAGGAGACATGAAAAAAGCGTCCGCAAGTTGGCGGGTACTACATTTGTATCTAATAAAGAGGCCCGGAGGAGTCCCCGGAAGTATTCGCTCTCTCGGGAAAACTCCTTTTGAGCTTTGCACAACTCCTTGATGGTGGAGTGGGGGAATGGGATCCATTGCGCTCTGGTGGGCCCTTCACCGTCTCTCTGGTAAGAGACTGGAGCTGCAGTTATTAAAGATGGCACAGTAAAATTCGAATCATCTTGATCTCCACTCCCGGAAGTCGGGGCGTGGGAACTGGGAGGCGGGGCGTGGGAACCCGGAAGCCAAGGGGAGGGGCTAGGTGTGGGAACCAGGGCGGAGCTAGGAGGTGGAGTTGATGGAATTGGCTCCGCCTGAGGGGCGTGTGCAAAAGGCAGGGCTTGGGAAGAAGGAGGGGAAAGGGGCATGTAGGAAGGCGGGGGATTGGGAGGAGAATTAACATAATTAGGGGCGGGGTTACAGAAATGGGAAGGGGTGGGGAAAGGGTTGGCGGGAGAAAGAAAAGGATTATGGGGAGAAGAAAAGCTGATGGCGGGAAAAGCCATGCGGTCGCAGCCGTTTTGAGCTCCATGGGAGCCATTTTGTGAAGAGGTCTGGGGGCTGCTGCCCTCTGAAACTGCAAATCTAACTTTGGGACGCACAACTGGGGACTCAGGGGAAAGGGAATCGGGGGATTGGAGAGAGCTCTCCGAAGTCTGGCCAGGACTTTGGAGGCAGGGGGTCAGGGAACCCTGAGGAGTGCCCGGCGAGCGGTAGAAAGCCGGCGCGGTGCTCTTGTGAACTGCTCTCCTAAGGGTTCTTCTATTCTCAGGGAAAGAAGGGGTGGAACAAGGGTCTGGGACATGAGGGTTTGGAGAACACGAATGGGGGGGTGGTTGTTCCTTCAATTTCTGTTTTTCTCTTAAAGCTGTTATAATTTGGAAGCTCCAATAAACTAATTTTTTGTTTTTTGATCTCGTTTTAGATTCTAATTGCACTAATTTGTCTCCAACTGAATTCCAGAATTTTATTTCATTAACTAAATCGGGGGAGATCTCTGGAAATTGAGTGAACAACCATATAACTAAATATTTTAACTCCCGCTTAACTATATTAACTTCCCTCCCCCCAAGGATATCCACAACTTGGAGAAACACTCTTTTCTGGGGGACAGAGAGTTTGCCACCCATCTCTGCCCCACAAAAACGAACTTTCGGAGTGAAACAAAAAAAAACGCTAACAAAAAACCCCAACCGCTAGCCCCAGCCTCATCGAGCCCAGGGCGAAACCTCCGACTCGACCAGGTGAAACCGGGAGATAGGGCGGGGGGGCAACTCCTGAAGTTGGGAAGCTGGAGTTACTCACCCCTGACCAGCGGGAAAGCGGGAAAAAAACCTCAGAGGTCCGCGGCTTCGATCCCGGATCGGCTCCTGGGTGTGGGAGGTGTCGATCCAATCCCTGTCCGGAGCGCTACAGCTAAAACGGGGTCTGCTCACAGAGCAGGGTAGCTTAACATCCACGGAGCAAGCGTCAGATGACGAAAAGGAGGCAAAACTCCTCTCGAGGCTGCTGACTCCTGCCGCAGGGTCCGGCGATCTCCTCACGCCCTATGTTGGTCGCCAATCTGCCACGCTGCTGCATCGAGTGCACTTTACTCCCCTGAGAGTGGGGGGGAGGCGGCGCCGGCTAGCTCGGAGCACAGCAGCAGCTAGCAGCGAGGGGCACTACCCGGATGCGTCAGGGACGTCTGGGCAGCGCCTTCGACAGGGCAGCAATATCAAGAGGAGCGGCAAAAGCGGAGAAGCTTGAGAGAAAAGAGGGTCTTAACTCGCCTGGTGCAGTCCAGAGGATTATTGTCTCATTGTCTCCAGGGGATCCAGGCGGGAAAAGGCAGGGGACAATGAGTAACGGCAGTATATAAAGGTGGTGTAACATAGGTACAAGAATCAATGGGGGAAACTGAGAGGGGAATTGAATATAACTGACATGGACAAGAACTAATGATATAAAAGTCAGGGAGGGGCTCGGAGCACCGGCCCAATCACCCTCCGAGGAAGGGAGAAGTTTCTGGAAGGATGGGGGGGGTTTCAGGAGATGAACAGGGCTCTGGAGGAGGGGAAAATGTAATAAGTGGGGTGGCTGCTAAGGGAACGGGGGTGGAGACAAGGGCTTGGCCGCCTTCCCAGAACAGGGGGGACCAAGTCAGGGAAAGGGGGAAACCAGCGCTGAACCATCAACATAGGCTTAGGGATGGAAAAGGGGGAGAACATTATAAGATGGGGAGAACAACAGCAACGGGGAAAACAATACAAATGGAAACTGAACCCACACCACAACAGGATGTCACAAAGGGATGAGGGAGAGATGGGCAGGGATACAGGAAGAATGAGAGTGATGCCCTGAGTGCTTTGCCACAAAGAAAGCCACAGGAAAGACACAGGTTCAGGTCATGAGCCTGCATGGAATGCCACCAGACCATGATCCGAGCATTCTGCCTACTCTGACGTCTTTATATCCTGGAAATTCTTAGATCTCTCATTCCTGGCCCTAGAAGGAGTCTTCAGATAGGAACGCACAGGGCAGAAGCCAGGAAATAGAGGCTGCAGTGCAGAAAACCAGGACACAGCCCCTACCATTAGCTGGGATGGTGCACATTTGACATGAGCTGGACAGAAAATTATGACTTACACTAAGGAGCCTCTGGGCCTGAGGCAATGCAGGACTGCTATAAAAGGCAGCCCAAGTCTCTGCTCTCTCATCCACTTCTCTCACCTCCTTCTCCTCAGGAATCAGGTGAGTGGGAAGCCTCTACTCCTCTTCCTCCTCCTGTTCCTCCTTCCAGAGCAGCTCTTGCCTGGCTGGAGGTCTCAGCTGAGAGGGGCTGTCGTAGTGCAGGGCTTGGACCTGCTTGTGCTGGGAGAGGGCAGGGGAGAGAAGGTCTTGTGCAGACAGAGAGAGGCTGGGACTTGGCTGAGGTGTCTCCTGGACTTTGAGCTGGGCCCTGCAATGTGGGCCAGGAGGTGCTTTGACCGCAGTGTATTTGGGTGCAGAGCTGCTTCTCCCGTGTCCTCACTCTGTGCTTCTCTCTGCCCTCTGTGCCAGGTGCACCTGTGACCCCGAGCCATGTCCTCCTGCAAGCCCTGTGACCCTTGCTGCCAGCCCTGCGGCCCCTGCCCGCTGGCCAGCAGCTGCAATGAGTGCTGTGTCAGGCAGTGCCAGAGCTCCCACGTTGTTATTCAGCCGCCTGCTGTGCTGGTGACCCTGCCTGGTCCCATCCTCAGCTCCTCCCCACAGAACACCGCCGTGGGATCCTCCACCTCTGCTGCTGTTGGCAACATCCTCAGCTGTGGCGGAGTGCCCATCAGCTCTGGCGGCTTTGACATCTCCTGCATCACCAACTGCTATGGCAGCAGTTGTTGTCGTCCCTGCTAGAGCTGCTGGCAACATCTTCTGGCAATAACTTCCACAACCTCAGGACGTGGAGCTTCGCTGAAAATGGGTCTTTGGAACATGGATTTTTGCCCTTTGATTTACTGATAGTTTTTCTCTATTCTCTTCCCTTCCTTTTCTGTCATCATCGTCCAATGCCACCCTACTGGGACCTGTTTTCCTCCCTCCATCCCTCTGCAGGCCAGGCAAACGGACACCCCCACTGTACCCCAGTGGCTGCTCCCGGTGTCCTCTTTCAGCTACCTTCTTCTCTTCCTTAGATTCAATAAAGGTTTTTGCATCCAAAGGTGGCCCTCTGTATTCTTCTTCCTTGTGTGGGAACTCCTCCACTCAGCTGAGGTCATAATCTGGAGGAAGCCGAGGGTAGACACTCCATGGTGGCCATTACTTTTGCCTTTTCCCTTGGAGATCCCAAACAAATGCCTGACTTCCCCAAAAGAGTGATCATTAGGAGAATATTATGTCAAATGGTCACAGGAGTGGTAATGTGAAACAGCAGTGCCTGGGGTATTCCACAACCCGCTGTCTTCAAACACCTCCCTCATATTCACCTTCTGCCGTGTTTCTTACCAGACTGGAACGGCTGTGTGGATTCATAGGATCAAGTGAGCATGGGGAGAGGGCTAAAACAATCCTCCCACCATGTTGGAGGCTGCCACATTTTCCATTTCTGCACGTGGGGGAGTATAAAACCTCCCATATTCCAGCCTCCACCTCCCAGACACGATCAACAGTTTTTCTCTATGTCACTCATTCTGTTTGATAACATCTATTTCCCACAGGTCCTGGCTTGGGACAAAGGGCACTGTGACCACACAACTCCCCCATCCCAACAGAGCCACCAGAACCCTGTCACCTGAAAGCCTTCATTGTTAAGCAGGAGCCAGGATCCTGGGTAATAGCTGAGAGCCCCAAGGCTGCCTGGAGGTGCCATCAAATGGATGGCCTGGGTTTAGGATTGTCCTTGAGAGATGTGGGTGCCGTGGCCCTGTCCAGGTTCCTGCAGAGAAGGAACTGGGGCCTGAGTGTGTGTCAGTGGCTGGCACTGGCTGGATCCTCCTCCTCTGCTGCTGTTGGCAGCATCCTCAGCTCTGACAGAGTGCCCATCAACCCAGGGGGCTTTGACATCTCCTGCATCACCAACTGCTATGATTGCAGCAGGAGATGCTTGCTCTGCTAAAGGCACCAGTGAAAGACCAGACAAGGAGATCAGAAGATGATTCCAGGCTCCAAATAAGAATATTGTGTCCATGGCTTTCGGAAGGGCTAAACATGTGCCTCCTGTGCTTCAAAGGGTGTCAGCTCTTTGGAAAGTGCCTGCCTTGACACTCTGAAAACATGGTCCATGCCTCTCATTTCTTTCCACTTCTTTCTCCTTTCTCACTTTTTCCTTTTTTATTTTCTCATTTTTTTCAGCCTTGACCCCTATCCTTGATCCTAGACTAGCTTAGGGCAGACTTCCCTCACTTCTGCCTCTATTGGGGACTGACCTTGGGCTGTCCATGCTGAGTTTTTTCACTCTTGCCTCCTCTCCAAAATTTAGTTTTTCTTTAGAGTCTTCAAATTCTACTGCATTCCAGCTTCTGGCTGTGTGTGTGGCTTGGGGTGGTTTTACCATGATTAGTCTATTTCCTTATCATCTGCTTCATGCCCCAAAAATGGTTGCTTTATCTCTAAAGTAGGTCCCAGGGGAGGGAGGAGCATTCAGTTTTTCAGCAGGCTTTTTCAAGCCTCACTTCCCAAGTGTCAGGTGTGCTGGGCAGTCTGATTTTTCTTCTTGTCTGCTTGGTTTTTTTTTTGTTAGTTTAGGCAAGAAGGCTTTTTCCCTTCCTGCTTTATTTGCTGTGAAGAGTGGAGCAAAATCAGGGATTCACCAGGTTCCCACCTGTTTTCCCGAAGAGCTGCCTGAAACTTCAGAAATTTTTTTTCCCCCTGAGACAGGAGCCAGTGCCATCTTTCTCCTCATCACTTGGCAGGCTGTGGTGATTTTTTTTTTCTTCCCTTGGCATTTTGGATTTTTGTTCTGGTGCGGGGAGGGGAGGGTGGGAGCAAGGTATGACAGTTCAATATCTAACATTTATTTACCTTTTCTCATGCAGTGTGGGCACTCTGTCAGTAAATGGTTGGGGTTTTCTTCACTTTCATTCACCAGCATTCATTTCTTATTTGTGGAAAATGATTGCTGGAACTATTTTTTTAGACTAAACACTCATTTCAGAGTGTTTTTCTCCTAAACTTACCTCTTAACTGGGACAGTGTGGTCCTTTCCTGTCTGGATCCTCACTAAACATGTCCTGCAAAAAAGGGTGCATCAAAAGCACAAAAGCCAAATGACAACATTGCCCACTGTCCTCTGAGGGGAACACTGGGAGAAAGAGATTTGCTTCTGCTGGCACACACAGGAATCAGAAAAATCCTGTGTAAATGAAAAACACTAAAGACACTTCTCATTACCATAACTGTTACAAAACAACAGAGACCTTAACTAGCTTTCAGACACACCCAGCTGCTGTCTTACTCTCCATCTTTTATGGGTCATGGGAAAGTAACTTGAAAAAGGTTGTGAGTTAAGGTAAAAACAATGGGATTACTCACCATTACCATCAGAGGAAAAACCAGGCTTGACTTGGAGAACATTCATCCTATTGCAAGAAACGGGGTGCGGGGGGGGAAGCACTACAATGCCTTTACTCCATCCCCAACTCTTTTTCTTTCTTTTCCCCTCCTTTGTTCCTGGTTCTTCTATTCCCACCACCCTTAAGCATCACAGTGGGATGCAGAATGGAGGGTTGCACTTGGTATGCAGCAGTGTCTTTCTGTGTAGTACTGCCAGACCTGCATAAGAAAATGAAGCAGGAATTCATCAGTTTGTCCTAAGTCACATTCTTCTGCTCCAAGGCACAATTGCAAGGCCCTGAGATTAAGTTTTTGGGGTGGGATATAGAAAACCTGGGCTAGAAAACACAAGGAGTTTGACTCAAAGCTGTTGATTCCTCCAAAGAAACTCTTCTACATCTCACAGTGGAGCAATACAAGCATGTGGTGCCTTCAGTTCAAGACATACTTGTAGGAAGTTCTCAACCTTTGTCTCAGCACCAGGTTGCTGAGCTGTAGAAGTGCATCTTGCATTGGCCCTGACAGGAGGAGGCTGTGTCCCATCTTGGCCACCAGCAACACTGAACCAGAAAGGATTGATTCAGGGATGACAGCCTGCCAAGGCCAGCAGGATTTATCAGCCTTGCTCCCTAAATATAAAGCAAGAAAGGAAGAGTGCAGGAGGCAGAGGCTGTGTTTCTGAAAGGACAAAGGCTGCACAATTCAGCTGTAAATGGGCTCCTTCTGCAATTGCAACAGTCAGCACTGTGGGACTCAATGGTCCACCAGTGGAGAGTCTCCTGGCCATGACCTGCACACGGTCCCAGGATGAGGCTTCCCAAGCTCAGACAGACACACGTGTGCTCACAGATAATTGCATGGAGCCAAACAAAAATGTGTACACTCACATAATGCCAAGAAGTATCACCAGCTGGGAACTCTGCTGTGGAGATACGGCATGTCCACTAACATGAAAGTCCTTGGGCACGAGGAAGTGAAGCAAAAGAGTGGTGCCCATTTCATGACAACTTGGACAAAAATAAACCCACAGGAATGACACAGGTCAACATTACCGATCTATATGGGATGCCACTGGCCCTTGATCAGAGTCCTTGGCCTGTGCTGAACTCTTTCTGCACTGGAAATCCTTAAACCTCTCATCCCACCACTTACAGAAGTAGCTCTTAGACAGGAAAGCATGAGAAATTAGCCAGGAAATGAAAAGGCTGCAGTGCAGGAAAACAGGACACAGCCCCTATTATTAGCTGGGAAGGTGCACATTTGACATGAGCTGGTCAGAAAATTATGGCTTCCACTAAGGAGCCTCTGGGCCTGAGGCAATGCAGTACTGCTATAAAAGGCAGCCCAAGTCTCTGCTCTCTCATCCACTTCTCTCACCTCCTCCTCCTCAGGAATCAGGTGAGTGCAAAGCCTGTTCTGCTGCTTCCAGAGAGCAGCTCTTGCCTGGCTGGAGGTCTCAGCTGAGAGGGGCTGTCGTAGTGCAGGGCTTGGACCTGCTTGTGGTGGGAGAGGGCAGGGGAGAGAAGGTCTTGTGCAGACAGAGAGAGGCTAGGACTTGGCTGAGGAGGCTTCTGGGCTTTGAGCTGGGCCCTGCAATGTGGGCCAGGAGGTGTCTTGACTGCAGTGTGTTTGGGTGCAGAGCTGCTTCTCCGGTGTTCTCACTCTGTGCTTCTCTCTGCCCTCTGTGCCAGGTGCACCTGTGACCCCGAGCCATGTCCTGCTGCAAGCCCTGTGACCCTTGCTGCCAGCCCTGCGGCCCCTGCCCGCTGGCCAGCAGCTGCAATGAGTGCTGTGTCAGGCAGTGCCAGAGCTCCCACGTTGTCATTGAGCCGCCTGCTGTGCTGGTGACCCTGCCTGGGCCCATCCTCAGCTCCTCCCCACAGAACACCGCCGTGGGATCCTCCACCTCTGCTGCTGTTGGCAACATCCTCAGCTGTGGCGGAGTGCCCATCAGCTCTGGGGGCTTTGACATCTCCTGCATCACCAACTGCTATGGTGGCAGCAGGTGCCGTCCCTGCTAAAACTCCTGGCAATGTCTTCTGGCAAGAATGCCCAGGACTTCATATAATGGTTTTGGGCAGGAAATAGAGCTTCAGAAAGTTGTGCTTAGAGCTTTGGACCATCACTTCCATCTTCTATTCTCCTCTCTTTTTCTGTCCCTCATCCCCCATGGCAGTCAATGTGGACCTGCCTTTTTTCCTACCTCTGCCGAGCAGTGCAAGGAACATCACATGGGAGCTCCATCTTAGTGGCTGCTCCTGGTGCTCTCTGCAAGCCATCTGCTTTGCTTCTCTCAGCTTATTAAAATTGTGTTGCATTCAAGCCCTGGTCTCTGAGTCGTCTCTTGTTCTGGGGCAACTCCTCCTGTCTGCTCAGGAAAAAGGTGGAGAGCGCAGTGTTTGAGGCTTGCTGCAGCGGATTTTATTTTTTGCCATTTGCACCTGGCTCTGATGAAGAACATCCCTGGCTACCTGGCAGCCAAAGGCCATCATGGAGAATTTATATCTAAATGAGTGGGGATGGGAAAGCACAACGCCTGGGGACAGCCCACAAAACTCACCTCTTCCTATCCTTCCTTCATTGCCTGGCCTAGGGCCTGTGACCAGAACACCTGGGAAGAGGGAGATGAGATCCAAACCTCACACAGTCCCTCAGCTCTCAACAGGGCCCAGTTGCTGCCCAGACATGCAGGGCTGATGGGACCGCACCTCTGGGCACAGCCAGCAGGGGCGCTGCTGGCTCCTGGCCGGGCGGGGCACAGGCAATGATTCCCCCATGGCAGCAGGGGGCGCTGTGGCGCGAGATCAGGGGTCATGGGTAATGGCGGCTTGACTGAGACTATAAGGAATGGAAGAAAGGCTTTGCATATACAAATTCCGAGGAGCAGCTGATCCAAAAGCTCCAGCTGGACCCTCGGTAGCAGCAAGCTGAAACGGCAGGAACAATTAAAATCCCGGGCTGGTGATCGAGATCTTTCAGAGGCTCGGCAGAGTGCCTGGTCCTGCTGGATGCCTCAGCTGGCAGGGACTGCAGGGCTACAGTGCAGCAAAACCCAGAGCAGTGCCAAAGAAGCAGCAGGTGGCCAACTGCAGCAGCCAGGCTAAAAGAGGAGCAAGGAAAGGCAGGGGGGGATTTTGAGCACCTGAACATATGGTGAAAAGTCTCACTTTTTGTGAGGTAGAGGGTTAACGAGGTCTCAGTGCAAGGACTGCCGTTACGAGCAGAGCTCCACTCACAGTAGAAGAAAGGCAGCAAGAGAAAGAGCCCCACTGTGGTGCCTAATTCTCCCCCCAGCGCTGTAGACTCTCTCCCATTTGATGGTAGAGAAATAAAGAGAGCCAGGGTCTGTACCCAAGCCTATTTTCCCACTACAAATATCTTATAATCTCTGGCCTCAAGGAGAAACCCACAGACAAGAGAAGTGCAGCCAGATGCCCTCCTCCACTGAGCGTGGAAACTTCTTTTCTATTTCTTAAGTCCACATTCATTATTATGTCCTACCAAGATATGGGAAAAAATTCTTAGAGGAAGAAGAATCAAAAGCAAAAGATTCTAACCGTCAAGTTCGTATAAAGTGTAGGGAGCAGCACTCAGCTCTGATATGTGGGTAGAACCAATTGTCCTAGATCTCACAGCAGAGCAACACCTCAATATGGGTTCCTTTGGTCCAAGAACCATTTGCCTGGTGGTCAGAGCCCTGCTCAGTCAGCACCAGCCTGCTGAGATACAGGAGTGCATCCGGCACTGGCCTGGAAAGGAGAAGCATGTGTACCACTCTGGCTACCAGCAATGTCCCACCTGAAAGGGATCCAATCAATGATAATAACCTGCAGAAGTAGGCAGGCTGCCTTGCGCTTTCGCCCTCTCCATAAAACAAGAAATGCAGAACACAGGAGGCAGAAGCTGATTTCTCTGCTGGTTCTCTTCCAGCTTGAAGCCATGAACATTCTGCTGGAGGTTCCATACAAAGAGCCATTCCTGATGGCAAAGGAAAGATGTTTCTCTCTGAGATCATGAACTCTCCAGGGAACAGTCCTGATGCTCTGACCTGCGCATACCCTCAGGAGGGTCACCCAAGCACAGAATGATGCGCCTGTGCTCAAACACACCAGCATGGAATAATGCAAAGATCTGTATGCTCACACAGGGTCAGCAAGGAGGCAAGAACAGACAGAAAAGATGTACAGTTCTGGGATCTCTGCTGATGAGATACTGCAGAAAAGTCTGACAGAAAATTACTCAGGTATCCTTGACAAAGATCAGGTGCCAGACAACTGCTGCTATTCCCAGAGGACCACCAGAGAGTGCACAGAAAGATGATGAGCCAAATGAGGCCAGTGAAATTTGTCTCTGAACTCTGGGAGAGTAGAAAAAGGATCCATCTCTCCCAGCAGATGCAGACCTGTGTGCAACAGTGACTGACCATCATGGAGAGATGGCAAAAGCAACAGAAAATGATGTGTCATGAGCCCTCACATGGCAGTCCATGGGCATGTGGGCAAGAAGGACGAGACTGACGCCCATTTCCTGACAACTTGGACAAAACCAAACCCACAGGAATGACACAGGAGAACATATTTGTCCAAAGAGGATGCTGCCAGCTGATGGTCTCAGCATTCTAAAAGCTCTTGGCATTGTTTTTGCCCAGGAAATCCACAAATCTCTCATCCCAACATTTAGAGAAATGATCTTTCATGTAGGAAAGACTAGAGAATTAGCCAGGAAATGAAAAGGCAGACGTACAGGAAACCAGGATAGAACCCCTGACATTAGCTGGGATGGTTCATATTTGACATGAGCTGGTCAGAAAATTATGGCTTCCACTAAGGAGCCACTGGGCCTGAGGCAATGCAGGACTGCTATAAAAGACAGCCCAAGTCTCTGCTCTCTCATCCACTTCTCTCACCTCCTCCTCCTCAGGAATCAGGTGAGTGGGAAGCCTCTTCTCCTTCACCTTCTGCTGCTGCTTCCAGAGCAGCTCTTGCCTGGCTGGAGATCATAGCTGAGATGGACTAAAAGGGGCCAGGGCTTGGACCTGCTTGTGCTGGGAGAGGGCAGGGGAGAGAAGGTCTTGTGCAGACAGAGAGAGGCTTGGACTTGGCTGAGGAGGCTACTGGGCTTTGAGCTGGGCCCTGCAATGTGGGCCAGGAGGTGTCTTGACTGCAGAGTGTTTGGGTGCAGAGCTGCTTTTCTTGTGTCCTCACTTTGTGCTTCTCTCTGCCCTCTGTGCCAGGTGCGCCTGTGAGCCCGAGCCATGTCCTGCTGCAAGCCCTGTGACCCTTGCTGCCAGCCCTGCGGCCCCTGCCCGCTGGCCAGCAGCTGCAATGAGTGCTGTGTCAGGCAGTGCCAGAGCTCCCACGTTGTCATTGAGCCGCCTGCTGTGCTGGTAACCCTGCCTGGCCCCATCCTCAGCTCCTCCCCACAGAACACCGCCGTGGGATCCTCCACCTCTGCTGCTGTTGGCAACATCCTCAGCTGTGGCGGAGTGCCCATCAGCTCTGGGGGCTTTGACATCTCCTGCATCACCAACTGCTATGGTGGCAGCAGGTGCCGTCCCTGCTAAAGCTCCTGGCAATGTCTTCTGGCAAGAATGCCCAGGACTTCATATAATGGTTTTGGGCAGGACATAGAGCTTCAGAAAGTTGTGCTTAGAGCTTTGGACCATCACTTCCTTGTTCTATTCTCCTCTCCTTTTCTGTCCCTCATCCCCCATGGCAGTCAATGTGGACCTGCCTTTTTTCCTACCTCTTCGAGCAGTGCAAGGAACATCACATGGGATCTCCATCTTAGTGGCTGCTCCTGGTGCTCTCTGCGAGCCATCTGCTTTTCTTCTTTCAGCTTATTAAAATTGTGTTGCATTCAATCCCTGGTCTCTGAGTCGTCTCTTGTTCTGGGGCAACTCCTCCTGTCTGCTCAGGAAAAAGGTGGAGAGCGCAGTGTTTGAGGCTTGCTGCAGCGGATTTTATTTTGTGCCATTTGCACCTGGCTCTGATGAAGAACATCCCTGCTACCTGGCAGCCAAAGGCCATCATGGAGATTTTATCTCTAAAGGAGTGGGGATGGGAAACCACAACGCCTGGGGACAGCCCACAAAACTCACCTCTTCCTATCCTTCCTTCATTGCCTGGCCTAGGGCCTGTGACCAGAACACCTGGGAAGAGGGAGATGAGACCCAAACCTCACACAGTCCCTCAGCACTCAGCAGGGCCCAGTTGCTGCCCAGACATGCAGGGCTGATGGGACCGCACCTCCGGGCACAGCCAGCAGGGGCGCTGGTGGCTCCCGGCCGGGCAGGGCATGGGCAATGATTCCCCCATGGCAGCAGGGGGCGCTGTGGCGCGAGATCAGGGGTCATGGGTAATGGCGGCTTGACTGAGAGTATAAGGAATGGAAGAAAGGCTTTGCATATACAAATTCCGAGGAGCAGCTGATCCAAAAGCTCCAGCTGGACCCTCGGTAGCAGCAAGCTGGAACGGCAGGAACAATTAAAAATCTCGGGCTGGTGAACAAGATCTTTCAGAGGCTCGGCAGATGTGCCTGGTCCTGCTGGATGCCTCAGCTGGCAGGGACTGCAGGGCTACAGTGCAGCAAAACCCAGAGCAGTGCCAAAGAAGCAGCAGGTGGCCAACTGCAGCAGCCAGGCTAAAAGAGGAGCAAGGAAAGGCAGGGGGGGATTTGAGCACCTGAACATATGGTGAAAAGTCTCACTTTTTGTGAGGTAGAGGGTTAACGAGGTCTCAGTGCAAGGACTGCCGTTACGAGCAGAGCTCCACTCACAGTAGAAGAAAGGCAGCAAGAGAAAGAGCCCCACTGTGGTGCCTAATTCTCCCCCCAGCGCTGTAGACTCTCTCCCATTTGATGGTAGAGAAATAAAGAGAGCCAGGGTCTGTACCCAAGCCTATTTTCCCACTACAAATATCTTATAATCTCTGGCCTCAAGGAGAAACCCACAGACAAGAGAAGTGCAGCCAGATGCCCTCCTCCACTGAGCGTGGAAACTTCTTTTCTATTTCTTAAGTCCACATTCATTATTATGTCCTACCAAGATATGGGAAAAAATTCTTAGAGGAAGAAGAATCAAAAGCAAAAGATTCTAACCGTCAAGTTCGTATAAAGTGTAGGGAGCAGCACTCAGCTCTGATATGTGGGTAGAACCAATTGTCCTAGATCTCACAGCAGAGCAACACCTCAATATGGGTTCCTTTGGTCCAAGAACCATTTGCCTGGTGGTCAGAGCCCTGCTCAGTCAGCACCAGCCTGCTGAGATACAGGAGTGCATCCGGCACTGGCCTGGAAAGGAGAAGCATGTGTACCACTCTGGCTACCAGCAATGTCCCACCTGAAAGGGATCCAATCAATGATAATAACCTGCAGAAGTAGGCAGGCTGCCTTGCGCTTTCGCCCTCTCCATAAAACAAGAAATGCAGAACACAGGAGGCAGAAGCTGATTTCTCTGCTGGTTCTCTTCCAGCTTGAAGCCATGAACATTCTGCTGGAGGTTCCATACAAAGAGCCATTCCTGATGGCAAAGGAAAGATGTTTCTCTCTGAGATCATGAACTCTCCAGGGAACAGTCCTGATGCTCTGACCTGCGCATACCCTCAGGAGGGTCACCCAAGCACAGAATGATGCGCCTGTGCTCAAACACACCAGCATGGAATAATGCAAAGATCTGTATGCTCACACAGGGTCAGCAAGGAGGCAAGAACAGACAGAAAAGATGTACAGTTCTGGGATCTCTGCTGATGAGATACTGCAGAAAAGTCTGACAGAAAATTACTCAGGTATCCTTG
Organism: Serinus canaria; assembly: GCF_022539315.1. Classification (NCBI taxonomy): domain Eukaryota; kingdom Metazoa; phylum Chordata; class Aves; order Passeriformes; family Fringillidae; genus Serinus; species Serinus canaria. The sequence goes on along the minus strand of NC_066340.1, from coordinate 3,346,028 downwards.
ACAAAGATCAGGTGCCAGACAACTGCTGCTATTCCCAGAGGACCACCAGAGAGTGCACAGAAAGATGATGAGCCAAATGAGGCCAGTGAAATTTGTCTCTGAACTCTGGGAGAGTAGAAAAAGGATCCATCTCTCCCAGCAGATGCAGACCTGTGTGCAACAGTGACTGACCATCATGGAGAGATGGCAAAAGCAACAGAAAATGATGTGTCATGAGCCCTCACATGGCAGTCCATGGGCATGTGGGCAAGAAGGACGAGACTGACGCCCATTTCCTGACAACTTGGACAAAACCAAACCCACAGGAATGACACAGGAGAACATATTTGTCCAAAGAGGATGCTGCCAGCTGATGGTCTCAGCATTCTAAAAGCTCTTGGCATTGTTTTTGCCCAGGAAATCCACAAATCTCTCATCCCAACATTTAGAGAAATGATCTTTCATGTAGGAAAGACTAGAGAATTAGCCAGGAAATGAAAAGGCAGACGTACAGGAAACCAGGATAGAACCCCTGACATTAGCTGGGATGGTTCATATTTGACATGAGCTGGTCAGAAAATTATGGCTTCCACTAAGGAGCCACTGGGCCTGAGGCAATGCAGGACTGCTATAAAAGACAGCCCAAGTCTCTGCTCTCTCATCCACTTCTCTCACCTCCTCCTCCTCAGGAATCAGGTGAGTGGGAAGCCTCTTCTCCTTCACCTTCTGCTGCTGCTTCCAGAGCAGCTCTTGCCTGGCTGGAGATCATAGCTGAGATGGACTAAAAGGGGCCAGGGCTTGGACCTGCTTGTGCTGGGAGAGGGCAGGGGAGAGAAGGTCTTGTGCAGACAGAGAGAGGCTTGGACTTGGCTGAGGAGGCTACTGGGCTTTGAGCTGGGCCCTGCAATGTGGGCCAGGAGGTGTCTTGACTGCAGAGTGTTTGGGTGCAGAGCTGCTTTTCTTGTGTCCTCACTTTGTGCTTCTCTCTGCCCTCTGTGCCAGGTGCGCCTGTGAGCCCGAGCCATGTCCTGCTGCAAGCCCTGTGACCCTTGCTGCCAGCCCTGCGGCCCCTGCCCGCTGGCCAGCAGCTGCAATGAGTGCTGTGTCAGGCAGTGCCAGAGCTCCCACGTTGTCATTGAGCCGCCTGCTGTGCTGGTAACCCTGCCTGGCCCCATCCTCAGCTCCTCCCCACAGAACACCGCCGTGGGATCCTCCACCTCTGCTGCTGTTGGCAACATCCTCAGCTGTGGCGGAGTGCCCATCAGCTCTGGGGGCTTTGACATCTCCTGCATCACCAACTGCTATGGTGGCAGCAGGTGCCGTCCCTGCTAAAGCTCCTGGCAATGTCTTCTGGCAAGAATGCCCAGGACTTCATATAATGGTTTTGGGCAGGACATAGAGCTTCAGAAAGTTGTGCTTAGAGCTTTGGACCATCACTTCCTTGTTCTATTCTCCTCTCCTTTTCTGTCCCTCATCCCCCATGGCAGTCAATGTGGACCTGCCTTTTTTCCTACCTCTTCGAGCAGTGCAAGGAACATCACATGGGATCTCCATCTTAGTGGCTGCTCCTGGTGCTCTCTGCGAGCCATCTGCTTTTCTTCTTTCAGCTTATTAAAATTGTGTTGCATTCAATCCCTGGTCTCTGAGTCGTCTCTTGTTCTGGGGCAACTCCTCCTGTCTGCTCAGGAAAAAGGTGGAGAGCGCAGTGTTTGAGGCTTGCTGCAGCGGATTTTATTTTGTGCCATTTGCACCTGGCTCTGATGAAGAACATCCCTGCTACCTGGCAGCCAAAGGCCATCATGGAGATTTTATCTCTAAAGGAGTGGGGATGGGAAACCACAACGCCTGGGGACAGCCCACAAAACTCACCTCTTCCTATCCTTCCTTCATTGCCTGGCCTAGGGCCTGTGACCAGAACACCTGGGAAGAGGGAGATGAGACCCAAACCTCACACAGTCCCTCAGCACTCAGCAGGGCCCAGTTGCTGCCCAGACATGCAGGGCTGATGGGACCGCACCTCCGGGCACAGCCAGCAGGGGCGCTGGTGGCTCCCGGCCGGGCAGGGCATGGGCAATGATTCCCCCATGGCAGCAGGGGGCGCTGTGGCGCGAGATCAGGGGTCATGGGTAATGGCGGCTTGACTGAGACTATAAGGAATGGAAGAAAGGCTTTGCATATACAAATTCCGAGGAGCAGCTGATCCAAAAGCTCCAGCTGGACCCTCGGTAGCAGCAAGCTGGAACGGCAGGAACAATTAAAAATCTCGGGCTGGTGAACAAGATCTTTCAGAGGCTCGGCAGATGTGCCTGGTCCTGCTGGATGCCTCAGCTGGCAGGGACTGCAGGGCTACAGTGCAGCAAAACCCAGAGCAGTGCCAAAGAAGCAGCAGGTGGCCAACTGCAGCAGCCAGGCTAAAAGAGGAGCAAGGAAAGGCAGGGGGGGATTTTGAGCACCTGAACATATGGTGAAAAGTCTCACTTTTTGTGAGGTAGAGGGTTAACGAGGTCTCAGTGCAAGGACTGCCGTTACGAGCAGAGCTCCACTCACAGTAGAAGAAAGGCAGCAAGAGAAAGAGCCCCACTGTGGTGCCTAATTCTCCCCCCAGCGCTGTAGACTCTCTCCCATTTGATGGTAGAGAAATAAAGAGAGCCAGGGTCTGTACCCAAGCCTATTTTCCCACTACAAATATCTTATAATCTCTGGCCTCAAGGAGAAACCCACAGACAAGAGAAGTGCAGCCAGATGCCCTCCTCCACTGAGCGTGGAAACTTCTTTTCTATTTCTTAAGTCCACATTCATTATTATGTCCTACCAAGATATGGGAAAAAATTCTTAGAGGAAGAAGAATCAAAAGCAAAAGATTCTAACCGTCAAGTTCGTATAAAGTGTAGGGAGCAGCACTCAGCTCTGATATGTGGGTAGAACCAATTGTCCTAGATCTCACAGCAGAGCAACACCTCAATATGGGTTCCTTTGGTCCAAGAACCATTTGCCTGGTGGTCAGAGCCCTGCTCAGTCAGCACCAGCCTGCTGAGATACAGGAGTGCATCCGGCACTGGCCTGGAAAGGAGAAGCATGTGTACCACTCTGGCTACCAGCAATGTCCCACCTGAAAGGGATCCAATCAATGATAATAACCTGCAGAAGTAGGCAGGCTGCCTTGCGCTTTCGCCCTCTCCATAAAACAAGAAATGCAGAACACAGGAGGCAGAAGCTGATTTCTCTGCTGGTTCTCTTCCAGCTTGAAGCCATGAACATTCTGCTGGAGGTTCCATACAAAGAGCCATTCCTGATGGCAAAGGAAAGATGTTTCTCTCTGAGATCATGAACTCTCCAGGGAACAGTCCTGATGCTCTGACCTGCGCATACCCTCAGGAGGGTCACCCAAGCACAGAATGATGCGCCTGTGCTCAAACACACCAGCATGGAATAATGCAAAGATCTGTATGCTCACACAGGGTCAGCAAGGAGGCAAGAACAGACAGAAAAGATGTACAGTTCTGGGATCTCTGCTGATGAGATACTGCAGAAAAGTCTGACAGAAAATTACTCAGGTATCCTTGACAAAGATCAGGTGCCAGACAACTGCTGCTATTCCCAGAGGACCACCAGAGAGTGCACAGAAAGATGATGAGCCAAATGAGGCCAGTGAAATTTGTCTCTGAACTCTGGGAGAGTAGAAAAAGGATCCATCTCTCCCAGCAGATGCAGACCTGTGTGCAACAGTGACTGACCATCATGGAGAGATGGCAAAAGCAACAGAAAATGATGTGTCATGAGCCCTCACATGGCAGTCCATGGGCATGTGGGCAAGAAGGACGAGACTGACGCCCATTTCCTGACAACTTGGACAAAACCAAACCCACAGGAATGACACAGGAGAACATATTTGTCCAAAGAGGATGCTGCCAGCTGATGGTCTCAGCATTCTAAAAGCTCTTGGCATTGTTTTTGCCCAGGAAATCCACAAATCTCTCATCCCAACATTTAGAGAAATGATCTTTCATGTAGGAAAGACTAGAGAATTAGCCAGGAAATGAAAAGGCAGACGTACAGGAAACCAGGATAGAACCCCTGACATTAGCTGGGATGGTTCATATTTGACATGAGCTGGTCAGAAAATTATGGCTTCCACTAAGGAGCCACTGGGCCTGAGGCAATGCAGGACTGCTATAAAAGACAGCCCAAGTCTCTGCTCTCTCATCCACTTCTCTCACCTCCTCCTCCTCAGGAATCAGGTGAGTGGGAAGCCTCTTCTCCTTCACCTTCTGCTGCTGCTTCCAGAGCAGCTCTTGCCTGGCTGGAGATCATAGCTGAGATGGACTAAAAGGGGCCAGGGCTTGGACCTGCTTGTGCTGGGAGAGGGCAGGGGAGAGAAGGTCTTGTGCAGACAGAGAGAGGCTTGGACTTGGCTGAGGAGGCTACTGGGCTTTGAGCTGGGCCCTGCAATGTGGGCCAGGAGGTGTCTTGACTGCAGAGTGTTTGGGTGCAGAGCTGCTTTTCTTGTGTCCTCACTTTGTGCTTCTCTCTGCCCTCTGTGCCAGGTGCGCCTGTGAGCCCGAGCCATGTCCTGCTGCAAGCCCTGTGACCCTTGCTGCCAGCCCTGCGGCCCCTGCCCGCTGGCCAGCAGCTGCAATGAGTGCTGTGTCAGGCAGTGCCAGAGCTCCCACGTTGTCATTGAGCCGCCTGCTGTGCTGGTAACCCTGCCTGGCCCCATCCTCAGCTCCTCCCCACAGAACACCGCCGTGGGATCCTCCACCTCTGCTGCTGTTGGCAACATCCTCAGCTGTGGCGGAGTGCCCATCAGCTCTGGGGGCTTTGACATCTCCTGCATCACCAACTGCTATGGTGGCAGCAGGTGCCGTCCCTGCTAAAGCTCCTGGCAATGTCTTCTGGCAAGAATGCCCAGGACTTCATATAATGGTTTTGGGCAGGACATAGAGCTTCAGAAAGTTGTGCTTAGAGCTTTGGACCATCACTTCCTTGTTCTATTCTCCTCTCCTTTTCTGTCCCTCATCCCCCATGGCAGTCAATGTGGACCTGCCTTTTTTCCTACCTCTTCGAGCAGTGCAAGGAACATCACATGGGATCTCCATCTTAGTGGCTGCTCCTGGTGCTCTCTGCGAGCCATCTGCTTTTCTTCTTTCAGCTTATTAAAATTGTGTTGCATTCAATCCCTGGTCTCTGAGTCGTCTCTTGTTCTGGGGCAACTCCTCCTGTCTGCTCAGGAAAAAGGTGGAGAGCGCAGTGTTTGAGGCTTGCTGCAGCGGATTTTATTTTGTGCCATTTGCACCTGGCTCTGATGAAGAACATCCCTGCTACCTGGCAGCCAAAGGCCATCATGGAGATTTTATCTCTAAAGGAGTGGGGATGGGAAACCACAACGCCTGGGGACAGCCCACAAAACTCACCTCTTCCTATCCTTCCTTCATTGCCTGGCCTAGGGCCTGTGACCAGAACACCTGGGAAGAGGGAGATGAGACCCAAACCTCACACAGTCCCTCAGCACTCAGCAGGGCCCAGTTGCTGCCCAGACATGCAGGGCTGATGGGACCGCACCTCCGGGCACAGCCAGCAGGGGCGCTGGTGGCTCCCGGCCGGGCAGGGCATGGGCAATGATTCCCCCATGGCAGCAGGGGGCGCTGTGGCGCGAGATCAGGGGTCATGGGTAATGGCGGCTTGACTGAGACTATAAGGAATGGAAGAAAGGCTTTGCATATACAAATTCCGAGGAGCAGCTGATCCAAAAGCTCCAGCTGGACCCTCGGTAGCAGCAAGCTGGAACGGCAGGAACAATTAAAAATCTCGGGCTGGTGAACAAGATCTTTCAGAGGCTCGGCAGATGTGCCTGGTCCTGCTGGATGCCTCAGCTGGCAGGGACTGCAGGGCTACAGTGCAGCAAAACCCAGAGCAGTGCCAAAGAAGCAGCAGGTGGCCAACTGCAGCAGCCAGGCTAAAAGAGGAGCAAGGAAAGGCAGGGGGGGATTTTGAGCACCTGAACATATGGTGAAAAGTCTCACTTTTTGTGAGGTAGAGGGTTAACGAGGTCTCAGTGCAAGGACTGCCGTTACGAGCAGAGCTCCACTCACAGTAGAAGAAAGGCAGCAAGAGAAAGAGCCCCACTGTGGTGCCTAATTCTCCCCCCAGCGCTGTAGACTCTCTCCCATTTGATGGTAGAGAAATAAAGAGAGCCAGGGTCTGTACCCAAGCCTATTTTCCCACTACAAATATCTTATAATCTCTGGCCTCAAGGAGAAACCCACAGACAAGAGAAGTGCAGCCAGATGCCCTCCTCCACTGAGCTTGGAAACTTCTTTTCTATTTCTTAAGTCCACATTCATTATTATGTCCTACCAAGATATGGGAAAAATTTCTTGGAGGAAGAAGAATCAAAAGCAAAAGATTCTAACCGTCAAGTTCGTATAAAGTGTAGGGAGCAGCACTCAGCTCTGATATGTGGGTAGAACCAATTGTCCTAGATCTCACAGCAGAGCAACACCTCAATATGGGTTCCTTTGGTCCAAGAACCATTTGCCTGGTGGTCAGAGCCCTGCTCAGTCAGCACCAGCCTGCTGAGATACAGGAGTGCATCCGGCACTGGCCTGGAAAGGAGAAGCATGTGTACCACTCTGGCTACCAGCAATGTCCCACCTGAAAGGGATCCAATCAATGATAATAACCTGCAGAAGTAGGCAGGCTGCCTTGCGCTTTCGCCCTCTCCATAAAACAAGAAATGCAGAACACAGGAGGCAGAAGCTGATTTCTCTGCTGGTTCTCTTCCAGCTTGAAGCCATGAACATTCTGCTGGAGGTTCCATACAAAGAGCCATTCCTGATGGCAAAGGAAAGATGTTTCTCTCTGAGATCATGAACTCTCCAGGGAACAGTCCTGATGCTCTGACCTGCGCATACCCTCAGGAGGGTCACCCAAGCACAGAATGATGCGCCTGTGCTCAAACACACCAGCATGGAATAATGCAAAGATCTGTATGCTCACACAGGGTCAGCAAGGAGGCAAGAACAGACAGAAAAGATGTACAGTTCTGGGATCTCTGCTGATGAGATACTGCAGAAAAGTCTGACAGAAAATTACTCAGGTATCCTTGACAAAGATCAGGTGCCAGACAACTGCTGCTATTCCCAGAGGACCACCAGAGAGTGCACAGAAAGATGATGAGCCAAATGAGGCCAGTGAAATTTGTCTCTGAACTCTGGGAGAGTAGAAAAAGGATCCATCTCTCCCAGCAGATGCAGACCTGTGTGCAACAGTGACTGACCATCATGGAGAGATGGCAAAAGCAACAGAAAATGATGTGTCATGAGCCCTCACATGGCAGTCCATGGGCATGTGGGCAAGAAGGACGAGACTGACGCCCATTTCCTGACAACTTGGACAAAACCAAACCCACAGGAATGACACAGGAGAACATATTTGTCCAAAGAGGATGCTGCCAGCTGATGGTCTCAGCATTCTAAAAGCTCTTGGCATTGTTTTTGCCCAGGAAATCCACAAATCTCTCATCCCAACATTTAGAGAAATGATCTTTCATGTAGGAAAGACTAGAGAATTAGCCAGGAAATGAAAAGGCAGACGTACAGGAAACCAGGATAGAACCCCTGACATTAGCTGGGATGGTTCATATTTGACATGAGCTGGTCAGAAAATTATGGCTTCCACTAAGGAGCCACTGGGCCTGAGGCAATGCAGGACTGCTATAAAAGACAGCCCAAGTCTCTGCTCTCTCATCCACTTCTCTCACCTCCTCCTCCTCAGGAATCAGGTGAGTGGGAAGCCTCTTCTCCTTCACCTTCTGCTGCTGCTTCCAGAGCAGCTCTTGCCTGGCTGGAGATCATAGCTGAGATGGACTAAAAGGGGCCAGGGCTTGGACCTGCTTGTGCTGGGAGAGGGCAGGGGAGAGAAGGTCTTGTGCAGACAGAGAGAGGCTTGGACTTGGCTGAGGAGGCTACTGGGCTTTGAGCTGGGCCCTGCAATGTGGGCCAGGAGGTGTCTTGACTGCAGAGTGTTTGGGTGCAGAGCTGCTTTTCTTGTGTCCTCACTTTGTGCTTCTCTCTGCCCTCTGTGCCAGGTGCGCCTGTGAGCCCGAGCCATGTCCTGCTGCAAGCCCTGTGACCCTTGCTGCCAGCCCTGCGGCCCCTGCCCGCTGGCCAGCAGCTGCAATGAGTGCTGTGTCAGGCAGTGCCAGAGCTCCCACGTTGTCATTGAGCCGCCTGCTGTGCTGGTAACCCTGCCTGGCCCCATCCTCAGCTCCTCCCCACAGAACACCGCCGTGGGATCCTCCACCTCTGCTGCTGTTGGCAACATCCTCAGCTGTGGCGGAGTGCCCATCAGCTCTGGGGGCTTTGACATCTCCTGCATCACCAACTGCTATGGTGGCAGCAGGTGCCGTCCCTGCTAAAGCTCCTGGCAATGTCTTCTGGCAAGAATGCCCAGGACTTCATATAATGGTTTTGGGCAGGACATAGAGCTTCAGAAAGTTGTGCTTAGAGCTTTGGACCATCACTTCCTTGTTCTATTCTCCTCTCCTTTTCTGTCCCTCATCCCCCATGGCAGTCAATGTGGACCTGCCTTTTTTCCTACCTCTTCGAGCAGTGCAAGGAACATCACATGGGATCTCCATCTTAGTGGCTGCTCCTGGTGCTCTCTGCGAGCCATCTGCTTTTCTTCTCTCAGCTTATTAAAATTGTGTTGCATTCAAGCCCTGGTCTCTGAGTCGTCTCTTGTTCTGGGGCAACTCCTCCTGTCTGCTCAGGAAAAAGGTGGAGAGCGCAGTGTTTGAGGCTTGCTGCAGCGGATTTTATTTTGTGCCATTTGCACCTGGCTCTGATGAAGAACATCCCTGCTACCTGGCAGCCAAAGGCCATCATGGAGATTTTATCTCTAAAGGAGTGGGGATGGGAAACCACAACGCCTGGGGACAGCCCACAAACTCACCTCTTCCTATCCTTCCTTCATTGCCTGGCCTAGGGCCTGTGACCAGAACACCTGGGAAGAGGGAGATGAGACCCAAACCTCACACAGTCCCTCAGCACTCAACAGGGCCCAGTTGCTGCCCAGACATGCAGGGCTGATGGGACCGCAACCTCCGGGCACAGCCAGCAGGGGCGCTGGTGGCTCCCGGCCAGGCAGGGACATGGCGATGATTCCCCCACGGCAGCAGGGGGCGCTGTGGCATCAGTTTGGGTTCACGCAGTAATGGCAGTTTGAACAGGAGGGGAAGGGATCGAAGAAAGGTTTTGCTTTAGAATGCTTGAGGGGCAGCTGATCTCAGAACCCCAGCTGGACTGTCAGGAGCAGCAAGCTGGAATGGCAGGATTGAATAACAGTTTCCGGGTGGTAGACGTGATTTATGAGAAGCTCTGCATCTGTTGCTGTAAGAGCAGGATGTCTCAACAGGCAGGGAGCAACAGTGCAGAAAAACCCAGAGCAGTGCCAAAAAGGAAGCAGGGGCCCAAAAATCACAGCCTGGCTCCAAGCAGTGGAAGGAAAGACAGGGTGGGAGTTTTCCGAGCACCCGAACACCTGCTGAAAACTACGTCTTTTCGTGAGGTAGAGGGTTAATAAGGTCCTAGTGCAACAGCTGCTCCTAGGAGCAGAGCTCCACTCACAGCAGAAGAAATGCAGCAGGCGATGGAACACCGCAGTGCTGACAAATCTCCTCACAGTGCTGCATTGTCTACCCTTCTGAAAACAGAGAGAGAAAGAGAGCTCGGGGCTGCACCCAAGCCCATTTTCCCACTCCAAATATCTCGGCACCTCTGGCCTCCAGGAGAAACCCACAGATAAGAGAAGTGCAGCCAGATGCCCTCCTCCACTGAGCGTGGACAATTCTTTTCTTTTCTTATGTACCCAGTCATTAATGTTTCCAAGCAAGTTATGGGACAAACTTCCTTGTGGAAGAATCAAAAGGAATGATTCTAACCCTCAACATCATTTAAAGGGTAGGCAGCAGCACTCGCTATGTTATGTGGCTTTATCTCACAGCAGAGCAACACAGGAATACGGGCTCCATTGGTCCAAAAACCATTTGCTGGGCGGTCAGTGCCCTGCTCAGTCAGTACCAGGCTGCTGAGATACAGGAGTGAATCCGGCACTGGCCTGGAAAGGAGAAGCATGTGTACCATCCTGGCCATCAGCAATGTCCCACCTGAAAGGGATCCACTCAATGATAATAACCTGCAGAAGTAGGCAGGTTGTCTTTCTCTTTCTCCCTCTCCATAAAACAAGAAATGCAGAACGCAGGAGGCAGAAGCTGATTTCTCTGCTGGTTCTCTGCCAGCTTGAAGCCATGAACATTCTGCTGGAGGTTCCATACAAAGAGCCATTCCTGATGGCAAAGGAAAGATGTTTCTCTCTGAGATCATGAACTCTCCAGGGAACAGTCCTGATGCTCTGACCTGCACATACCCTCAGGAGGGTCACCAAAGCACAGAATGATGTGCCTGTGCTCAAACACACCAACATGGAATAATGCAAAGATCTGTATGCCCACACAGGGTCAGCAAGGAGGCAAGAACAGACAGAAAAGATGTGCAGTTCTGGGATCTCGGCTGATGAGATACTGGGGAAAAGTCTGACAGAAAATTACTCAGGTATCCTTGACAAAGATCAGGTGCCAGACAACTGCTGCTATTCCCAGAGGACCACCAGAGAGTGCACAGAAAGATGATGAGCCAAATGAGGCCAGTGAAATTTGTCTCTGAACTCTGGGAGAGTAGAAAAAGGATCCATCTCTCCCAGCAGATGCAGACCTGTGTGCAACAGTGACTGACCATCATGGAGAGATGGCAAAAGCAACAGAAAATGATGTGTCATGAGCCCTCACATGGCAGTCCATGGGCATGTGGGCAAGAAGGACGAGACTGACGCCCATTTCCTGACAACTTGGACAAAACCAAACCCACAGGAATGACACAGGAGAACATATTTGTCCAAAGAGGATGCTGCCAGCTGATGGTCTCAGCATTCTAAAAGCTCTTGGCATTGTTTTTGCCCAGGAAATCCACAAATCTCTCATCCCAACATTTAGAGAAATGATCTTTCATGTAGGAAAGACTAGAGAATTAGCCAGGAAATGAAAAGGCAGACGCACAGGAAACCAGGATAGAACCCCTGACATTAGCTGGGATGGTGCACATTTGACATGAGCTGGTCAGAAAATTATGGCTTCCACTAAGGAGCCTCTGGGCCTGAGGCAATGCAGGACTGCTATAAAAGGCAGCCCAATCTCTGCTCTCTCATCCACTTCTCTCACCTCCTCCTCCTCAGGAATCAGGTGAGTGGGAAGCCACTTCTCCTCCACCTTCTGCTGCTGCTTCCAGAGCAGCTCTTGCCTGGCTGGAGATCATAGCTGAGATGGACAAAAAGGGGCCAGGGCTTGGACCTGCTTGTGCTGGGAGAGGGCAGGGGAGAGAAGGTCTTGTGCAGACAGAGAGAGGCTGGGACTTGGCTGAGGAGAATCCTGGGCTTTGAGCTGGGCACTGCAATGTGGGCCAGGAGGTGCCTTGACTGCAGTGTGTTTGGGTGCAGAGCTGCTTCTCTCGTGTTCTCACTCTGTGCTTCTCTCTGCCCTCTGTGCCAGGTGCACCTGTGAGCCCGAGCCATGTCCTGCTGCAAGCCCTGTGACCCTTGCTGCCAGCCCTGCGGCCCCTGCCCGCTGGCCAGCAGCTGCAATGAGTGCTGTGTCAGGCAGTGCCAGAGCTCCCACGTTGTCATTGAGCCGCCTGCTGTGCTGGTGACCCTGCCTGGGCCCATCCTCAGCTCCTCCCCACAGAACACCGCCGTGGGATCCTCCACCTCTGCTGCTGTTGGCAACATCCTCAGCTGTGGCGGAGTGCCCATCAGCTCTGGGGGCTTTGACATCTCCTGCATCACCAACTGCTATGGTGGCAGCAGGTGCCGTCCCTGCTAAAGCTCCTGGCAATGTCTTCTGGCAAGAATGCCCAGGACTTCATATAATGGTTTTGGGCAGGACATAGAGCTTCAGAAAGTTGTGCTTAGAGCTTTGGACCATCACTTCCTTGTTCTATTCTCCTCTCCTTTTCTGTCCCCCATCCCCCATGGCAGTCAAGTGTGGACCTGTCTTTCTTCCTACCTCTGCCGAGCAGTGCAAGGAACATCACATGGGAGCTCCATCTTAGTGGCTGCTCCTGGTGCTCTCTGCAAGCCATCTGCTTTTCTTCTTTCAACTTATTAAAATTGTGTTGCATTCAAGCCCTGGTCTCTGAGTCGTCTCTTGTTCTGGGGCAACTCCTCCTGTCTGCTCAGGAAAAAGGTGGAGAACGCAGTGTTTGAGGCTTGCTGCAGCGGATTTTATTTTGAGCCCTTTTCACGTGGCTCTGATGAAGAACATCCCTGGCTACCTAGCAGCCAAAGGCCATCATAGAAACTTTATCTCCAAAGGAGTGGGGATGGGAAACCACAATGCCTGGGGACAGACCACAACTCACCTCTTCCTATCCTTCCTTCATTGCCTGGCCTAGGGCCTGTGACCTGAACACCTGGGAAGAGGGAGATGAGATCCAAACCTCACACAGTCCCTCAGCACTCAACAGGGCCCAGTTGCTGCCCAGACATGCAGGGCTGATGGGACCGCAACTCTGGGCACAGCCAGCAGGGGCGCTGCTGGCTCCCGGCCAGGCAGGGCACATGCGATGATTCCCCCGTGGCAGCAGGGGGTGCTGTGGCATCAGTTTGGTGTTCACGCAGTAATGGCAGTTTGAACAGGAGGGGAAGGGATCGAAGAAAGGTTTTGCTTTAGAATGCTTGAGGGGCAGCTGATCTCAGAACCCCAGCTGGACTGTCAGGAGCAGCAAGCTGGAATGGCAGGATTGAATAACAGTTTCCGGGTGGTAGACGTGATTTATGAGAAGCTCTGCATCTGTTGCTGTAAGAGCAGGATGTCTCAACAGGCAGGGAGCAACAGTGCAGAAAAAAGCAGAGCAGTGCCAAAAAGGAAGCAGGGGCCCAAAAATCACAGCCTGGCTCCAAGCAGTGGAAGGAAAGACAGGGTGGAGTTTTCCGAGCACCCGAACACCTGCTGAAAACTACGTCTTTTCGTGAGGTAGAGGGTTAATAAGGTCCTAGTGCAACAGCTGCTCCTAGGAGCAGAGCTCCACTCACAGCAGAAGAAATGCAGCAGGCGATGGAACACCGCAGTGCTGACAAAATCTCCTCACAGTGCTGCATTGTCTACCCTTCTGAAAACAGAGAGAGAAAGAGAGCTCGGGGCTGCACCCAAGCCCATTTTCCCACTCCAAATATCTCGGCACCTCTGGCCTCCAGGAGAAACCCACAGATAAGAGAAGTGCAGCCAGATGCCCTCCTCCACTGAGCGTGGACAATTCTTTTCTTTTTCTTATGTACCCAGTCATTAATGTTTCCAAGCAAGTTATGGGACAAACTTCCTTGTGGAAGAATCAAAAGGAATGATTCTAACCCTCAACATCATTTAAAGGGTAGGCAGCAGCACTCGCTATGTTATGTGGCTTTATCTCACAGCAGAGCAACACAGGAATACGGGCTCCATTGGTCCAAAAACCATTTGCTGGGCGGTCAGTGCCCTGCTCAGTCAGCACCAGCCTGCTGAGATACAGGAGTGCATCCGGCACTGGCCTGGAAAGGAGGAGCATGTGTACCACCCTGGCTACCATCTGAAAGGGATCCACTCAATGATAATAACCTGCAGAAGTAGGCGGGCTGCCTTGCTTTTTCTCCCTCTCCATAAAACAAGAAATGCAGAACGCAGGAGGCAGAAGCTGATCTCTCTGCTGGTTCTCTGCCTGCTTGAAGCCATGAACATTCTGCTGGAGATTCCATACAAAGAGCCATTCCTGATGGTAAAGGAAAGATGTTTCTCTCTGAGATCATGAACTCTCCAGGGAACAGTCCTGATGCTCTGACCTGCGCATACCCTCAGGAGGGTCACCCAAGCACAGAATGATGTGCCTGTGCTCAAACACACCAACATGGAATAATGCAAAGATCTGTATGCTCACACAGGGTCAGCAAGGAGGCAAGAACAGACAGAAAAGATGTGCAGTTCTGGGATCTCGGCTGATGAGATACTGGGGAAAAGTCTGACAGAAAATTACTCAGGTATCCTTGACAAAGATCAGGTGCCAGACAACTGCTGCTATTCCCAGAGGTACAACAGAGAGTGCACAGAAAGATGATGAGCCAAATGAGGCCAGTGAAATTTGTCTCTGAGCACTGTTGAAGAAGCAACAGGGTCCATCCCTCCCAGCAGATGCAGACCTGTGTGCAACAGTGACTGACCATCATGGAGAGATGGCAAAAGCAACAGAAAATGATGTGTCATGAGCCCTCACATGGCAGTCCATGGGCATGTGGGCAAGAAGGACGAGACTGACGCCCATTTCCTGACAACTTGGACAAAACCAAACCCACGGGAATGACACAGGAGAACATATTTGTCCAAAGAGGATGCTGCCAGCTGATGGTCTCAGCATTCTAAAAGCTCTTGGCATTGTTTTTGCCCAGGAAATCCACAAATCTCTCATCCCAACATTTAGAGAAATGATCTTTCATGTAGGAAAGACTAGAGAATTAGCCAGGAAATGAAAAGGCAGCAGCACAGGAAATCAGGATAGAACTCCTACCATTAGCTGGGATGGTGCACATTTGACATGAGCTGGTCAGAAAATTATGGCTTCCACTAAGGAGCCTCTGGGCCTGAGGCAATGCAGGACTGCTATAAAAGACAGCCCAAGTCTCTGCTCTCTCATCCACTTCTCTCACCTCCTCCTCCTCAGGAATCAGGTGAGTGGGAAGCCACTTCTCCTCCACCTTCTGCTGCTGCTTCCAGAGCAGCTCTTGCCTGGATGGAGATCATAGATGAGATGGACTAAAAGGGGCCAGGGCTTGGACCTGCTTGTGCTGGGAGAGGGCAGGGGAGAGAAGGTCTTGTGCAGACAGAGAGAGGCTGGGACTTGGCTGAGGAGAATCCTGGGCTTTGAGCTGGGCACTGCAATGTGGGCCAGGAGGTGCCTTGACTGCAGTGTGTTTGGGTGCAGAGCTGCTTCTCTCGTGTTCTCACTCTGTGCTTCTCTCTGCCCTCTGTGCCAGGTGCACCTGTGAGCCCGAGCCATGTCCTGCTGCAAGCCCTGTGACCCTTGCTGCCAGCCCTGCGGCCCCTGCCCGCTGGCCAGCAGCTGCAATGAGTGCTGTGTCAGGCAGTGCCAGAGCTCCCACGTTGTCATTGAGCCGCCTGCTGTGCTGGTGACCCTGCCTGGGCCCATCCTCAGCTCCTCCCCACAGAACACCGCCGTGGGATCCTCCACCTCTGCTGCTGTTGGCAACATCCTCAGCTGTGGCGGAGTGCCCATCAGCTCTGGGGGCTTTGACATCTCCTGCATCACCAACTGCTATGGTGGCAGCAGGTGCCGTCCCTGCTAAAGCTCCTGACAACATCCCTGAGAAAGATTCTTTCAGATCTCAGAATCTGGCTCTGGCCACGGCCTAGAGCTTTGGGATATTTTCTTTACAGCTTCATGGCACTGGGGCATTGTTCCCTTCTTTAATTTTCTCTTTCTTCTTTTTACTCCCCATATCTTCCCAAGCTAGCCTAGTGGAGATGTGTTGTTCTCCCTCCTTCATTAGGATAGGCAGATGGACACCCTGCTGAAGCTCCATCGCTCCTTAGTGGCTGCTTCTGGTGCTCTCTGCGAGCCACCCACTTTTCTTCTTTTGACTCAATAAAGTTGTTTTACATCCAAGCCTTGTCCTCTAAGTTCTCTTTCTTTCCACTGAAAATCCTCCAATCTGCTCAAGATAAAAGTGGAGAAGCAGAATGTGGGATGTCCTGCAGTTAATTTTACTTTGTGCCCTGTAGTCTTGGAGCTGAGGAAAACCTACCTGGGTACTTCACAGTCAATGTCCATCATGAACAGCAAGGCTCCAAAGGGTCACAGGAGTGGGTTGGTGTGTGAATTGATATGTCCACGTCACCAAAGCACGGCTGAAATGCAAAGAGTGATTTATTTCATTGCCTCATTTACTCAAGGGTCCCAAGGCACTGCCAGGCTGCAGAGACATGTAAGAGAGGAACAGTGGCACCATTATGTCAGCCCAATGCTGCTGGGTCACTGTCTGTCCCAGTTTCTCAAGGGACCTCTTTCACATGCAGTTTATCACAATGCTGTGCTTTTATGACCTTTGAGTTTTTTGATCTCTCACTCTCCCAGCAAGAGGCTCAAGACTACCTGTGAGAGATGTCTCCTAAGGTTCTGATAGCTTTTAAACTATCTCTTGAAAGAGAGACCGGATAATCAGCAGTAAGTTTCCCACGTGGATGTTCTCAGCCTCCCCACTTACAAAGTCATTTTGTGCAAATCTATCACCCTGCTCTCCAAGTCTTCCAGTTTCAACCTTTTCCTCCCAACAGCTGGGAAACAGCAATGTGTAGAAACAGCCCACAACCTCACCCCTTCCTTCTCCAACACTCCATTACCCAGTCTAGTGTCGGAACTCAGGACATCCCTCTGGGAGTCCGGAGTTTGCAGGACCCTCGCCAGGGGGCTCAGAGACCCTGGCACACAGCCCAGAACACCAGTGGGTTCAATTACGAACCATGGAACAAATTACCACCTTTACATGAAGAGATGAAAGCCACGGCAGTTTAAATAGTGTAAAAATAAAGTACTCACAGGGTGTAAATGTAGGTTTTAGGGTTTTTGGTATAGGGGTTTCTGGGGAGAAGATGGAGGGTTTTGGGCATGTCTAGCCTTTCTTCTTCTTCTTCTCTACCTCCATCTTCACTGGTGATGTTGGCACTTTTAGATTGGTTTAGAGTAGAAGCTCACTGTCTAATATAGATGATAGGTATTGGAAAATAATTGTAAATATTGTACATGTAGTTTTTAGTATATAAAGATAACACCAGCCTAGGGGCAGGCAGAGTGCCTCTGACTGTCCAGCTGAACGGATCTCAGCTGGGCAGGGAAAAAATTTTATAGATAAGATACAATAAACAACCTTGAGATCAAGAAATGAAAAGCCCTGACTCCTTCTTCAAGTGCCGGGCTGGGAAAAGAGACTTTCGAACTTTTCTCGGGGTCACTCTGACCAGCTAGAGAGACCCCAACAGCCTAGGCCCATGGTCTGCACACAGCACCACATGCAGATGAGGAACACATCTCAAGCCCACAGGGGCCCTCAGCTCATGCAGTGCCCATCTCTGTCTTAAGATGCAGTGCTGAGATATTTCAGAAGTTAGAATTGGAATCAGCCATACTCAGGATATGCTGTGGTAAATGATTTTAGGCTGAGTTTGTGCAGAAGACTTAGGGCTTCACTATTAATTCACATTTCTGCCATGTATGGATAGACATAATCTGTCCATCAATGCCGCCCCAGCTGAAGCCTTTGACCAAACCCGTGCCCAAAGGGGACTGCAAGACAAAGGAAGATGGACCCTGGTGAAGACAGGGCCTGTCAAGGACAGCCCACAGATCACAGAGTCATCAAAGAGTTTAGGTTAGACAATCTTGTCCCACTTGCTGCCATGGGCAGGGATGCCTTCCACCAGACCAGGTTGCTCAAAGCCCACTATCACCAAAAACAGGGAAATAAACTCTCCAACCAATTTCCTGTGTCAGAAAGCTGACGTTATTCTATTAGAGAGCTGGATGCTTGGGGCTGTCTCCTCTAAGCATGCCCACTGACCTAACAGACCAGGCTATATTCCAAAAGCTGATACATATTCATCATTTTTTGAATACATGTGTGTATTTTAATTATGTCCATGGACTTGTTTGGATATGGTTCCAGATCTTCTGATGAATCTTTTCTTTTTGAGAGTATCCCAAATATGTGGTCAGGTCATAAAATACTACTCCATCATTCTTCACTCTGACACACAAACCTAGTACTCAAAACTAGGATATTAGCTAATCCATATTAATCACTGATAAAAGTAAATGAGGAAGCATTAGGCCACATAAATCTCTAGTATTTGTACTAAGCAGTGCCTGCTACAAAACTAAGCATTAGCCAAGAATACAGGGATCATACACCAGGTGTTAAGGTCAAAAGAATTTTCCAAAATCTTCTCCCACTGCTGCAAAAACTTCTTGAAGAAATAGAACTTGTTCCATAGCAAATCTCCAGCTCCTCTACATTTTTCAGCTGAGCAGACTGGAAGTATTGCCACAGAACAAAGGATGACTTGGAGACCCAGGTTTGGATGCACAACATTAATGAATCTAAGGAAGAAGTGGAGATGGCTCACAGAAGGAACCAAGAGCAGCCACTAAGACGCACTGGAGCTCCTGCAGGGTGTCCATCTGACTTTCATGCTGAGGGAGAGAGGGCAACACATCCCCACTACACTGGCCTGTGGACACACAGAGAGCAGGAGGTAAGGAGGACCAGAGTGGAAGACGGAAAGAACATCAAAAACTGTGTCATGTCCACTCATGTTGCAGTTATTGGGCATGTGAGCAAGAAGTGCAACAGGGGTGCCCATTTCCTGACAAATTTGCCATAAACACTCTAATCAGAAATGACCCAAGTGAGCATCACCTGACCACAAGGGATGCCACCAGCCCTTGATCAGAGCGTTCAGCCTGTGCTGACATTTTCTGCCCCAGAAATCACTGACCATCTCATCACGGCAATTACAGAAGGAGACCTTCATATAGGAAGACATATGGCAGAAGCCAGGAAATGAAAAGGCAGCAATGCAGGAAACAAGTACACAGCCCCATTATTAGCTAGGATGGTCAGCATTTGCCATGAGCTGGTCACAAAATAACCACTTCCATAAAGAGGCCTCTGAGCCTGAGGCAAGGCAGGACTGCTATAAAAGGCAGCCCAAGTCTCTGCTCTCTCATCCACTTCTCTCACCTCCTCCTCTTCAGGAATCAGGTGAGTGCAAAGCCTCTTCTCCTCCTCCTGCTGCTGCTGCTGCTTCCAGAGCAGCTCTTGCCGGGCTGGAGGTCTCAGCTGAGAGGGGCTGTCGTAGTGCAGGGCTGGGAGCTGTTTGTGCTGGGAGAGGGCAGGAGAGAGAAGGTCTTGTGCAGACAGAGAGAGGCTGGGACTTGGCTGAGGTGGCTGCTGGGCTTTGAGCTAGGAACTGCAATGTGGGCCAGGAGGTGCCTTGGCTGCAGGGTCTTTGGGTGCAGTGCTACTTGTCACGTGTCCTCACTTTGTGCTTCTCTCTGCCCTCTGTGCCAGGTGCACCTGTGACCTCAAGCCATGTCCTGCTGCCAGCCCTGCAACCCCTGCGGCCAGTCCTGTGGCCCCTGCCCGCTGGCCAGCAGCTGCAATGAGTGCTGTGTCAGGCAGTGCCAGAGCTCCCACGTTGTCATTGAGCCGCCTGCTGTGCTGGTGACCCTGCCTGGCCCCATCCTCAGCTCCTTCCCACAGAACACCGCCGTGGGATCCTCCACCTCTGCTGCTGTTGGCAACATCCTCAGCTGTGGCGGAGTGCCCATCAGCTCTGGGGGCTTTGACATCTCCTGCATCACCAACTGCTATGGTGGCAGCAGGTGCCGTCCCTGCTAAAGCTGCTGGCAGCACACTTGGGCAAGAACCTCCACAACCTCAGCATCTGGTTCTGGGCAGAAGATAGAGCTTTGGGACATTGTAATTAGAGTTTCAAACCACAGTCCCTTTCTTCTCCTCTCTCCTCTTCATCTCTTTCTTTTGCTATCTGTGTCTCCCCAGACCAGCATGGGAGAACTTGTTGCCCTTTGTCTTCCTCCTTCTTTAGAGTGGGCAGTTGGACAAGCTGCAGGAACTCACTTCATCCTATTGGTCTTACACGTGCTCTCTCTGAGGCACCTCCTTTTATTCTTCTGACTCAATAAAGTTGTTTTGCAACCAAGCCATGGCCTCCAAATCCTCCTTCTTTCCACGGCAACTCTTCCAATCAATTCAAGGAAAAAGCTGGAGAAATCAAGTGTTGGGACTCCCTGTAGTAATTTTTACTTCATGCCTTTTCTTTTGGAACTGTCAAAATCTTCCCTGGCTACACCACAGAGAATGGTCTTCAGGAAAACCCTGTCTTTGACGGGTCACAGCAACAGAGATGGGAAACAAACTTCTGGGCACCGCCCACAACCTCACCTCTGCTTTCTCCTCCCTTCCATCATATGGTCTACAGGTCTGTGGTCAGCGCAAATGGTCAAAGACAGATGAGATATGCAACCCAAACACTTCTTCATCACCTGGCAAGGCCCAGCTGCCTTCCAGACATGCGAGGCTGAGGTGAATCACAAGCTGAAATCAATATCTGCCGTATTCAGGCTACGCAGTCGCATTCCCCATTCCTGTGAACCAAACACCCCATGGGCTACTGCCTGGATGGGCTCTTGGTTTTACTTCGGGAAAGGCTTCTTCATTTTTGCTTTTGTTCCATTGTCTCAGAGACAGTACAGGTAGCAGTTTTGAGCTTCCTGGAGGTGAATCTCACAGGTGCTGCCTGTCACTGCAGGCAGCCATGCTCCAGAAAGCTGGTCAAGATGGATTAGTCCCACTCCAGGAAAAAAGAATATGGGAAGAGAGACTCTTTCTCTTTCATGGCATATTTTTTTTCTTCACCTTCTTTTCTCCTTTTCTTCACCTTTGGTGAAAGTGGGGTCTTGGCTTTGAAGGTTGTTACTTTGGATTTACAACTGTAGCCACTTGTAAAGACTGCATTTCACAATTAGAAACTTTTTTGAAATGACCTTCAAAAACTTTGTCAGCTGCAAAAAAGTGAGCAAGTTCCTGGGGTCAGACCACCCTATGTGGCTGTGGGCAGACCTGTCCTTTCCCCTCCACCACAGGCACAGTGCAGAGCACAGCAGCAGCACCAGGGGAGCTCCATGAATGGCAGAAGGAAGCAGCAGCAGTGCAGACCCCACACGAGCTGGCAAGTCTTCATCAGCCACTAGAACTTCTCTACAGGTTCTTCTTTTCCCGGTAGGATTTACCATTATCTTGTTCCTTTTTTCCCAGGACCTCATGGTCACCTGCCATCTTGGAAGGAAAGGGCATGATGCCATCTTCCCCTTGTCCCTCAAACCATGCAGACACCTGGGAAGGATATTTCTGGAATTTCATGTCTCTCTTTGTTCCCATAGGTTTTCTGAGGTTCAGCAATTTTGTATCTAGCAATAATTTACCGTTATTTTTTGCCTGTTCTGTTCATTAGTAAACTGTTATTTTTTTTACTTATATCTACTCATATTTTGTTCTTTATTGGTGGAAAGAGGTTGATTTGAATTAAGGGAAGATTAATTTTAGATTGCCCAGCTCTTTAAATTATCTTAAACAAAGACAGCCCCCATCAGTGAAATTTTAAAAACCTTCTCTGTTCCATTTTCTTTGGGATAATTGCAAATTTTCCCTTGTAACTTAAGCAGTTCTGTAGCAGTGAGATAATATTACTGTGTACTCTGCCTCCTGATAAATGAATTTTTTCTTTACAAGTAGGCAGAGCTTGGGGACGTGAAGGAGGGTTGGCTTTGCTGACTCAAACCCCTTGTCTGGTGAGTGGAGTGAAGTTATACCAGCCTCAGGGAGTCCTGCCTCCCTCTCTGCCTCCTCAGTTTTTACAGGTGGGTGGAGTTAAGGGTGCAGGGAGGGTTTGGTTTTGCTGCAGGGGTGAGGACTGTGACATCACGTTTAGGGAGGTCCACCTTTTCCCCAGGGCTGAAAAACTCTAATTAATTCTTCACACCTTCCCCAACAGTGTTAATTTGCAACTCCAATGCTCTTTGGCTTTGGACAAGTTTGTTTAACTGGTTTTTCAGGTTTTGGGCTAGCTTCTTCTTCTGGGCATTCCATTCTCAACCTGCCCTGAGGTGGGCTATTGTTTCAGCCCCCAAGGCTATTTGCAACTCAACCAGATCTTTCTGTTGCTGCTCCACAACATATTTGTCTTTGAGTTCAGCCTCCACTGGTATTGATACCAGGTCTTCTTCCTTGTTGGGGTCCCCCCCCCGACCCCCATCATTTGCCAAAGTTCAAGTACAAGTAACTGTAGATTTTGCTAATGTTCCATAGCCCAAATCACTCTTTATGAAGTTGGACAACGTTTATAAGCTTTTAGCAGTTCTATTAGTGGATGTGAGAAACAAGGCTCACTCTTTAAAAGTTTTAAAAGTTTAATAAGGGATAAAAGGGACAGTACCCAGAGCTGCAGTGCTTGGCAAACTGCCAGGAGCAGCCCTTTTGCTTAAAACTATTTTCTTACATACTTTTTCATTACATCAGTTAAATGCATATTCTAGAGGATTATACATATTCAAACATTCCTGTGGGAGTACATGTTCCAGGAATTGTTTTGCTTGACTCAACTTTTGACTTGTCTTCATGCCATCCTGTAGATAAAATTCATATATTTAATTTCTTCAGAAGCTCTGTTCTATTGTTTGACACTTTCTGATAACCTGGAAGGTCAGTATAAAATCTCTCCTTTCATTTTTGTCTTGGTGTTTATTCTCCTGGTTCTTTTCACTGTTATCATTCAGATAAGATACTCCACAAGTGCAGTGAACCAATGTAGTTCTTAACATAAATAAAGGCATTTAACATTACCACATGGTCTGTTTTAATACTTTGCAAAAGCCTAAGCTATATATAAGCTACACACTGCATACAAAAACCAGGGTCCATCATCTTTAACTGATACTTTTGGACACTGGTTTGGTCAAAAGGGAAGACCATGTTCAGATAACATCCATCTATAAGGAAGAATTGTGAACCTTTAGTGAAGCAGTAAATCATTTGCACAAACTCAACCAAAAGTCATTTACCACTGCATACCCTGAGTATGGCTTATACTAATCCAACTCGAGAACTGTCTTAGCCCTGCATTGTCTGGAGAGCAGCTTTGCCTGCCTGTGCTGAGGGAGTGCCTCTCACCTGCCTGTGCTTCTGCTTGCATACCATGGAGCTCAACCACGTAAGAGAGTGGTGGAGAAGGAAGAGATGAGGTTGTGGGCTGGTACCCGGAATTGTTTTTCCCTTCCCCATTCCTGCCACCCTTTAGAGGGAGCCTCCCAGCCTTTGGCTGCTGAGAAGCTATGGATGACCAAGTCAGCTCCAAGGGAAAAGGCACAAAGGACAATCTACTACAGGGAATCTCACTATATTCTTTCTCCAGCTGTTTTCCCTGAGCAGACTGAAATAGTTGTTACAGAATGAAGGAGGACTCAGAGGCACATACATAGATGCAAAAAAGCTTTATTGAGTGTAGAAGAAAAAAATACTCAAAGTGACTCAGAGAGGACAACAGGAGCAGCCACTAAGATGCAGTGAAGGTGTCTCCCTTGCCCAAAAGAGGGAGGGAAGGGCAACAGGTCTCCACTAGACTGGCACAAGGAGACATGGCAGCAAAGAAAAGAGAAAAAAAGAGACAGGAGAAGAATGGGACAATGGCTTGAAATTCAAATTACAATGTCCCAAAGCTCTATATCCTGCCCAGGACCAGGTGCTGAAGTCGTGGAGGTTCTTTCCCAAGGATGCTGCCAGCAGCTTTAGCAGGGACGGCATCTGCTGCTGCCATAGCGGTTGGTGATGCAGGAGAGGTCAAAGCCGCCAGAGTTGATGGGCACTCCATCACAGCTGAGGATGCTGCCAACAGCAGCAGAGGTGGAGGATCCCACCACAGTGTTCTGTGGGAAGGAGCTGAGGATGGGGCCAGGCAGGGTCACCACCACGGGTGACGGCTCAATGACAACGTGGGAGTCCTGGCACTGCCTGACACAGCACTCATTGCAGCTGTTGGCCAGTGGGGTGGGGCCACAGGACTGGCCACAGGGGTTGCAGGGCTGGCAGCAGGACATGGCTTGGGGTCACAGGTACACCTAGGATGGAAGGCAGGGAGAAGCAGAATGTGAGGGCAAAGGAGAACCAGTGCTACCACCAAACACTCTGCAGCCAAGGCACCTCCTGGCCCACATTGCAGTGCCCAGCTCAAAGCCCAGCAGCCACCTCAGCCAAGTCCCAGCCTCTCTCTGTCTGCACAAGACCTTCTCTCCCCTGCCCTCTCCCAGCACAAACAACTCCCAGCCCTTCACTACAACAGCCCCTCTCAGTTGTGACCTCCAGCCAGGCAAGAGCTGCTCTGGAAGCAGCAGGAAGAGGAGAAGAGGCTTTGCACTCACCTGATTCCTGAAGAGGAGGAGGTGAGAGAAGTGGATGAGAGAGCAGAGACTTGGGCTGCCTTTTATAGCAGTCCTGCCCTGCCTCAGGCCCAGAGGCACCTTAGTGGAAGCCATAATTTTCTAACCACCTCATGTCAAATGCAAACTATCCCAGCTAATAATGGGGCTGTGTCCTGTTTTCCTGCACTGCTGCCTTTTCATTTCCTAGTGAATTCCACGTGCTTTCTTTTATGCAAACTTCCATAAGTGTCAAGATGAGAGGTTCAAGAAGTTTAGGGCAAAAAGACATCAGCACAGGCACAATGTTGAGGTCAAGGGCTGGCAGCATCCCCTGTGGGCAGGTGATGTGAACCTGTTTCATGCCTGTAGATTTGTTTATAGCAAAGTTGTCAGGAAAGGGTCAACACTCTTGTGCTTCTCACCTTCATGCCCAAGGTCTCCATTGTTTGGGCACATGATTGAGCTCCAGGATGCTTTTTTCTTCTTACACTTTTCTATTTCTTTTGTTGTCTTTATCTCCTTGGACCAGTTTAGTGAGGACATGTTGCCTTCCCTCCTTCCACAGGAGAGGCTGACGCACATCCTGCAGGATCTCCACGGCATCTTAGTACCTGCCCCTCATACTCCCTGTGGGAACTATTCCAGTCTGCTCAGGAAAATAGATAGAGGAAGAAGAGGGTGGGAGTAACTTCAGGATTTTACTTTGTGTCCTTTCCCTTGGAGCTGATGTAGACATCCCCTGCTCCTCTACAGCCAATGGTGATTGGACCACCAATCCAAAATATACTGGTAGTGGAGACAGAAAACAACAGTGCCTAGGAACAGTTCATAGCTTCATCTCTTCCTTTTCCTCTGTTCTGTTGCCTGGTGTACATGGCCAGCACATAGGGACAGATATGTACCTCATACCTCCTTTAGCGCATGGCTTAAGGGCCCAGCTGCTGTTGTTATATTCAGTTCTCAGATATTTCACAAGTTGGAACTGGTATCAAGCATGCTCAAGCTATGCAAGTGTTGGAGTTTGACCCTTGGCACCCAGAAGAGTCGCTCACTCACCCTCCCGTGCTACAGCTGGGCAGTGGAGAGGGAAAAAAAATATAACAAAGGATTTATGAGTGGGATAAAAACCAGGAGAAAACACTTCAAGGGCATAATAGGCTCAACTTAAAGTTTCAAAGTGACTTTATTACTACCAGAATCAGAGGCGGATAATGAGAAGCAAAATAATCCCTTTATACACTTTTTTTCCCTCCAGACCCTCCCTCCTTCCCACTGACAGCACAGGGAGATAGGGCATGGGGGTTTTTGGGTCAGTTCATCATTGAGATTTTCTTCTACTGCTCCTGGAGAGGAGTCCTTCCCATGTGAGGCCATGGGGCCCCTTCCATGGGAGACAATTCTCTGTGAACTTCTCTGGCATTGGTCTACTCTCATGAGTAGCAGCCCTATTGCACCAGCTGCAATGGGAGTCCCTCCCATGGGCAGACAGTCCTCCCAAAACTGCTGCAGCATGGATCTATCTTTCCACAGAGTGCACTTCTCCAAGGACAGACTGCTCCAGCCTGGAAGCAGGGCCCCCTCTCTCTACCAGGAGGTGTCCCACTGGATCACAGCCTCCTCCAGGCATCCACCCACTCAGGCGAGGGCACCTTAGCCACGAGCTGAGGGTGGATCTCTGCATTCTCTGTGGATCCCCACGGGCTGTGGGTAGATCTCTGCATCTCCCATGGATCCATGGGCTGTGGGTGAATCTCTGCATCACCCATAGATCCATGGGCTGTGTGCCTTCCATGGGGATTCCCACCAGCTCCGGGTGGATCTCTGCATCTCCCATGGATTCACAGGCTGTGGGTGGATCTCTGCATACCCTGTGGATCCCCATGGCTGCCATGGCACAGCTGCTTCACCATGGTCATCACCATGGCCTGTGGAGGAATGTTGGCTCTGGCACCTGGAGCACCTTCTGCCCCTCCTTCTCCGCTGACCTTGGTGTTGCCATGTTGTTTCCCTCACATGTTCTCACCTCCTCCTCTTCCCTACGAGGAGAAAAACCATGTGACTTTGTTTTGATTTTCTTCTTAAAAATGTCATCACAGAGGCATTACTGATCTCTCTTATTGGCCCAGTCTTGGCCAGCAGCATGTTGATCTTCAGAGCCGTTAGTGATTGGCTCTTCCTATGTCCAGAAACCAAGGCTTCATCTGCTCCTAGTGAGACCCAAGCACTGGTCACAGTTGCCAGCACTCAAATAATCTCCAGGTCCTCTTCACTCTGTGGGACCCCTCCACTCTCATCCTTTGTGCCTGACCCATGAGTCAGTTGCTCACCCATCACACAAAGTATTTATCCAGCTGTGTCCTGGACATTTTGTCCAGAAGGATCCTATAAGAAACGGTATCAAAAACTTCAGAGAATTGAATAAAAGATTGCATCAGTTGGCTACCATTTATCAGCTAGGTGGGTTACCTTGTTGTGAAAGGAAATTAGGTTTGACAAGCAGGGCTTTTCTGTCATGAACTCACACTGGTTGTGAAAAATGACTGCCTTGTTAATCATGTTTTTGAATACCTCCTAGAATTATCTTCTCACTAATTTAACCAGAGATTTTGCTACAAGCCTAGACTTAACACACGTGTGCTCACACATGTCTTTAAGGAACAAACAAAAAACTGTACATTCAAATAAGGTCAGGAAACGTCATTAGTTGAGATCTCTGTTGTGGAAACACAGTGTGTCCCCTCACAGCAGAGTCCTCAGGCACGTGGGAAAGGAGTACAAGAGCAGTGACCATTTTCTGACAACTTTGCCACCACCAAGACCACAGGAATGACAAAGGTAAACATCACCTGCCCACAGGGGATGCCAATAACAATTAATCTGAGACTTCTGCCTGTGCTGACGTCTTTGTGCCTTGGAAATCATTGATGCTCTCAACTTGACACTTATAGAAAGAGATCTTCATATAGGAAAGCACGCGGAATTAGCCAGGAAATGAAAAGGCAGCAGTGCAGGAAAACAGGACACAGCCCCATTATTAGCTGGGATAGTTTGCATTTGACATGAGCTGGTCAGAAAATTGTGGCTTCCACTAAGGTGCCTCTGGGCCTGAGGCAGGGCAGGACTGCTATAAAAGGCAGCCCAGGTCTCTGCTCTCTCATCCACTTCTCTCACCTCCTCCTCCTCAGGAATCAGGTGAGTGCAAAGCCTCTTCTCCTCTTCCTGCTGCTTCCAGAGCAGCTCTTGCCTGGCTGGAGGTCACAACTGAGAGGGGCTGTTGTAGTGAAGGAGTGGGAGTTGTTTGTGCTGGGAGAGGGCAGGGGAGAGAAGGTCTTGTGCAGACAGAGAGAGGCTGGGACTTGGCTGAGGTGGCTGCTGGGCTTTGAGCTGGGCACTGCAATGTGGGCCAGGAGGTGCCTTGGCTGCAGAGTGTTTGGTGGTAGCACTGGTTCTCCTTTGCCCTCACATTCTGCTTCTCCCTGCCTTCCATCCTAGGTGTACCTGTGACCCCAAGCCATGTCCTGCTGCCAGCCCTGCAACCCCTGTGGCCAGTCCTGTGGCCCCACTCCACTGGCCAACAGCTGCAATGAGTGCTGTGTCAGGCAGTGCCAGGACTCCCATGTGGCCATCCAGCCCTCACCTGTGGTGGTGACCCTGCCTGGCCCCATCCTCAGCTCCTTCCCACAGAACACCGCCGTGGGATCCTCCACCTCTGCTGCTGTTGGCAACATCCTCAGCTGTGGCGGAGTGCCCATCAACTCTGGCGGCTTTGACCTCTCCTGCATCACCAACTGCTATGGTGGCAACAGATGTCGTCCCTGCTAAAGTTGCCTAAAGTTTTTAGGCAAGAACCTCCACAACCTCAGAACCTGGATCTGGGCAGGAGATAGAGCTTTAAGACATTGTATTTAGTGTCTGAGCCATTGCTCCCTTCTACTTTTTTTTTGTCTTTCCCTTGCTCTCCGTGTCTCCCCAGGCCAGCCTAGGGGGAAGTGTTGCCCTCTCTCCCTCTTTCAGGCAAGCAGATGACACCCTGCAGGAGCTTCACTGCATCTTAGTGGCTGCTCCTGGTGCTGTTTGTGAGCCACCTCTGTTTCTACCTTACATTCATTAAAGTTGTTTTGCATCCAAGCCTTGGCCTCTAAGTTGTCCTTCTTTCTGTGGGAACTGTTCCAGTCTGCTAAGGGTAGAAGGTGGATAGGCAGAGTGTGGGACTCATTGCAGTTAATTTTCCTTTCTGCCTTTTCCATTGGATTTGATGAAGAAAATCCGGGGCTAGTCCACAGCCAATGGCAAACAGGGAAAAGATAGCTCCAAAGGGCAGCAGGAATGGGGAAGGGAAACAGCAATGTCTGGGAGCAGTCCACAGCTTCATCTCTTCCTTCTCCTCCCCTGCATTACCCAGTCTAGGGCCCATGAGCAGCACATGTGGTCAAAGGCAGATGAGACAGGTACCTCAGAGAGTCCTTCAGCACCTGGCAGGACCCAGCTGCTGTCCAGACATGCTGGGCTGAGGTGATGCAGAATTTGGGATCAGCATCTGCCAATCAAGTTACACAGGCTGTGGGGTCCCACTCTTAATGTGTATAAAACACCTAAAATTCATAAATGCTCACAGTCAAAAAGAATGTCAAAAGTCTGAGGGTCTGCATAAAAAAAGCAAGTTTTATTAGTAAATTACACACTTAGTGTGGATCTTGGCATGTTATACTAGTCCCAGGCCTACTGTATAAGCACATGGCAATGGGTTTTGGATTAAGTAGCTTGATGAAAGAGAGGAGAGAAATTAAAGAGGGAGAGATTAATTAATGAGGGAAAGACAGAAAGAAATAGAGGGAATGAGAGAGAACCAGAGAGAAAAAAATGTCCTGGTACCAGCATCAATCCAGGGGGTGAGATGTCAGTCCCGGCTTCAGCATCCATCCACCTGCGCTAGTCCAGTCCATTGGATGTCCAAGGTCCTGATGCAGTGCCCAGATTTTGGGGGATACCTTTTCATGGATAAGTTTGTGTGCCCCAATTACAGGTTTCTTGCTTTGTATGTAAATGAGTGCTCATACACAATCTGTTGTTTTAGACTTTTCTGGAAACGGGCCAGAAGTTTCAGGAGTCTTTGGTGATCTTGATCCTTCCCCTCCAGCCCATGTGCACAATGTGACTTCATTCATCTCCTTGCATTGTCCCATGTTTTGCTTCTCTTCCAGAACTACAGCAAGGTTAGTTATTCCAGGAAAGTGATGTTCTACCTTTGTATGGCCCCTTCTCCAGCCACATTCTGTTTTTTTTCACAGCATCTTCAGAAATTCCTGAAGGCACAACTGGGCTCAAAATAACAGCTCAGGCACTCAATGTCCCCATGATCTTGTTTGGTTCCCCCATGCTCTTCCTGCCCAGAGCTCAAGGCACAGACACCTTCTGTGTCCATCTCACTAAGCACTGGTGTAGGAGCACAGAGGAAGAGGGACTCTTCTGAATGTCTCAGACCCACAGACTGATGCCTGTGCAGCTGCCTGAGGGTTCTTGCTAAGAAGCTGTGAAAACAAATGGGATATGGCTGGAGAAGGGGTCACGTGGAGGCAGGACAGCACTTTTCTGAGACAAATGGCTTTGTTCTGCCTAGATACTCCATCAGCTGAATCAATGGTTGAGACAGGACTGGTGACCTATCTTCCTCCCTTCCTCCCTTCCTCCCTTCCTCCCTTCCTCCCTCCCTCCCTCCCTCCCTCCCTCCCCCCTTCCTTCCTTCCTCCTTCCTTCCTTCCTTCCTTCCTTCCTTCCTTCCTTCCTTCCTTCCTTCCTTCCTTCCTCCTTCCTTCCTTCCTTCCTTCCTTCCTTCCTTCCTTCCTTCCTTCCTTCCTTCCTTCCGTCCTTCCTTCCTTCCTTCCTTCCTTCCTTCCATCCATCCATCCATCCATCCATCCTCTCTCTCTCTCATTTAATGTCTCTCTCTTGCTTCTCTTTCAGTCTACCAGATATTGACAATTGCCTTCATTTAAAAGACAGGTGTCTGCCAAGGGAGGCAAGAACCTTCAGGGAATGGAAAATATTACACCCTTCCCTCCAAATTATTATAACTTTGAAATTACAGGGCTTTCAGACAAAGATGTGGGAAAAGGAACAGCAGTTCTTTACTAGAATATATATAACAAGGCAAACAAACAACAGCACTGGCAGCAGCACCAATCAGAACCACACACCCAGTCCTGGCCTCTCCCAGCCGCAGGCGCTTTCCCCTTTGCTGCAGTTCCGGGCACAGCCAGCAGGGGCGCTGCTGGCTCCTGGTGGGCAGGGTGGGTGTGATGATACCACCAGGCCAGCAGGGGGCGCTGTGGTGCCAGCTCCTCTCCCTCATGAGGTGATTGCATTTAAGGCAATGGAGGAGAGGGGAGGTGGCTCCCTTTGCAAAACTCACGGGGAGCACCTGGTCTCAGTGCCACTGAGGGTGGTGAATTGTGCTGTAGGAGGAACCTTGGAGTGGCGAGCTGGAACAACAGAGGTGAGCAGGCTTGTGGAGGCAAACAAAGTGTAGCAAAAAACCCTGAATCCATGGCAGGAGCAGCAGAGGTCCAGGCGGAGATAGCGTGTCAAATTAAAATGTGGCAAAAATCACCAGAGCAGGGGCAGAAAACAGCAGAGCTGGGCAGCCCCAAACAGGAGAGAGAAGGGGGAGGGAGCAGGTTCTTTTGAGTTTTCCCCTGGCTCTCAGGTCTCCCATGTGATGTCCTGGGGATGGCAGCAGCATCAGGGCTCCTGCAAGGAGCCAAGAGATGCTCCTTCTAGAGAGAAGGAGCACACTGGGGTCCCAGGCTTCCCCCGAGGAACCCAAGCAGATGGTGAGGGTCCCTCCCAGTGAGATCAGGTGTAGGAAAGATCCCAGTTCAGCAGCCACTCTTGTGAGCAGAGGCTCACCCATGGTAAGGAGAAGCAGTGAAGGACAAAACTCTGCAGTGGCATCAAATTCTCCCCACAGCAGCAATCCAGTACAAATACCACAACCATCTTCCCTCCGATCCCCAAGCGAGAAGGTGAGAGAAGGCTGAGCTCAGTCCCTGACCCCCAGCCTAGTCCCACAGTGTCTCTGCACTTCCTAAGAGAAAACCTCCCTAGCCACCAAGCTCACTCCCCAGCTAAGAGACTGCAGTGAGCTGCACCCTTCCCCCCTCGTCCCCATCCCAGCCACATCTTTTCTCTGCCAAGTATCATTGTTCCCATGTCTTAGGCAACAAATGGGAGAAAAATTCCCTAGCAGAAAGAAAAAAAAAAAAGGAAAAATCCTAACCTCCAACAATGGTGCACTACCCTGTTTTTACAATAGAAGATAATTTACACCAATTTCCATGCCAAGTGTGTTATTTGTAATAAAGTCATTTCTATTACTCAACTCAACTGCATTTAAAGAGACAGAACAGGGATACTCTGAGTGGGAGAAGGTACTTTTGTCATTACTTCAAGCTGTTATACATCTTGAGCATTTAAGAGGTAACCTGTCTGGGCCAGCTCTGCTGAGACTTGTACTGTTTTATCTTTCCAGGAACATTACTGGGAATTGTGCCAGCACATCCCACTGAAGATTGAGTTACTTAGCAAAGAACTGCTTATCATCTTTGTAGGAGCAATCATTGCCAGAAGGAACCAAATTTGGTTGACACATCAACAAGCTCAACCCACAGGTTGAAACCCTGGCTTCTTTTGTTTTTGTTAATCAATATGGTAACCATATGCATTCTACACTACACCCACTTCTCTCCTGTGGCTGCAATTCACTGGAGCAGCAATTA
Organism: Serinus canaria; assembly: GCF_022539315.1. NCBI lineage: Eukaryota > Metazoa > Chordata > Aves > Passeriformes > Fringillidae > Serinus > Serinus canaria. The sequence continues at coordinate 3,314,137 of NC_066340.1, read as the reverse complement.
CAAAGGAAGGTGGCATTCAAAAGGTAACCTGGGATAATACAAAAGGGAATTCCACTCCTAGCAACTAGATAATAGTAGCAACTCTTAATTTTCCTTTATGACCTCTCTAATCATAAGCCACAGTTTTTGTTGTAACAGTGCATGGTGCACCAGTATATACCATGTACAAAATCATTGTGTCAAGATTAAATCCCAGTGGAGATGGGCCTGATGGAATGGATATGCTTGTGTGAGAACCCCTTCTGATTTTGTATTTGTAGACAACATTATTGTACATGCAAGTATGATAGTGTTTGTGCTTGTAACTTTGTTGACATTATGGGATGTGATTTCAGTTATTTAGTTCCTCTTGTATCTTACCAATTGCTATGATTTAATTATGCATTGACTTAAGAGCAGCAGCTTATTCCTACTGAATGAACTTCACTTGTATGTGAAAAATGCTCCTGAAGGAAGCTCGAGAAAATGGACAGAAAATTTTGATTACCATTCATCCTAAAGTAGAAAAATCCACAGGCTGATGGAGCAACCAAAGAAAGAGAGGGAACACAGTTGTTGGGACATTTTAGTTGGATGATCACCAAGAACAACTGAAGTTCATAATAAAATGTTTCACCCTGTGACTGTCCTTCTGATGTTAACCTTTTTGCCTTTTATTTTCATAATCAGATTGTATATTACAATGTCAAGGATTATAAAGAAATTAACCCCCAAATTCAGAGATCACTTATATAGTGCACACTCCTTCGCTATCTCTTTCTCTACTTCTTCTTTTTCATTCCAAGTCCATATGGATGTTTGAGCCACAGGTGGTGCAGAAGCCCAGATGATAAAGCATCTCAAGCACTAGTAACAGATAGCCAGGGACCCAACCAAAGACTGTTGGTAAGAAGGCACTGTGAGAAACAGGTTGTGGCTGGAGAAGGGGCCATAAAGAGGTAGGCAACCCATTTTTGCAACAAACATCCTTGTTCTTTCTCCTGGAGACAAGCACAACACAATACAGTGCAAACACAGGAATGAGGTCACAAAGTGAGCATGGACTGTCAATCAAAGGTTGACCCAACAGCAGTGGGCACTGGTTTCATCAAAGGCCTCATCCAGGAAAAACACAAATTACATACATTCATACAGCTGAGAAATTTATAATAAAGCCATAGGACATTTGCACAAATTCAGCTGAAATTAATTTACCACTGCATTAGCCTGAGTATGGCTGATATGAAACTCGTGAATTACTTCAGCCCTGCATGTCTAGGATACCAACTGAGTCCTGCCTGTGCTGAGGGAGTGTATCTCATCCACCCATGCTCCTCTGTGCAGGCCATGGACTCTAGACCAGGTAATGGAGGGAAGGAGAAAGAAGAAGTGAGGTTATAGGCTGTCTCCAGACATTGTTGTTTCTCTACACAACTTTTGCAAACTTTGAAGCCATGGTCTTCCTGATGACCTTTGGCTGTGGAGTAGCTGGGTATGACTTTATCAGCTTCAAGGAAGTTGAACCCTCTTCTTCCTCCATCATTCTCCCAAAGCAATACGGAAAGTTTGCCAGAAAATGAAAAATGACTCAGAGGCCAAGGCTTGGATGCAAAAAAGCTTTATTGAGTGTAAAGAAAAGGACATGGCTCACAGAGAGCACCAGGAATAGCCACTAAGATGCGGTGGAGCTCGTGCAGGCTGTGCATCTGCCTGCACTAAAGAGGAAGAGAGGCAAACAGGTCCCCTCCGCTGATCTGGGGACACATGGACAGCTCAGAAAGAAGATGGAATAGTAGGAGAAAGAAATCATCCGAAAGCTGTAAAGAGAATGTCCAGAAGCTCTATCTCCTGCCCAGAATCATGTTCTGCCCAGAACCGTGTTCTGAGGTCTTGGAGGTTCTTCCCTGAGGAGGTTGCCGGCAGATTTAGCAGGGGCGGCATCTGCTGCCACCATAGCAGTTGGTGATGCAGGAGATGTCAAAGCCCCCAGAGCTGATGGGCACTCCCTGAGAGCTAAGGATGCTGCCAACAGCAGCAGAGGTGGAGGATCCCACGGCGGTGTTCTGTGGGAAGGAGCTGAGGATGGGGCCAGGCAGGGTCACCAGCACAGCAGGCGGCTCAATGACAACGTGGGAGCTCTGGCACTGCCTGACACAGCACTCATTGCAGCTGCTGGCCAGCGGGCAGGGGCCACAGGACTGGCCGCAGGGGTTGCAGGGCTGGCAGCAGGACATGGCTCGGGGTCACAGGTGCACCTAGGAGGGAAGGCAGAGAGAAGCACAAAGTGAGGACACGTGACAAGTAGCACTGCACCCAAAGACCCTGCAGTCAAGGCACCTCCTGGCCCACATTGCAGGGCCCAACTCAAAGCCCAGGAGCCACCTCAGCCAAGTTCCAGCCTCTCTCTGTCTGCACAAGAGCTTCTCTCCCCTGCCCTCTCCCAGCACAAACAGCTCCCAGCCCTGCACTACGACAGCTCCTCTCAGCTGAGACTTCCAGCCAGGCAAGAGCTGCTCTTGAAGCAGCAGCAGGAGGAGGAGAAGAGGCTTTGCACTCACCTGATTCCTGAGGAGGAGGAGGTGAGAGAAGTGGATGAGAGAGCAGAGACTTGGGCTGCCTTTTATAGCAGTCCTGCCCTGCCTCAGTCCCAGAGGCATCTTAAGTGGAAGTCATAATTTTCTGACCAGCTCATGTCAAATGTGAACTATCCCAGCTAATGGTAGGGGCTGTGTCCCAGTTTCCTGCACTGTGGCTTTTCCATTTCCTGGCTTCTGCCACGTGCTTTCCTATATGAATAGTCATTTCTCAAAGTGCCAGGATGACAGCATCAAGGATTTCAGGGCAGAAAGACATCAGTGGACAAAGAAGGTTTAGATTAAGTGCCAGTGGCATCCAGGTGATTTGTACCTCTGTCATTCCTCTGGACTCCTCTCATGGCCAGAAATCAACCCTGCTCTCATGCTTCTTGTACACATGCCCAAGGTCTGCATGTGACATGAGACAGTTTTTATTTTGCTTCCTTCACTACTCTGTGATCAACACTCATTGTTATACTCAGGTGGGCTTCTGCTGGGAGGGTTTGATCCTAGTGCTGTACTAAGAGTACTCTGAAAGTTGTGTTCTCTTCTCATCCCAGTGACATGTGATAAAACCTCCATCTATGAGCTACTTTTTAGAGAGAACTGGATTTATTTGGTCTGGAGAAATGGAGGCCAAGGGGAAAGTTTATCACTCTAACACCACCTGGAAGGAGGTTGTAGAAAGGTGGGTGTCAGTCTCTGCTCCCAAGTAATAAGACAGGAGGAATTGGCCTTAAGTTGCACCAGGGGAGGTTTAGATTGGATACTAGGGAAAAATTCATATCAAGCATTGGAACACACTGTTGAGGGAGGTGGTTAAGTCACCACTGCTGGAGGTGATTTCAAAGAAGTGTAGATGTGGCACATGGGAACTTGGGTTAGTAGCAGAGAGGGCAGTATTAGATTTATGGTTGGACTTGATGATCTTGAAGGCATTTTCATGATTCCATGAGTTTGCAGCTATCAGGAGTTTTGGGCATTTGAACTAGACAATTAAGAATGAGACAATCAAAAGGTCAGTGCAATCAGGAATTACCATACATACAATGAACCTTTTCTTCTCCACTTATCTGCTAACCCTGGTGAAAAATGGCCCTGCATGGAGCAATCAGTACCTGCAGACCTTATGGCAATTGTTCCTCCTCATCGTGTTTCCTTTGAGAAGGTCTGGCACTCCTCCACTGCTGCATCAAAGCTGATGGAGACTTTCCTTGTCACCAGGAAAACCATTGCTTCCTGCAAGCCCTGGTCATGTGTACATTGGGTTTGTGTTCGTCTTCACCCGGGTGTTTCTGCTGATTGGCCCACATGCACCCAGGAAAGCCATTGCTTAATCCAAGTCCCCTGATGTGGCCTCTGCTGATCCTGATCCAGCAGCTGCTCCCACCCCACTGTGTGTGTCAAAGAAAAGCAAAGAGGTGGAGAGCCTGTGCTATAAGGAAAGACTGAAGGAGTGTAGCCTTTTCTCCCTGGAGAACAGGACTCTTGGGGAGGACATTATCACAGTATTTTAGTGATTAAATGGGATTTACCAAGAGCACTGAGAGTTTCACCATAAAGACCCAACATGGAGGGGCTGTCCATGAGGGTCACACACTGAGTGAAGAGGAACTGGAGATTATTTGAGTGCTGGCAACTGAGACCAGTGCTTGGGTCTCAGCAGGAGCAGATGAAGCCTAGGTTTCTGGACATAGTAAGATGTGCACAGGGGCCAGTAAGATGGAGAAAAATCACGTCTCTACCTTGAACTGAGGGCAGGAGCATGTGTGAAACCTCACGGGCTTCATGGGACACTCTGTACCTGAGTTGTTATTCAGAGCCCAGCAGTGCCTTGAAGAATTACTTTTCTGCATGCAGGAGACCATGGATATCCATGGGATGACATGGATTAGAGTATTACTCAAGGCTGAAGGCAAAGGAATTTTTATATCCTATCCCCACCACTGCGACCCTTTGAACTTGTGATTTCATTGGTGGCCTCTGTTTGTAGTAGTCAAGGATGCCTTCATTAGCTCCAAGGGAAAGAACACAGAGGAAAATCCACTGCAGGGATTCACACCCCCTGCCTTTTTTAACTTTGTACTTGAGCGGATTGGAAGAGTCACCACAGAACAATGGAGAACTTGGAGGCCAAGGCATGAGAGCACAACAACTTTAATGAGACTAAGGAAGAAAAGGAGAGCACCAGGGGCAGTCACTAAAATGCAGTGGAGCTCCTGCATGGTGTCCATCTGCCTGCCATGCAGAGGGAGAGAGGGCAAAATATCCCCACTTAGACTGGCCTGGGAGACACAGCAAACAAGTGCTAAGAAAAAGCAGAGGGGAGGAAGTTGTCATGTCCCCTCATGTGGCAGTCCTTGGGTGTGTGGGCAAGATGCATAAAAGAGGTGCCCATTTCTTGACAACTTGGACAAAACCAAACCACTCAGAAATTACCCAAGTGAACATCACCTGCCCACAAGGAATGCCAAGAGACCTTGATCTGAGACTTTTACCTCAGAAATCCTTGAGGCTCTCATCCCAGCACTTACAGAATGAGATCTTCACATAGGCAAGCACGTGGCTGAAGCCAGGACATGAAAAGGCTGAAGTACAGGAAACCAAGACACAGCTCATACCATTACCTGAAATGGCGCACATTTGACATGAGCTGGTCAGAAAATTATGACTTCCACTTAAGATGCCTCTGGGCCTGAGGCAAGGCAGGACTGCTATAAAAGGCAGCCCAAGTCTCTGCTCTCTCATCCACTTCTCTCACCTCCTCCTCTTCAGGAATCAGGTGAGTGGGAAACCTCTTCTCCTCCTCCTGCTGCTGCTGCTTCAAGAGCAGCTCTTGCCTGGCTGGAAGTCTCAGCTGAGATGGGCTGTAAGAGCCCAATGCTGAGAACTGCTTGTGCTGGGAGAGGGCAGGGGAGAGAAGCTCTTGTGCAGACAGAGAGAGGCTGGAACTTGGCTGAGGTGGCTGCTAGGCTTTGAGCTGGGAACTGCAATGTGTGCCAGGAGGTGCCTTGACTGCAGGGTGTTTGGTGGTAGCACTGGTTCTTATTTATCCTCACTTTGTGCTTCTCCCTTTCTTCCATCCTAGGTGCACCTGTGACCCCGAGCCATGTCCTGCTGCAAGCCCTGTGACCCTTGCTGCCAGCCCTGTGGCCCCTGCCCGCTGGCCAGCAGCTGCAATGAGTGCTGTGTCAGGCAGTGCCAGAGCTCCCACGTTGTCATTGAGCCGCCTGCTGTGCTGGTGACCCTGCCTGGCCCCATCCTCAGCTCCTTCCCACAGAACACCGCCGTGGGATCCTCCACCTCTGCTGCTGTTGGCAGCATCCTTAGCTCTCAGGGAGTGCCCATCAGCTCTGGGGGCTTTGACCTCTCCTGCATCACCAACTGCTATGGTGGCAGCAGATGCCGCCCCTGCTAAATCTGCCGGCAATGTCTTTATACAAGAGCTTCCAAGACCTCAGAAGACAGATCTGGGCAGGAGATAAAAGATTTGGAACATTGTCTTTACAACATCAAACCATTGTTTCCTTCTTTCACCTTTTTTTCCTGTTTTCTTTGCTGTCCGTGTCTCCTCTGGCCAGTCTAATGCGGACACGTGACCCTCCCTCTCTCTTTTGGGCAAGCAGATGCACACTCTGCAGGAGCTCTACCGCATCCTAGTGTCTGCATCTGATTCTCTCGGTGAGCCACCTCCTTTTCTTCTTTACACTCAATAAAGTTGTTTTGCATCCAAGCCTAGGCCTCTAAGTCCTTCGTTCTCTTGAAAATCTTCCAGTCTACTCAGACAAAATAGGTGAAGGAAGCAGAGAGTTGGATACACTGCAGTAGATTTTTCTTCTTGCCCTTTTCCTTAGAGGTGATGAAGTCTCCCCTGGCTACTCAGCAGCTAAAGGCCATCAGGAAGACATCAGGCAACAGTTGTGAAGGGAAACAAGAATTCCTGGGTCTAGCCGACAGCTTCATCCCTTCTTTCTCTTCCACTCCCTTACCTAGTCCAGTGATGCAGTCACCAGAGCCTGGGCTACCTCTGGAATAATTCTGGCACCGCACCAGGAGTGCGGAACAACTGAGGTTTGGATTTTACCTGCAACTGAACCTGAAGAGGTGCTTGCTCTAATGTGAAGAATGTTACAGCCACGGCAGGGCTAGGCAAAGGAGAAGGCTCTCAGGCCTTGAGGTTCCAACAACGAAGACCTTACTCCAAGTGAAGAGATCAGGAATAAAAAAAACTCAAGCACTGCTGTGCTTGGGTTTTATACAGTTACAAATCAGGGGATACAAACAAACAACTAATGGAGAGATAACAGGGAGAGGAGTGAAGGGATTACATCAGCAGATCAGAACCAATCAGAGTAGGTAGGAGGAGAGGGTAAGTCACATGGGCCAATGAGACTTCAAAGCTTAGGGGATTTCCAAGGGGGTGTTGCAGTCTGGGATTGGCCCAAGGTATGAATGGCAGGCAAGGTTCTGGAATAAGGGGTTGGGTTGCCTTGACAGGCAGGGAAAGACCTGGAATAAGGGGTGGGGACTAGCATGAGGGACAGCTTTGAGGGAGGGTAAAACACAGGGGCAAACCAACTCAGGGAGAACATGGGGGTACAACAGAATAAACCGCTTAACAAGCACTATTGGGCATATCACTGTCACGCAGCAATGATGGAGAGGAGAAGAGAGGGCACCTTCCATTCAGTTTGTGCCTATCAGACCAATAAATTTAGTGCCTGTTCTGGTAGCAGCTGAGGAAAGGCCAAGCTCCACAGCTGATCTCCTATCAATCAGAGATTGGCCCCAGGCACAGCAGCCAAATCACCACATACCTGAATACCACGGGCAAATCCAGTGCCCAGCAGCTGGAGGAAGTGGAGCTCTCTGACACTGCCTTGTACCTCTGTGTTGTGCAGGACACCCTGGTGCAGGGAGCTTCCTCAGCTGTGCAACAACTCATGGCAGGGAGGGGATGTGTCATTTCAAGGCTGAGCTTGGGGAAAGGTAAACTCTTCTTTTGGAGCACTATTTCCTTGGTGCACCCAGAGACCTTCAGGCCATTACATTCCCCCAGAAGGAGTCAATATCAGTGGCTTGAGAAGAAGGGTGGTGGAAAAAACCCTGCTTTGGAACTGTTTTCCCTGTGCATCCTAGAACAGGAAAGTATTTGCCATGTGCTGTGCAGGGAATACTTGTCCGTTCTCTTCTCTGTGTGCTCTGCACAGCACCAAGGACTGGCAGGAACCAATCAGAGAGTCACCTGAGCCTCCTCATCTGTTCCTATGAAAAAGGTCTGGGGTTTTTGTTTGTTTTCTTTTTTAATAAAAAGTCTTCATTTATTTCCCTGAGCTTTTCTTAAAACCCCGTCACTCACTGCAGCTGTTGGGGTCAGTGGGGTGGGGGCCAGTGGGGTGGGGTCACAAGGCTGGCAGCAAGGGGTGCAAGGCTTGCACTGCTGTATGCAGGACATGTCTTGGGGCATGAGGGATACTTGGAAAGAGGGTGGGGAGGAAGAAAAATATAAGGACATATGAGGAGAACCACAGCAGGAGTGAGTCAAAGAATCCAGGGCCAGGAGGTGGAGGCTCTGCAGAGATGTATGAGGGCTCAGTAGCCTCATCCTGCCAGGCTCCAGAAGAGCTACCAGCTCCTATGCAGCCACTGCCCAGGCCCTGAGTTATTTTCTGTCAGACTCATCTTGAATGTGAAATATCACATTTGAAATGCAAAACATTCCATTTAATGCTATGGGCTGTGGCTTGGTTTCCTGAATGGCTGTGGTTTTATTTCCTGTTTTATTCTTTATTTCAGGCACATTTCCCAGTGAACGCCTTTTTTTTTTTTTTTTTTTTTTTTTTTTTTTTTTTTTTTTTTGTGGCAAGATGAGAAGCTCAAGCAATTCTGTATCAAAACACATCAGCTGGGGCAGAGAACTCATGTGACATGCTGGACAAGTGTAGCTAAAGCAAATTATTTCAGTCTGGATCACTGCTTTGGGGTCTTTGGAGGACCCCTTGGCAAGGAATGACTCAGCTCCTCGATTTTATGCTGTCCTGCCTAACAATGAGCCAAGACAAATTCTGCTCCTCCTTCTCTTCCAGAAAGAAGTGTGTGGAACCCATGTCTGGGCTTGTTCCTCTCCAGAATGCTCCAGCCCAGTCACCATCATCTCCACATGTCCACAGCAGAGGCCATGGTTCATTCTTTTACAGAACCACAGAGTATGCTGAGTTGGATGGGACCCACAAGCATCATTGAGTCCAGCTCTTAGCCCTTCACAGGACACTGCCAAAAGTCACCCTATGTGCCTGAGAATGTTATTTAAACTTTTGTTGAACTCTATCAGGCTTGGTGCTGTGCCCACTACCCTGGGGAACCTAGTCCACTACCCGACCACCCTCTAGACAAAGAACATTTTTCTAATATCTAGCATAAACTTTTTCTGACACAACTTCAGCCTATTCTTTCCAGTCTTGTCACCACAGAGCAGACATCAGTGCCTTCCCCTCCTCTTCCCCTCACAAGGAAGTTGTGGACTAAAATGAGGTCTGACCTCAATCTCCTCCTCCCCAGGCTGAACAGACCAAGTGACCTCAGATGCTTCTCATAAAACTTCCTTTCAAGGCCCTTCCCAACCCTTGTGGCCTCCTTTGGACACTCTCAAATGGCTTAATGTTCCCTTTTAAATTGTGATGCCTACAACTGCATCCAGAACTTAGGGTGAGGTTCTGACAGCGTTGACAATCCCCTCCCTTGCCCAGCTGGCAATGTTGGGCCTGATGCCCCCCAGGACACTATTGGCCTTCCTGGCTGCCAAGGCACTGCTGACTCATGTCCAGCTTGCCATCAACCAGGACCCCCAGGTCCCTTTCCATGGCACTGCTTTCCAGGCTCTTGTTCCCCAGTCTGTCTGTACTATCCAGGGTTGCCCCATTCCAGCTGCAGAACCTGGCACTTCTTCTTGTTGAACTTCATGTGGTTGGTGATTGCCCACCTCTAATTTGTCCAGGTCTCTCTGCAGAGCCTCTCTGCCTTTGAGGGAGTTGACAGCTCCTCCCAGTTTTGTATCATCCATGAACTTGCTTAGTTTCCCTTCCAGTCCTGCATTCCAGTCATTTATGTGGGTGATGAAGAGCACAGGGCTGAGGATGAAGCACTACAGAACCCCAGCAGTGACAGATCACCAGTCTGATGTCACCCCAGTCACCATCAGGCTTTGTGCCTGACCTGTGAGCCAGTTGCTCACCCATCTCATGGTGTCTTTGTCCAGCTGTGTGGGCCTGACATTTTGTACAGAAGGATCCTGCTGGAGATCCCATCAAAAGCTTCACTGAAGTCCAAAAAAGATTACATCAATTATTTTCCCTTGATTAAGCAGGTGGGTTGTCATGTCATAAAAGGAAACCAGATCTGACAAAGCAGGACTTCCCTCTCATGAAGCTATGCTGGCTGTAACTTTGCATGTTCTTATCTCATATGCACTTGTGTGAATATATGTAGGTGCAAAAAAATTTGTACATGATTCCTTACTGACGTGCTTAAGTGTGTGTGTGTGTCCCTCCTCATGAGGGAATGCTCTGCTTACAGCAGGGACATTCTTCACTGCTCTGCCAATAAGCTCCACAGAGCACCCAGAGTGTGAAAGAACTTCAGTGTAGCTGAACGAATCTGGCAGAGAATTACTCTCACCTCAGGCACTGAAATGATAGTGTTCTCTATCGTCAATCCTCCTTTTCCTACTGCTTCAAAGCTCACACTCTGGTGATGATGATTCCTGGATGAATTGTCCAAATTAGGACAATTACATACAAGTTTGGATCCTTATTATAATTCACTGTAAACAATATTGGGTATGTCTAAAACATGGCTTGCAGTCCTCATTCCCTGCTTCTCCAGCCCAGGACCCAGCTCTCACAAGATCTAGGGACTTCAAAAGGATGAGGCTTGCTTTATGGACAGCAGAAAGTCTAAGAAGTCCTGCCAGCTTTATCCAGGCTATGGTCAAGTGAGTCTGCTTGCAATGCAGTGTCAATGCTCTCTGCTGTGAGACACGTCTCTGCCTCGTGTTCAAACCAATGCCAAATGTGCCAGTGCAGTCCATTGGCCTGGTGCTGTGCCAGGCAGAGACTGAGACTCTAGATTCGACATGTTCTGATCTAAAGGACTATGGCATAGGGAAAAGAAAATGCTCAATGGGTATTTGTCCTCACTTTTTACTGAGTCATGAAGAGGAAAGGAAAATGGAGTAGAAACCATGGTTGAATGCAAAGGTTGTTTTTTGCATTCCGACTCCCGTTATTCTGCAGAGGAAATTATGTCCAAGACCCTCACATCAACAACCTCAGTGCAGCTCTGACCATACTGACAGGAGCACCTTTCCTCAGGAAATCATGGGGCTGCTATTGCTTCAAGGTCTCCCAGCTTTCTGGGTATTTGTGGGCAAAGATACATCAAGGCAAGGCTTGGTGTCTGGAAGCAGAGCAACCAGGGGATGTCTTCCTCAGCTCCAAGAGATTGTACCCTTAATAGCTGTGCCTCCATGGTGCCCCAAAATTCCATTCCTCTGTGAATGGAGAAAGGTCTCCTTATGCCCTCACCCATTTCCATGACTAAGCAGCACCTTTCTCCTTTGGCATTCAGAAGTGCAACTGAGGGAAGGACCACACAGACACTAGATTTGAATGCAGCAGAACTTTAATGAAATGAAAGAAGGAAACAAAGCCACTGAAAGCGGAGGTCAGCAGCACAGGCAGCATCAAGGGCAGCAGAGAGTCTACGCTCCTTGGCTCTGGAATAGTTCCTGCATAATATTAGTCTACCTGTCCCACAAAGGGGAGAAACCAAATGGTCCCTCTCAAGCTGGCATTTGGGGAACGTAGAAGCACATAGGAACCAATGCAAACATTGAAAAGGGAGAGAAAGGCAAGTTCGGTCAGCTATTGTGCAAACAGCACTCAAAACCTAGATCCTCTGCCCAACCAGCACTCAAAACCTAGATTCTCTGCCATGTTCTGAGTTCCTCAAGATGTCTGGTTGGGGCTTTCTCAGCACCATTAGCAGGGACGACATCTGTTGCCACCATAGCGCCTGGTGATGCTGGAGATGTCAAAGCCCCCAGAGTTGATGGGCACTCCGTCAGAGCTGAGGATGTTGCCAACAGCAGCAGAGGTGGAAGATCCCACCACAGTGTTCTGTGGGAAGGAGCTCAGGATGGGCCCAGGCAGGGTCACCACCACAGCAGGTGGCTCAATGACAACAGTGGAGTCCTGGCACTGCCTGACACAGCACTCATTGCAGCTGTTGGCCAGTGGGGTGGGGCCACAGGGCTGGCAGGGACGGCACTGGGTGTTGCAGGACATGTCTTGAGGCTGCAAGTGCACCTGGCAGAGAGAGCAGAGAGGAAACAGAGCACAAGGCTGGGTGGGTGGCTGGCTGGGTGGCTGGGTGGGTAGGTGAGGAGCAGTCTGGTTACCCCATCACAAAAGAGCCAAGGCCATCATGGCTGGGAAGCTGGAGACTGGGCCAGGAGCCCTACAAAGAGCAGCCTGACTCAGGAAGGTCTCTGCCAGGCCATAAAGCAAAAGGCACCACCATCACCAGGCTCTCTCTATGCCAGCCTCCTCCACGCTTTTCTCTCTCATGACCAGATGCCCCAATCTCCAAATATGAGAAAGCCAACATCACTCGAGATGTCCCCCAAGAAGAGATTTCACTTTGGCAGGGAAAGAGAAGGGGCTTCAGACTCACCTGGTTCCCAAGCAGAAGGAAGCAAGAGAAGTGGATGAGAGAGCAGAGACTCAGGCTGCCTTTTATACCTGCCCTTCACTGCCGCAGGACCAGGGGCAGCCTTTGCAGAGGTAACAATTTCCCAGCAAGCTCATCTTGAATGCAAACCAGCACACCTAATGATATGGGCTGTGCTTTCATTTCCTACACTGCTGCCTTTTCATTTCCAGGTTTGTTCCATGCCTGTTCCCCAATGAAGGCTTCTTCTGATCCCTGGGATTAAAGGCCCCAGGATTTCTAAGGCAGGAATGCAGCAGTGCAGGCAGAAAACTTAGCTTATGTACTGCACGGGCCCAGACCAGGAAAGTGATGCTATCCTGATCACTCTTCTGGGGTTGTTTGAAGTGTTGTTTTCAGGAAGAAACTGCAGCACTCATAGAATCATAAAATCATATAATCACAGAATGGCTTGGTCTGGATGGAACTCCTTCATAAAGAGAAGCAGTGACACTCACTAGATGAGATTGTTCCAAGCCCCATCCAACCTGGCCTTGAACACTTCCAGGGATGTGGCAGCCTCAGCTTCTATATGAAGTTCCATTGCCTCACCACCCTTTGAGTAAGGAATTTGTTCCTAACATCAAATCTACATCTTTCCTCTTTTAGTTTAAACCATTCCACTTTATCCTATCAGTATCTGCCTGTGTAAAAACTCAGATGTCATCCTTCTTTTTGTAAGCCCCCTTCACATACTGACTGGCCTCAATGAGGTGTCCTCTAAGCCTTCTCTTTTCCATGTGGAACAACTCCAACTCTTTCAGCCTGTCTACACAGCAGAGCTGCTCCAGCCCTCTGAGCATCTTTGTGGCTTCCTTTGGACCGTCTCTAGCAGGTCCATGTCTGAAGACTTCATGTCTGAACCCATCTGGGGTCTCACCAGATCAGAGTAGATGAGGAGAATCACTGTCCTCAGCCTGCCAGTCAGGCCTTTTGTGATGTAGCCCAGGATGGCTTTCTGGACTGCAAGTGCCAACTTGGCTCATGTCCAGGTTTTTGTCCACCAGAACTCCCAATTCCTTCTTCACAGGTCTGCTCTCAATGAGTTTATCTCCCAATCTGTCCTCATGTCTGGGATTTCCTAATGCAGGTGCTGCACCCTGCACTTGAAGTTCTTAAACTTCATCAGGTTCTCATGGGCCTACTTCTCAAGTTTCTCCAGGTCTCCTTGGATGGAAATCTCCTGTAGTGTCAGCTGCATGGCTCAGCTTTGTGTCATTTGCAGACATGCCAAGGGGACACTCGATCTAATATCCCTGTGATTTAAAAAGATATGAAAAAGCACCAGTCCCAAGACAGAGCCTTGAGACATGCCCCTCTTCCCCTACCTCCATATGGTCATAGAGCCACAGACTAAAGCTGTGCCCATCCAGCTATTTTCATATTCACAATAGTACACCCTTCAAATCTACGTGTATTGGGTTTGCATGGCCTGGTTTTGGTAGCAGGAGGGCTACAGGGGTGGCTTCTGTGAGAAGTTGCTGGAAGCTTCCTCAGTGTCCAGCAGAGCCAAAGCCAGCAGGCTCCAAGACAGACCCACCACTGACCAAGGCTGAGCCCATCAGAAATGGAAGTGATGCCTCAAGAATAACACATTAAAAAAGGAAAAAAATTATTGCATGTATGTAGTTGGGGCCAGAGGAAAGCAGAGTGAGAATATGTGAGAGAAAGATCTCTGCACACACCAGTGGAGAAGGAGGAGCAGGAGCTGCTCCAGCCTCCAGAGCTGAGATTCCTCTGCAGCCCATGGTGAAGACCATGGTGAGGCAGCTGTGGCCCTGCAGCCCACAGAGCGCATGGGAGTGCAGAGATGCACCTGCAGCCCCTGGAGGAGCCAACACCAGAGCAGGTGAATGCCTGAGAGGAGGCCATGACCCTGAGGGAAGCCTGTGCAGGAGCAGAGTCCTGGCAGAGACCTGTGAAGAGAGGAGCCCATGCTGGAGCAGGTTTGCTGGAATTACTTTGTGAGGGTTCCTGAAGGACTGACCCCATGGAAGAGTGCCCCACATTGTAGCAGTTCTTGGGGAACCATAGCCTGTGGGATATGGTTCCTAGCCTCCTTCTCATTTTGGAGAAGTTAATGGAGAACTTCTCCCATGGGAGGGACCCCACCCTGGAGCAGGGGAAGAACTCCCACTCCTCTCCTTGAGCAGCAGCAGGGACAACCTATGATGAATTGACCATGAGCCCCATTCTTGTCTCCCTGCTCTGCTAGGGGGGAGGAGGGGATAAAGCTGGGAAGGAAGGTGAGGTAGGGGCAGATGTTCAGGTTTTTGGGTTATTTTTATAAGACTTATTTTACTTCTCATTATCCCCCTCTGATTTTGTTTGTAATAAATTCAATTAATATGCCTTAGTTGAGTCAGTTTTGCCTGTGACAGTATTTGGTGAGAGGTCTCTTCCAGTCCTTATCTCAACTCATGAGCCATTGTTATATTTTCTCTCCCCCATCCACTTGTAGAGGAGAGTGATAGAGTGGCTTTGGTGGGTGCCTGGCAACAAGCCAGGGTCAACCAACTACACCATTTCTCCAATTTGGAGATAAGGATTTTTTGTGTACTGTGTTGAAGGCCTGACAGAAGTTTAGGTAGATGACACTGGCCAGTCTTCCCTTGCTGACTGTTTCAGTCACTCCATCCTTGAAGGCCACCAGATTGCTCAGACATGACTTGCCCTAAGAGCAGCCTTGCTGTCTGTTTTGGATCACCTCCTTGTCTGAGTATGACTTACAGTTGCTTTCATGAGCACCTGTTCCATGATCTCCCCAGGCACAGTGGTGAGGTCTAGTAGTCTGTGATTCCTTGGGTCCTTTATATTACCTCTTTAAAAACCCAGTCTGCTGCTGGATGCTGAAGGATTCCTGTGCATGAGAATGGACCTTATCCTTCCCTATTCCTCCCTCCTCAGCTCCTGATGGTTTTTTGTTGTTGTCTTCCCATTTGTGTGCATTGGGCTGCAGGCTCTGACCCCATCCTACCTAACTCTGCCCTCAGGAAAAACTTCTGTCTTGTTTTGACTTGTCCACTCTCTGAGCAGTCTGTGAGTACACAAACAATGCTGTGAGCTTGCCTGGGGCCTTGCCCTTCCCCACAAGGCTCCAGCCCTGCTGTGGCTGTCTCCTGGTGTCCTCAGCAGAGTTCACAGCAGGGCGTGTTCCTTCATGTGTTCATGTCTTTGGTGCTCTTGTGTGCAACCAGACTAATGTGAATGTAGCACAGGTGCATATTTGACAGGTGTATATGAACCCATGGCCTTTTGTGTCTCTCCTCACAAATAGATTGTGTTGCTCATGGCAGGGACACTCTCCATGGCTCTGTGCAAGAGCTTTGCAAAGCAGTAGGAGCTCAAGTGCAGTTGAAAGGTAATGGCATCAACCTCCTGGAAATCTCTCCAAAAAGAGGCACTGTAATCAATCAATTTCCTGAACCCTGCTTGTCATGATCCTCCAGAGCTCATACTCCACTGATGGTGATGTCAAGCCCCAACAAGGACTACTGATTTAGATCCTGAATTTAGTTGAGTGTAACAGGATTGGGACGGCCTCAGCATGATGGGCAGCGCCCCCTCTGCCTGCCTCACCAGGTCAGGACACAGCTGCTAGAGCATTCAAAAGGTTGGGGTTTGGTTTATCCTGGAGAAAGAATAAGGAATCCTACTTACTCTCCTTGTTCAGGCTGTGTCCAGATGGATCTGCTTCCAGTGAATTGTTGGTGCTTCCAGGTGTGTGGGACACAGCCCTCCTTCATGTATTCATCCAGATCATCAGCCTGGTGCTGTGTCAGGCTGAGATCTTGGCCCAAATATTGAATTAAAGAATCACAGTACATGTTATTGGTGTGCACTGGACTGGAAGGACAGAGACACTGTGTGTTGCACAGGGGAAGCCAATAAACAGGGTTATTGGGCAGATTGGATGCCCCAGCAGTTGCTCTGTGGTGCAGATGTCACAGTGTCCCTGGGCAGGAGTGGTGCTTGTGCCCTGGGTCTGACTGTGGAGCAGAGAGAGAATGGGGGACTCCAAGGGTGCCAGGCAGAGCAAGGAGCTGAATCGCCCCTATATTAGCAATTTACCCAGTGACAGCAGTGCAGGTCTTGTGGGTGAAAAGCTGAGGCTGGGTATCACAAGGCCAAAGAGATGGAGGACTTCAGAGACTCTTCCCTAAATCTCCAGCAGGAAGACTGTGCAGGGAACTTTTAGTGTTGAAAAGGCTGCTGTTTGAGCTGCTGTTTGAGCTTAGCTTTGTCTTCATCAGCTTCTTCCCTATATTCAGGGAACTGTAGACATCTGAGATGTCTAAACCTTTTAATCACTCACTTAAGTGAGGGTGGAAGTCGAAAAAGAAATTTTGGAGTATCACAGAAAAAAAAAAAAAAAAACTAAATTTCTGCATTAATAGTAAAGCCAGATTTTTTCACAGAAACTCGGAGATTACTGCCATGGCCACGTCATGGAAAGGAAGAAGAATATTGTACACTAGTAGGCCCAACTTTCTCTGGGGACACTCTGTGCCATGCTGTCATCAGCCCTGTTACCCACCATCTATAAACACTGAAGGGATAGTGAAAATGTGGGGATTTCCAACAGGTATGCGCAGGGTACAGACATTCATTAGAACTGCAGTCTGCAGAACTTGGCTTACCCAGTCCCCATCAACCTGGATGCCAAGAGAGATGTATTCAGTGCCCTGATACCTCTGTCATCCTGACCGACTGTTGGTCAAACGGGCAAGAGGAGGCAATGCCATCAAAGGACTTCACAACCTCACTTTCTGGAAGAAAAGGACACCTGTCTGCATTCCAGACTCCCAGATAGGGAAATGGCAATTTACACATTCTCCATCATGGATGGATGGATGGATGGATGCTGTTTATCCAGCCCTTCCTGACTGAGGCCTCTGATGTGCTTTTGATCAAAACAGTGCCCCAAGAGGATCAGACTAAGCAAGAGGGACATTTGTGAACAAAACTACTCTGCCACAGACAGCTCACAGATACTGCTGATTGTGTCCAGAATGACTTTGCACAGAGCTTTTTTGGGGAAGCACTGGTCCAGAAAAGGACCTTACACAGCAGGGCCTTTGAGTCCCTGAGCCTGAGCAGAGCTGTTCCATCTGTGGTTGGGAGAGACAAGGTACCCCCGAGCAGTGAAGGGTCTGTGGGCTTCCATTACTTTCCTTGGACTGCATTGGCCCATGAGGGCTCACAGGGACTCCAGTGTGAGGCCCAGAGTGGTTAATCCCAGCACTGACTTGGGAATGGTGCCAGGCCTGCACACCTGCCAAAACCTGGGCTCTGCCATGGGCCTTATGTGTGGCAGTAGGGCTGCAATGAGGAACTGATCCCAGCTGCCCATGCCCATTTTTGCTGGCCATGGTCTGAGATTGGGCAGTGGAGTCAAGATGGAGACGAGGCCTTGGGCCAGCTCTGAGGCGATTCCACACAACCACACTTCTGACATCCTTTGGGAACATTTTCTGCCTACCCCAGCACAGCACTGACCAGAGCAAGAGGTGCTGCATTCCCATGATACTGCAGGTTGGTTTGTTTCCAGGACCTCCCAAGGAATTCTAGATGTTGCATGAGGCTTTTGCAGGAGGTGTTTGGGGTATATCTGGGCAGAGACACTGATCACCATAGGGTAGCTGGGAATGTTTTGCATCCTGCCCCAGGATTGTTCCCCACATAGGACCCTCTGCAGTGTATCCCAACCTCACAGTTTTCTGGATGAAGGATCTCACTACATTGTCACCTTATCCCCTGCCAGGATCAACACCATTCTACCCCGGCAGCTTGCAAGGGCATATGGGAAAGGAAGGACAACCTGGAGACCCAGATTGAGATGCAAAAATCTTTATTGAGTTTAAAGAAGGAATCAAGTTTTTACAAGCACAGGCCCTCAGTTCAGGGATCTGGATGGACAAGCAGGACACTTCACCTCTTGGCCATGATGAAGTCAATGGAGGGCACCCATTTGCCTTGCCTATAGAGTGCAGGCTGGCTTGGAGGAGCCTTGCAGCTGAGGGGAGCAGAAGGACACAATGAAAATAGAAACAAGGAGATGCGTAGGAAAGACAAGGGCTTTTGAAGTGCCTGAGCTGGGCCCTTCTTTCCAGAATTTTCAGGAGGAACTAAAGACGGTCAGTTCCTCTGAAAGAAATGACCTGAAGATTCTTCCTTTGTCCAGCACCATGCCTGGAGATCCGGGGGGCATTTCCCAAGACCAGCACCATTAGCAGGGGAGGCCCCTCCTTCCACCATAGCGCCTGGTGATGCTGGAGATGTCAAAGCCCCCAGAGTTGATGGGCACTCCGTCAGAGCTGAGGATGTTGCCAACAGCAGCAGAGGTGGAGGATCCCACCACAGTGTTCTGTGGGAAGGAGCTCAGGATGGGCCCAGGCAGGGTCACCACCACAGCAGGTGGCTCAATGACAACAGTGGAGTCCTGGCACTGCCTGACACAGCACTCATTGCAGCTGTTGGCCAGTGGGGTGGGGCCACAGGGCTGGCAGGGACGGCACTGGGTGTTGCAGGACATGTCTTGAGGCTGCAAGTGCACCTGGCAGAGAGAGCAAAGAGGAAACAGAGCACAAGGCTGGGTGGGTGGCTGGCTGGGTGGCTGGGTGGGTAGGTGAGGAGCAGTCTGGTTACCCCATCACAAAAGAGCCAAGGCCATCATGGCTGGGAAGCTGGAGACTGGGCCAGGAGCCCTACAAAGAGCAGCCTGACTCAGGAAGGTCTCTGCCAGGCCATAAAGCAAAAGGCACCACCATCACCAGGCTCTCTCTATGCCAGCCTCCTCCACGCTTTTCTCTCTCACGACCAGATACCCCAATCTCCAAATATGAGAAAGCCAACATCACTCGAGATGTCCCCCAAGAAGAGATTTCACTTTGGCAGGGAAAGAGAAGGGGCTTCAGACTCACCTGGTTCCCAAGCAGAAGGAAGCAAGAGAAGTGGATGAGAGAGCAGAGACTCAGGCTGCCTTTTATACCTGCCCTTCACTGCCGCAGGACCAGGGGCAGCCTTTGCAGAGGTAACAATTTCCCAGCAAGCTCATCTTGAATGCAAACCAGCACACCTAATGATATGGGCTGTGCTTTCATTTCCTACACTGCTGCCTTTTCATTTCCAGGTTTGTTCCATGCCTGTTCCCCAATGAAGGCTTCTTCTGATCCCTGGGATTAAAGGCCCCAGGATTTCTAAGGCAGGAATGCAGCAGTGCAGGCAGAAAACTCAGCTTATGTACTGCATGGGCCCAGGCCGGGCAGGTAATATTACAGTCTGGATAACTATGGTGGGCCTGTTTGACTTCCAGCAATCCTCAGCTGGATGCCCAAGGACTCCTGTGCATGAGGATATGTCCTATCTATCTCTTTCTCTCCCTGTGGTCACTTTTTCCCTCCCTGTGTCCATGGACTCTGCAACTGGTTTTTACCCCAACGTGCCCAATTCTGCTATCAGGAGAAAATTCTGTCTTGTTTTAACTCATGCTCTCTTTGTGCAGCACAGAAAATATCATGGGCTTGTCTGGCTCATTGTCCTTCCTCACAGTGCTCCAACACTGCTGCAGTTGACCCCAGGTGTCCCCAGCAGAGTCCACAGTTTGTTGTGCTCCTACAACCTAGTCTTCTTCAGGACAGAGAGGTGGGCCCATGAAATCCTCATGAAGCTCAAGAAGGCCAAGTGTAAGGTCCTGAATTTGGGTTGGGTCATTCCCAAGGATGGACACTGGGTCATGAGTAAACTGAGAGCAGCCCAGCCAAGAAGGACTTGGGTGTGCTGGTGAATGAGAGGCTGGACATGACCTGCAACGTTCACATGCAGCCCCGGAATTGTATCCCAGAATTGCATTGCCTCAGAAGAAGACTGACTACCAGGTATAGAAAAGTGGTTCCCCCAGTTCTCTGCTCTTGTGAGACCCCAGCTGGAGTGCTGTGTCCAGTTCTGGGGTCCCCAATGTGAAGGTGGTGAAGTAGGCCTAGATTAGGTCACAAAGTTGCTCGAAGGGCTGCAGCCCTTCTGCCATGGAGACAGGGCTGGGAGAGATGAATATATTTAGCCTGAAGATGGTTTTGGGGATACCTTAAATCACATTCCAGTGCCCAAAGAGGCTACAAGAGAGATGAATTCTCTATCTTTTACAAGGGCGTGGAGTGATAGGACAAGGGGGAATGGCTTCCCACTGAAACAGGATATATTTGTACTACTTACTAAGAAAAAGTTCTTCCCTGTGAGGGTAGTGAGGCCCTGGCACAGGCTGTCCAGAGAAGCTCTGGCTGCCCCATCCCTGGAAGGGGATGCTGTGGTACTGTGAAGCACATACTCGTATGACTTTCACAGTTGCTTTTAGATCCAGGGATTTTGATGATGTGTGAGGCTTTGCATGCTGCTGTTTATCTCAGAGGGCTCTAAGCAGTGTTGAAGAGAAATTCACAGCAGGTCTCACACACTCTGCTGTGTCTTGGATTTCTTGGACATTTCAAATCTGCTTTTTGTTGCTTTCCAAGACTGTAGAGGGATTTAACACTCCAAATACACAATTCTTTCCAAAATGCATCATTCCTAGGCAGAAATGACAAGCAGTGATGTCTGTCTGAGGATAAATCCAGTCTCAGACTCTCTGCTGTCCAAGGCATTTTCCCAAATGCCATTGAAAAGGAGCACAGCTGACAAAGGGTGGGAATCAGTCTGTGCCTTGGGCATTGGTGCCCGGGCCTGGATACAGGGCTAAGTGCCAAGTGCCCAGGTGGATGCAGAAGGTTTGGGAATCTCCTCCAGAAGTGCCATTGCTTCTAGAAGGGAGGAGTAGGTGTTCAGTTCAGACTCAATCATCTCAATTGGAGAGCTCTATGCTCAGGTGAAATGAATCCCACACTCTCCATAAAGGTGTGTTTACCATGATGAGGAGCTGATGCCTCCTCATTATGAAGTGGTTACATGGACTATCTTTGCTTTCAGTGTGCAAAAAGAAAAGCTTTGAGAACATGGTTAATCTGTTCTGAAATGAAAATTGGGGGGGGGGGGGGGGGAAAGCAAGCATTGTTTGGAAGTGCTAATGTCCTCCCAATGAGTGTAAAGAGAGACTGGCTTCCCAGCCAGCCTTCCACAGCTCTGCACTTGAGTGCTTTGCCAATCACATTAAAGTTTTTCCACAACAAAGCCCAAAATGGGTGGAACAATGTACTGCTAAAAATGATGTGGGGTTTTAGATGTGGAAATGCCCTGACACATGTAGTATGAGGCACACAATTTTGCATAATTTTAATTAAAAACAAGAGAGTAGATTCAGATACTAAGGAGAGGAAAGAAGAGGAATTATGCAAATTTTGTTTGCAGTCTTATGCTAGGAATAATGACTGTAAGTAGAGATATCAGACACTGCCAAATTTTATCTTGAATCAGAGTATGATTTGATGAAAAAGCTACAAGAATGTGGCATAGATACATCACAAAATATCCAGCTAAATGGAAAAACACATGTCTACTTCCTAAAGCAATGTTTCCTAAAGTTCCTCGGATTTCTTTAGGAGATTCAGACAAACCCTGACAAAATTAAGCACTTGGCAAGCTGGGGTAGAAACCTGTGGGAGTACCACTCCTCCAGCTCTGTTAGAGAACCATTTATGGGCAGGGTTTGTGACCCTTTCCAAGCACAGCACTTTAAAGGACTGGGAGGCATTCTGAATTACCTGGGAATGAACAGAGGGTGGTGGGAGAGCTGAACTGAGGCTCAGCCCAGCCAGAGGTGGCTGTAAGGTGATATAAGCTCACTGGGGAGTTGGTGGCTTCTCACTGCCTGGGATGTCCACACAGACCTACACTTCAGAGGGGATCTTCTGCAGGGCAGAAGTCATGGGAGGGCAGGGATGAATCTTTGTTCAACCGATGCCCTGTGAAAAGTCACTTCACTTTTTCTGGAAAGCCCGTCCCAGAGCGAGCTTGACCTCTTGGTTTCTGAGTGTGTAAATGAAGGGGTTCAACAAAGGAGTTACCACTGTGTTAAAGGTATTCACGATTTTGTTCAGATCCAGGGAGTTCTGGGCTGATGGCTTGACATACAGGAACATGGTGGAGCCATACCAGATAGTGACAACACTGAGATGGGCAGAGCAGGTGGAAAAGGCCTTTTTCCGGCCATGACCTGACTGGATCCGCAGGATGGAAGAGATGATGTACATGTAGGAGACCAGGGTGACCACACAGGAGGCCACCACAACAATTATAGAGACAAGGAAGGTTGCTAGCTCCACATGCCATGTATCGCTGCAGGAGAGGGCAAGGCAGGAATCTATATCACATAGAAAATGATTGATGACATCTGGCCCACAGAAAGTCAGCCTGGACGTCAGAAAGGCCAGCAGGGAAATGGCCATAAAACCTCCCAGCCAGGAGCTGAGTGCCAGCCGAACAGAGAGGACACTGCTCATGAGGGAGCTGTACCTCAGGGGGCAACATATGGCTAAGTAGCGGTCATAGGCCATGACAGACAGGAGAAAACACTCAGTGGAGCCTAGAGAGAGAAGAAAAAACAACTGGAAGATGCAGACACTGAAGGAGATGGTCTGGCTAGTCCCCAGCATGACTCCTATGGCTTTGGGAACAACACCTGTAGTGTACCAGATCTCCAGAAAGGAGAGATTACAGAGGAAAAAGTACATTGGGGTGTGTAGGTTGCTGCTTCTCCACACAAGGGCTATGATGGATGCATTACCTATCACTGTCAGGGTGTACATCAGTGCAAACACCACCACAAAGGAGACTCGGAGTTGCCATGTCCCTGGGAAGCCAAGAAGGATGAACTCTTTTACACTTGTCCCATTTGCCATGTCCTTCCAAGTGTTGAGGTCTGTCTGCAAAGAAAGAAAAGTTTCTGTGAAAGTTTGGATGCTTGTGCTGGTCCTTCAGATGCTACAAGTAGTAAAAAAAAAAAAAAAATCACCATCCCTGAAAATGCAGTTGGTGCACAGCGTGGGAAAATGGCACTTTTCCTATGTTAAAATTTTCACAGCAATCCTCCCCTGATGAAACACATTTGGACAACTAGATCTAACCCTGAAAATCAGGAGTACCCCAACAAATGAACACTTGGAGAAATGTTTATCAGATTGTGCATCTCCTTTACAGTATGAGCAATGCAGTTGCTTCTGTGAGATGAAAATCCCACTTAGGAAAATATGGACACCAGGCTGAGGCACTCCAGCTCTGGAAAAAGCTGTTACAAGTAGGAGGGCAATAACATAACTTGTAGTCTCCAAGGCAGGCAATACTGAGGTGTGTGTCATCAAATGCAACTGAGGATTACAAATACTGCCATGATAATGTGACACTGCAAGAGATTTTCCCACCTCTTCTATGTCAGTTTATTACAAGGGATTGAGACTGAGCTGCAGCCACACAGGGCAGCAGGTTGGTATGCCAGTCACTACTCAAGGTCTCCTATAATTGTTTTCTTTTAAGCCTCAGAACAGGAAGCTTTTGCAAATACCTCCAGTTCCTTCACTGATGTCTGCTTCTCAGCATAGCTACTAGGGGTATGATCCACCTCTTTGCAATTTTGCCATTTCAGAGTCAGAGGAAGAATTACTGCTAACTAAGCTGAAATATCTATGGTGAAATACTCCTATCTCCTCATCTTACCCCCTTTCTTTCTTCACAGACAGAGAAAAAGCATGAGGGAGACATGGCCCTTTTTTTCTTAAAAGCATGGCTAAAAGCTCTCTAGAAGTGCCAGGCTGACTCTGAGGTCTAAGGCAGGAGTCTAGTAAGCACCTGGATGTTAGACATCTCAACTTGGGCAGAGATATTCAGCCTCAGAGACTGAAGGCAAAATCCTCTGAGTTGAATCCCATTAAAGGTAGCTTTGCTGAACTGTTTGCAGACAAGGGAGAATTCTTGATTAATTCTCTAGAGAAAACATATTTTCAGGTGGATGTGGAAGACAGATGGACTAAATCACCACCTGAATCATCCCTTTCTCTCCTCTCCCTCCACAGCAATATATACCAGAAATCTAAAGTACTTAAAGGGTAAAGAAATCTCCCTTAAACCAGCTCTCCTTAAACATGCAAGGCATTGGAAGTCTGTGCTACACGTCTTGGGCAGGCTTCACTCACCAGATTTGCCAGTGGAAATGATCCAAATGACATTTTTTCATGCACCGTCCTCCCAAGGTAGCCATGGTCCCCTTGGCTAATGGAGAGCATTGGAAAGAGGTAGATTTATTGTGGGTTCAGGTGAAGATGTGTGGATGAGCCGCTCTCCCCTTGCTGACTCACTTCAAGCTGATGGCAACTGCCTGACCTTGTTTCCTCTCCATCCAGTAGGATCTGACAGCTTCCCCTCCCGATCTTCTCCCTCTCACTGCCACCACTGTAATTCCACTAAAGGGAGCTTTGTGTGCATGCACACAAAGTGTAAACTCTCTCCAGCTCAGCTTCATATAATGAGATCATGCATCAGAGAGTCGCCAGCATCATTAGCATAAGAACATCCACACACCCACCTCATTAAGACAATGAAGCTCCAGCTGGCCACACCTTGGAGACTGTTTTCTGTTTTACCTCTGGTGTGCTCCAGGGAATTTGACCTCTGGGAGGCCTTATGGGCTTGTCAGAGATGAATAGTACTCTCTCTTCACACAGGCCAATTAAAGAACAGCAATGCAATTCCCTAAGTGGCTGCTAGGCTGGGTGTTTGCCTCCTACCTGCAGCTGTGGTATGAGAACCTTGTCAGGAACTCAGCTGACATGGGAATGTCTGAAATAGTCATGTTCCAAGAGACTGGTGCCAAGCATTTGGTGCTGAGTACTAAGGGGGTCGTGAAATCTCCAGGGTGAGAAGTAACCAAAGGCAACTATGGGCACATGAATACAGAGACAGTAAAGGAGTCACCTACCTCATTTCACAGCCTTTAAATGCAGTTAAGGCCTCTGTCTTCAGTTTTAACTGAAGTGAAGAACTAAGTAAAGATCTAAGTTCAAAATCAGACAAGACATTAGTAGAGGAAAATTTATTTCTCCTGACTCCAGAAAAGATGTCTTCTATTGAGGTACTCATCTTCGCTCCATTCATCATCAGCTGAGAGAAACGGGCACTCTCAGGCCTTAGTTCAACTCTTACAAAAAATGATCTCTTACAGATCAGGTAATACAGGTCTTACAGACAC
The DNA here is from genome assembly GCF_022539315.1 of Serinus canaria. Lineage (NCBI taxonomy): Eukaryota > Metazoa > Chordata > Aves > Passeriformes > Fringillidae > Serinus > Serinus canaria. Next base: position 3,288,649 of record NC_066340.1, on the reverse strand, counting down.
CTATTTTTCTTCTGTTGACATTCAAGATAAACTAGTCAGCTGGCTTAGACCAGACACACGCACACACAAATACACACACTTCTCATCCTCTAGACATCTTGAGTTAGATTCACCTCCAGAGACAGTCTGTCTGCACTGTCCAGGACCACCACACAAGTGTTGGACTTGGCAGAGATATTTTCTGCAAGTCCTGTGTCCCAGGCTTCAGTGTGTTTGAGAGAAAACTGACCTGTACTTGGTTCGAGGTGGAGATGCAGCTAATGGGAATAAAGTTTTCAGCTTGAGCCTATTTTCTGATCATGAAGCCATCTCCCTGCTATTTATCTGTCCTATCTATGGAAATGGTGGTGGGGTTTAGCCATGGGATGGAGGTGCTGTAGCCTGTGGGTTCAGTTGTGATTGCTTAACGAAGCAAGCCATGCACACATGACCAGGAATTCAGGCCCTGCTATGAGCTTGTCCTACCTGGGGAGCTCAGAGGCCACCACTGGTCAGCTGCAGAATTTGTGTCTCCAGAAAGATGATTTCCTGGCACACCTGCTTTGCTTTGAGATGGGGTAAGTCCCCTGGGTGACCTGATGTCCCATCACTGACGGTGGGAAGAGTCTATAGAGTCTGTTAGATCTGGTCCTGAAGATGGGTTGTACTCCCCATCTGCAGGACATGCTCTGAGACCAAGGAGTCATATCTAAGCAGAAATGTTGGAAGGCTGAGCCTGATCCCTGCTGTCTGTGGAGTAGTCAGGGATGTCTTCCTCAGCTTCAAGGGACAGTGCCTGAATGGACCCCACTTCTGTGTTTTCCACCCTCACATTCCTCTGGGAATAATCAATGGCCTACTTGTGTCCCCACCTTTTCCTCCACCACCCATGGCAACACTTTTTGGTCTCAGCAGCTTGAGACAAGGACACCAAAAAAAGATTGAGGCTGAGGATGAGATGCAGAAAGCTTTATTGTCATTGAAGTGGGAAGTTAGTTCCCTTATAGAGGAGGCTACTGGTGGTAGTGGTGAGAGATCACATGCAACTGCAGCAAGTCTGGGCCCACTTTGGCACAGACACTGGAGAGCCAACAGGGCATCCATCCACCTGCCCTAGAGGGGTTAGCAGATCCCCCAGAGAGGCTCTGAAAGTCTCACAGTCCAGAAGTATGGAAGACAAGAGAGAGGTGGAAGAGAGACTAAGGCAGGGAAAGCAAACACTGGCCACAGTTTCAGAGAGCCCCGCCTGCCCTCCTTCAGAAGGGCAGCATTGGTTGCTCAGCACCTCTGAATTTGATGGCCAGGAGCTCTGTCCTCAGTCCAGCATCAGCTTCTGGGTTCCTGGGGGTCCTTGTGAGGGCTGCACCAGTGACTTTAGCAGGGACGGCATCTGCTGCCACCATAGCGGTTGGTGATGCAGGAGAGGTCAAAGCCCCCAGAGTTGATGGGCACTCCCTCAGAGCTGAGGATGTTGCCAACAGCAGCAGAGGTGGAGGATCCCACCACAGTGTTCTGTGGGAAGGAGCTGAGGATGGGGCCAGGCAGGGTCACCACCACGGGCGAGGGCTGGATGAACACGGTGGAGTCCTGGCACTGCCTGACACAGGGCTCATTGCAGCTGCTGCCCAGCGGGGTGGGGCCACAGGGCTGGCAGGGCTGGCACCGGGTGTAGCAGGACATGTCTTGGCTCTGGAGATGCACCTGAGAGAGAGAGGGAAGGGAAGGAAGCAGAGCACAGGCGCACGTGAGGAGCCATCAGCCATGAGTCCATCATCCCACTAGAGGAACTGCAATTGCACCTGCTTAAGCCAGAAGGGAGAAACTGGGCAGTGAGAGAAAGGGGTTTTCAGCCTCATCCTGACACAGTACTGCAAAGTGTCACAATATTTCTTCAATAAAGAGCTCCCTCAGCCAGGTTCTTGACACTAAGTCAGACCTTAGTTCTTCTTTGACCCCTCAGCAGCAGCAGCAGCACTAAGACCTCGAACAGGCTATAGGAACACGCGTCTGCTTCTCCAGAAAAGGACAGGGAGAAGAGCTTTGGACTCACCTGGGTCCCAAGGAGAAGGAGGCAGGAGAAGTGGATGAGAGAGCACAAATTCAGGCAGGCTTTTATAGTTACTTTGAGTTGCCCCAGGCCCAGAGGTGGCTTCTATGAAAGTGATCATTTCCTAAGGTGCTCATGATGTATGGAAAACATCCCAGCTAATGACACGGGCTGGGTGCTTGTTTTTCGTGTTGCCACCTTTTCATTTCCCAGCTTATGTCATAGACATTTCTTCATGGAGGCTTCTTCTGAGTGCTGAGATTGAGACGCCTCAGGATTTCCAGGGCAGGAATGTGTCAGTGTCTGCGGAATCCTCTGCTCAAGTGCTGATGGGTGCATGCAGGGAAATGAAGTTGGCCTGGAGCTCACTGGTGGTGTTGCCTGTGGCCTTGTTGCTTGGAAGGGGTGCAGCTGCTCCCAGGGTTTCAGCCCTTGACTGGTCACCCAAAGATATGCCATGATACCATTGCAAAATAATATGCTATGTCTCTTTCCTCCATGCCTCCCAACTTGCTCCAGTGTTCATTGTTGTTCAGAATCTTGGGCATTTGGGCTGCACTGTTGGGTTTCATTTTCTTGTCGCTAAAGCTCTCCTTTTGTCCTCCCAAGGACGGAGAATCCTCAAGTCATCTGGGCAATGTGAGCCAGTGCTTGGTCATCCTCAACAATAAAGAAGGGTTTTCCTATGTTTCACACAGAGCTTCCAACCTGTGCATGTTTCCTGTGGTCCCATCACTGGGCACCTCAGAGAAGTGCCTGGCTCTGTTTGCCTTGCACCCTCTGGATTTGGGCTACATGGCAAGGTTTTGGTTGTGGGGGAGCTAACACCAGATGGATTTAAGACTCATCCACCACTGGCCAAGGCTGAGCTCATCAGCGATGGTGGAAGCACCTCTGGGATAACATGTTTGGGAAGGGAGAAAACACCTACTGTGGAACAGCAACCAGAAGAGATGGAAGGGAAGATGTGAGAGAAGCAACCCTCAGTGAAGAGGGGAGGTAGGTTCTCCAGCTGACCCCATAAAAGCTCATGCTGGATCAGACTCCCATCAGGACCTCTGGCTATGTGAGTGACAGGCCCGTGCTAGCACAGGTTTGCAGGCAGGACTTGTGAAAAACTGTAGCCCATGTGAAAAACTCACATTGGAGAAGTTTTGGGGATACTGTCTCCCATGGGAGGGACCACATGCTGGTATAGGGGAAGTGTGTGAGAGTTCCTTCACCTAAGGACAAACGAGCCACAGAGACATGTTGAACTGACCACAACTCCAAATCCCTGTCATTTGGAGAGGAGAAAATTAGCAATGAAGTTGAGCTGAAGAAGAAGGGAGCAGTAGGGGGGGGAAGGTGGTTTTAGATTTTAGGTTTACTTCTCATTACCCTACGCTGACTGGATTGCAATAAATCAAATTAATTTCCCCAATCTGAGTTGGGTTTTCTCATGAGGGTAATTGATGAATGATCTTTCCTGTCCTTATCTAGACCCAGAAGGCTCTTGTATTTTCTCTTCTCTGTCCAGCTGAGGAGAGGGAGTGATAGAACAGAGCCATCATAGAAAACAGGTGGAATCAGCTGAGTGGTCCATTGAGGTGAGATCTCCTTTTAGAGAAAGCAGAGAAGGAGAAAAGGTTTCAGCCTCACCTGATTCCCAAGGAGAAAGAGGCAAGAGAAGGGAATGAGAGAGGAAAGAGCTGGGCTGGCTTTCACCATGGACGTTTACTGACTCAGGCTGCCAGAGGTATCCCTTCTGTAGGTGATCATTTTCTGACAAATTCATCTTGGATGCAAAACATCTCATTTAATGCTGTGAGCTGTGGTTTGGCTTCTTAAATGGTTGTGTTTTCACTTCCTGCTTTATTTCTGGCACATTCCTCAATGAAGGCATCTTTTGCATGACAAGATGAGAGGCTCAAGCGTTTCTGCATCAAAACACATCAGCGTCAGCACAGGACTCACGCCACATGCTGCAGGAGTTCATTAAAAGAAAATTATGTCAGTCTGGGTCACTCCATTGGGATCTTAGGGGTCTTTGTCTCAAAGAAGTGGCCTTGTTCCTGGGTTTGACTGTATCCCACCAAACACAGAGCCCAGGACAATTCAGGTGGCTGGTTTTGCCTTCTCCTGTCATGCACCAGGGATACAGCAAGGGGGAGAAGAGGTGGAAGGTTTTATTTAGCTACAACAAAGAAAGGCATGCTAAAGGGGCTTCCATAAAGACAAAGGTGACAAAAGGAAGAGTAAGGAAAGTGTAGGACTGCTGCTGAATGAGACAAGGGCCCTGGTGACACAGGATAGAGAAAAAGCTGAGGTGCTGAAGGCCTTCTTTGCCTCAGTCCTTCTTAGCAAGACTGGTCTTAAGGAATACCAGATGTAGACTGGGGGTAAAGCCAGGATCAGGGAACACGCCCCCTTGATGGAAGGAGATCGGGTCAGGGAATCCTTAGCAAACTGCACATATTTGGGCCCTGTTGGAATGTACACACAAGTGGTAAGGGAACTGGCTCCTGTCATTGCCAGGTCACTCTTGGTTACCTTCAGCTGAGCATGGTGACTGGATACTGGAGCAAAGCAAATGCCACTTCTGTCTTCAAAAAGGGGAAAAGGAGAACCCAGGGACCTACAGCCTTCTCAGCCTCACCTTAGCCCCTTAGAAGGTGATGGAGCAGCTAGTCCTGGAAAACTCTCCTAATCAAGGCATCAAGTGATAAGAAAGTCACCAGGAGCAGGTCAGTGTGGCCTCACCAAGGGGAAGTTATGCCTGATGTTCTTGACAAAGTGCTGTAGTGATGTGGCAGAGTGGTGAGGAAGAGAGAATGGTGGATCTTCTCTAGCTGGATGTGAGCAAAGCCTTTGACATTTTGTGTGGATTCCTGTCGGAGCCTCACAGAGAAGCTGTTGATTTTGGGTGAGTGAGGTGTAATGAAAACTGACTGGCCAGGTACAGGGATCAGTGATCAGCAGCACAAAATAAAGTTGGAGACCAGTGGCTGGTGGTGCATCCAAATGGTCAGGACTTGATGGGTCCTGTTTATCAACTTCACTGATGATGTGGGTGATGGGACAGAGTGGACCCTCAGCAGGTTTGCAGACAACACCAAACTGAGAAGAGAGGTTTATGCATCAGAGAGTCAGGCCAGCATCCAGACAGACCTCAGTAAGCAGGAGAAATGGGCTGAAGGGAAACTCGTGCAATTGAACAAGGGAAAGTGCAAATTCTCTTGTGTCAAAGAAGTCCAACAGTATCCCCAGCTCCATCGGACCAGGTGTTGCCAGGAGCTCAAGAGAGGTGACTGCTCCCCTTTATGCAGCACTGGGGGGGGACCCAGCTGCAATAGCCTCCTCTGCCACCCTTCCTCTAGGACCATATTGGTGTCAAAATGGATCAGTAACAGAGTGGTAAAGCGAGTGGAAAATTGTATGGCCTACCAGGCCCAAAGAGTTGTGGCCATCGCTTCAAACCCCAGCTGGCAGACAGCTCTGGGGTCTCTCAGGGATCAGCAGTAGGACCACTAGTGTTGCAGGAATGTTGTGAGTAGTGGGAAGGAGAACACTCTCCACAAGTTTGGAGTGACATCAAACAACCAAGAACCGTCAGTGAACTGGCCTCTGTTGCCGAAGTTGTTCCCAGAAAATCCCGCAACCACCTGGAAAGGAAACATACAGACTAGATTCTGGAAGTTCTCTGCAACCAGAGACTCAGCTACGAGCAGCTGCTGGAACATGGGGATTTTAGCCTACTCACTGCCATCTGCAGAAAATCCCTGGCTGCTGTTTCCAGCCCTTGAGCACGGAGGCAACTCGGGGAAACTGCTCCATCTCCTGGTTCAGGGTCCTCTTGCTGCCTCAGGCTGCAGCTGGAGCTGTTCTGGCTGATTCTCGCTGGGATGTCCTTGCTGGAGGAGGGGAAAAGTCGATTTGCCAGGACGCCAAGCTGTTTCCGTGCAGAGCCCGAGTGCTCTGAGCGCGGGCGAGAGCCGGCGCGGCGCCAGCGCAGGGCTGAGACCGAGGCGGAGCCGGGGCGATGGAGAGAGAGAGGAGAAGAGAGAAAAGGAGTCGGCGCAGTCAGAGCACAGAGCCGGGGCTCAGGGGCACAGCGAGGCTCGGCCGGCGGAGCGGCGGCATGCGGCGGTGTCGGGGCGCGGGGCTGCCGGCGCTGGCAGCACTGCTGATCGGTGCGCGGGGATGGCGAAGGGGCCGCGTTTGGGAATGGGGAGATCCCGCAGGTTCCCGGAGAATGCCGTCCTGCCTGGCTTCTTCACAGACCTTTTCTCGAGAGCTCTTCTCCCGTTCATCCCTGACTCTTCTCCTTCCCAAACCCCCGCAGATATGGCCTGATTCTATTCTATGCGAAAACATGGACAATCATTCCTTCTTTATAAATAACAAAGTCGGTCCATACGCCTTGCTAATTTTCTTCTTGTCTTTTTGTGCTTTCTCCCACATCCTCCCATTCTCCAGTGACTCTCCAAATCATTCTGTCATTCACTCAGACATCTTTTTACAAACAATTCAGGGACGCATCCATTCCTGCATATCTTGAGGTCCTCTGGAAACTACTTTCCTCCTCATCTCTCCGTGTTCCTGACTCCTTCTGCGGGTTTTGTTCTGGAGATTTCAGACAGAGCTGGGTAGAAAGTAGAAGTTGAAGTTTGTTCCTTTTGTCTCCCTGGCAGTGGCTGCGGTCAGAGGCCAATTGCAGCAGGAGCCATTCCTGGAGATCGTCGAGGGCACCAGCATCAGCATCAAGTGCTCACACCCCAATATCAAAACTGGCGATTTCATCTATTTCTACCGTCAGCTGCCGGGCCAAAGCCCCGAACTCTTGGCCATGACTACTAAAGCACCCAAGGAGGTGCGAGCCCCTAAAGGACGCATGTCGGTGTCAGCAGATCGGCGATCGAGCGCGCTGTGGCTCGCTGGGCCCCGGCGCGGGGACGCGGCCGTGTATTACTGCGCGCTGGGCGCCACGGCCAGAGGAGCCGGGGCTGCGGCCGGGCACGAACCGCCGTGGGCGGGGCCGGCCGGGGCCAGCAGGGGGCGCTGCCGCTCCGCCCTCCCTGGCCGCGGCTCCGCAGCTCCTTCCTCTGCCCCGAGCCCGCCCCACCGACAGCGCACAGCCACGCACGGCCCCCAAGCCGCCCGCAACCTGCGCTCACACAGTCCCCACACACAGCCCGGCCTCCCCTCGCTCCCGAGCCCGACTCTGCCTCACACCGAACTGCTGCGGGCTGCCCCTCTGCCAGCGCCTCTCGCCCTCCGGCCACGGCTGCTGCTGCTGCTCTCAGCGTGCTTTGCAAAGCACAGAGCTGCTCCTTGAGAGCACCAGGGCTGGGAGCTGACCAAGCAGCTGCACTGACAGGCACGCAGGAGCTAATCCATGGAGTACTGTTGCATCATTAGGTCAAGGCATGAGAGGGATTTGCAGTGAGGCTTTTTGAGGCGACAGGAATCTCCATCTCTGTCTCTGCAGAAATATCTCTGTTCCATCCTGCATGGTGAATAAGAAGCAACATTGTCTGAGGGATGGGTAGCACAGGTGTACTTTCAATCCCACCCGAGTTTAGAATTCACTTCTTTACATTTTCTTCTATTCCTGAGTGTCCACAAATACACTTGGATGTGCATTCAGCATCTTCCTGAAATAGCAGAAAATCCGGGAGTGAAAACAATAAATTTGTGGGAGTAGAGGAGCTTTTTATATCATTGAAGGGCTATCTCATACCCACCATCCCCCTGAATTTAATTTGCCAATTCCTTTCAATTTAGTTACCTTTCCAGCATGCAGAACAAATGCCAGGATTTAGCAACGCTGCAAATGTTGGAGAGAGACTTGAAAGACTGAGCTCTACATGAAGTTTCTCCCCTGAGATTTACTCGAGAGATCCCATTTCCTTTGGGCTTCCTTGCTGCCTTTCAGTATCTTCATGAACTCTTTGGGCTGATAAAGATCAGCAGAGGCCACCTTCAGGGTATGTGAAAGGCGAGAGTGTCTGTTTCTCTAAGGCTCACATCACGTCCATGTCCCTTTCCTAGGGAAGGACAAGGAAAAGGGAAAGTGATGAACAAAGCACACAATGACACCAATGTGACAGTAGGAGATAAGGGGAGAAAGAGAGAGCTCAGAGCTCTCCAGCTTCTAATTGATGGGCCATTAGGAAACTGCTGTGAATTGGCTCAGGCTGAGCTTTGTCAGTGACAAGAAGGGACAAGAGGAACATGAGGATAATGGAGGTTTGAGGGGGTCATGTGGAATTAGGGAGCACCCACAAGGGAATGCTTGTGAGGCTGTGCAGTCCCCAGCCATGGGGATCTCCAAAGGCCATCTGGATTTGGAGATAAGCAGAGACAGCAGAGAGCTGAGGACAGCTCGGGAGGGTGAGAAACCTCAGCGGGAGAGAAGCCCCTGAGCTCTCATGTGCCCATTCCTGGGTGTGCAGCAGAGCTGGCCATTGCAGCTGCGGAGGTGAGGACTGCACTGCGAGCTGAGAGGGAACAGCCCCTTCCCATCACTGAGGCCCAAGGGCACGGGATGCTCCCAGTGCCAATGGCTGAGGGAGCATCGGGGGCTGCTGCTGGAGGAGCCAGAAACGCACAGGGAGCATTTGAGACACGGCAAGGACAGCTCCTGGCTCTGTCTGCTCCCGCCGCCGCTCCCTTTGCTCCTGCCGAGAGTCGTTTCCGGCAGCTCCGTTCTCTCTCGGGGCTGGGACCCCGGCAGCTTTGTTCTCTCTCGGGGCTGGGACTCCGGCAGCTCTGTTCTCTCTCGCGGCTGGGACACCGGCAGCTCTGTTCTCTCTCGGGGCTGGGACGTGCTTTCTGCCTCTGCCTCACTCAGCAAACGCTTGGTCACTCAGCAGCTTGCTCTCGGCATGCACCTGGCATATCTCATCCTCACCGTCTTCCTGGGCCAGCTCCTGGGTAAGTCCTGCCTCTTCCCTAAGGCATCCTTCCTCCCCTCTTCTTCTTCTTGCGGCCCAGAGAAAAACCTCAGTAGCCCACTGAAGACCGTTTTAGGGAAATACGGTGAACAGAGGGAAAAGACTGAAGGAAATATGCTTCTATTTGTGGTGTTGTGTTTGCCCAAGAGGTTCTTCGATTTGTAAAGGAAAAGGGAAGGGAGAGAAACCTCAGACCCCTTCTCTGTATTTTCTCTCCCCGTAAATCCATCTCCCTCTGCCTCACTCTTTTGATCTTCCTGCAGTCACATCAGGAGATCTCAGCTGTCTGAGATACAGTCCCACATTCTTCCCATTTTAATGTAAATTCCCAGAAACTGTAAAATCCTGCCCAGGAGCCTCAAGGTTCTCACTTCACAAACATTAACAAGGGATGGGGTTGATCCCGCTGGTCTGCCTCCAGGCTGACACAGCTCTGCCACAGCTTCCACTGTTCTCTGGGCTGGACACAACCAGGGCTCCCTCTTTCCAAGCTCAGCTTTGTGTGTACTCAGGAGCTTTCAGGTGTGACATGGATAGGCAAAAGGAATGAACCTTTCTGCTGTACCTCGCTGGGCATGTCAAGGAAGTTGGAGTGCTTCTTGTTCCAGCACGCACAGTTCAGGCATGACAGGCTGTTCCCTGGTCCTTTAGGCAGAGGGAGCAGGAGCAGGGACACAACGATATCTCCTTTTGGTGATGCAGAGTAGAGAGCTCCAAACTCCTGCCCAAAATCTCTCAGGACTCTGCTACAAGGCAGGGAGTTTTCTCCACCAGGGCCATCCCATGCACTTCCATTTGTTTCCCATTGTCTTTCCCTGTGGAGCTGCTCACCATCGCTTTCTTCCAGGCACCAGGGGGCAGGACACGGTCACCCAGGAAGATGGACCAGTCACGGTGAAGCAGGGACAGCCCTTCCACACCACCTGCAAATACCACGGCAGTACTTTTAATGCCTTGCTCTGGTACCAGCTGAGGAAAGGCCAAGCCCCACAGCTCATCTCCTATCAAGCAGGGAGTGGCCCCAGGCCCAGTGGCCGAATCACCACATACCTGAACACCACAAGCAAATCCAGTGTCCTGAAGCTGGAGGAAGTGGAGCTCTCTGACAGTGCCTTGTACCTCTGTGCTGTGCAAGACACCCTGGTGCAGAGAGCTTCCTCAGCTGTGCAACAACCCAGGGCAGGGAGGGGATGAGTCAGTGCAAGGCTGAGCTTGGGGAAGGACCCTGATGGCACCCCAGTGCTCACCAGAATTTGCATCCAATTGTGTGGTCAATGGTTTTCATGATGTCCATCCTGACACTACCCTTGGGAAACTATTTTGGACTACTTGGACTCATTTCCATCCTATTGTGCTGTCTGTAAGTAAAGAATAATATACCATGTGCTTGCCAGCAACCTTGTCCATCCACACTCGAGCCCTGCTGCTTTTGGCCCCACGTGTCCTCAGCAGAGCCCAGGGCTGGTTGTGTGTTCCTGCCTTGGGTGCCCTTGGAGCATCCCCGTTTGCATGGACACACGTGAAGCACGGATTTGTCTGTGGCTCCCCAGTGGAGAGAACGGCCCTGTGTCTGTCCGTGTGTGTCCCTGATCGGGAGGGAATGTCCTGACCATGCCAGGGACACCGAGCACTGTCCTGGCCCTGAACAGCAGAGAGCAGCAGCTGCCCAGGCTCACAAACAGCCTGAGAGCGGCTGAGCGGGGCCGGCAGCTGCCCGCTGCAGGTGTGTGCAGGATGGATGTGCTCGCCACGCCGTGTCGCTGGTGTGTGCGGTGGGACAGAGCTGTCTCTTGTCCCTGGCCATGCCAAAGGTCCTTGTGTCGCTCGTTGTGCCGCTCGTTGTGCTGGTGCCGTGAGAGGCGGGGCCTGAGGCCGGCCGGGGCGGAGCTGGCGGCGGCCCAGAGGAGGCGGCCCGGCCGCAGCAGAGCCGGGGCTCAGGGCCACAGCGAGGCTCGGCCGGCGGAGCGGCGGCATGCGGCGGTGTCGGGGCGCGGGGCTGGCGGCGCTGGCCGCGCTGCTGCTCGGTGCGCGGAGGTGGCGGCAGAGGGGCCGCGGTCTGGGCATGGGGTGATCCCGCAGGTCCTCGGACGCTGCCGTCCTACTGTCTCTTCACTGAGCTCTTCCCGAGAGCTCTTCTCCCCTTCATCCCTCCCTCTAATCAATCCTAAACTTCTATTCTACGACAAAACCTGCACAAACATTCCTTTTTTATAATTCATGAAACCAGTCCTTACCCCCTCTAATATACTTCTTCGCATTTGTTGCATTCTCCCACATCCTCCCATTCTCCAGCGACTCTTCAAATCATTCTGTCATTCACTCAGTCATCTCTCCACAAACAATTCATAGACGCATCCATTCCTGCATATCTTAAGGTCCTCTGGAAATTGTTTACCTCCTCATCTATCTCTCTGTGTTTCTGACTCCTTCTGCGGGCTTTGCTCTGGGGATTGGGAGGAAGAGCTGGGTGGAAAGTAGAAGTTGAAGTTTGTTCCTTTTGTCTCCCTGGCAGTGGCTGCGGTCAGAGGCCAATTGCAGCAGGAGCCATTCCTGGAGATTGTCGAGGGCACCAGCATCAGCATCAAGTGCTCACACCCCAATATCAAAACTGGCGATTTCATCCACTACTACCGTCATCTTCCGGGCCGAGCACCCGAATACTTGGCCGTGACTGCTAAAGCGGCCAAGGAGGTGCGAGCCCCTAAAGGGCGTCTGACGGTGTCGGCAGATCGGCGATCGAGCGCGCTGTGGCTCGCTGGGCCCCGGGTCGGGGACGCGGCCGTGTATTACTGCGCGCTGGGCGCCACGGCCAGAGGAGCCGGGGCTGCGGCCGGGCACGAACCGCCGCGGGCGGGGCCGGCCGGGGCCAGCAGGGGGCGCTGCCGCTCCGCCCGCCGGGGCCGCGGCTCCGCAGCTCCTTCCTCTGCCCCGAGCCCGTCCCACCGACAGCGCACAGCCACGCACGGCCCCCAGCCCGTCCGCAACCTGCGCTCACACAGTCCCCACACACAGCCTGGCCTCCTCTCGCTCCAGAGCCCAACTCTGCCTCACACCGAACTGCTGCGGGCTGCCCCTCTGCCAGCGCCTCTCGCTCTCCGGCCACGGCTGCTGCTGCTGCTCTCAGCGTGCTTTGCAAAGCACAGAGCTGCTCCTTGAGAGCACCAGGGCTGGGAGATGACAAAGTAGCTGCACTGACAGGCACGCAGGGGCCAATGCATAGAGTTTTGTTTCCTCTAGAGGCCATGGTGTGAGAGGGTTTGCAATGAGGCTTTCCGCGGCGACAGAGGAATCTCCATCCCTGTCTCTGCAAAAATGTCTCAGTTCCATCCTGCAAAGTCAATAGAAGCAGCATTGTCTCAGGGATGGGTAGCACAGGTGTACTTTCAATCCCACCCGAGTTTGGAACTCACTTCTTTACATTTTCTTCTATTCCTCAGGTGTCCCCAAATATCCATGGATGTGCATTCAGCATCTTCCTGAAATACTAGAACATCTGTGAGGGAAAACAATAAATTTGTGGAGGAGAGCAGCATTTCAAATTCCCTGAGGACCCTGTCAGTTTATTTCCCTGTCAAGCATCCAGAAGAACAAATACCCGGGTTTAGCGATGCTGCAAGTGTTGCTGGGAGACGCTTGGAAGACTGAACTTCACATGATGTTTCCCTCAAGAGACTTGCTCTAGAGTCTCCCTTTCCTTTGGGAACAGGAGCATTTCAGTAACTTCATGAACTCCTTGGGCTGATAAAGTTCAGCAGTGGCCACCTTCAGGGCATGAGAAAGGAGAGAGTGTCTCCTTCTCTAAGGATCACATCACGTCCATATCCCTTTCCTAGGGAAGAACAAGGAAAAGGGAAAGTGATGAACAAAGTACACAATGATACCAATGTGACAGTAGGGGATAAGGGGAGAAAGAGAGAGCTTAGAGCTCTCAAGCTTCTAATTGATGGGCCATTAGGAAACTGCTGTGAATTGGCCTGGGCTGAGCTTTGTCAGTGACAAGAAGAGACAAGAGGAACATGAGAATAATGGAGGTTTGAGGGGGTCATGTGGAATTAGGGAGCACCCACCAGGGAATGCTTGTGAGGCTGTGCAGTCCCCAGCCATGGGGGTCTCCAAAGGCCATCTGGATTTGGAGATTAGCAGAGACAGCAGAGAGCTGAGGACAACTCGGGAGGGTGAGAAACCTCAGCGGGAGAGAAGCCCCTGAGCTCTCATGTGCCCATTCCTGGGTGTGCAGCAGAGCTGGCCATTGCAGCTGCGGAGGTGAGGACTGCACTGCGAGCTGAGTGGGAACCGCCCCTTCCCAACACTGAGGCCCAAGGGCACGGGATGCTCCCAGTGCCAATGGCTGAGGGAGCCTCGGGGGCTGCTGCTGGAGGAGCCAGAAACGCACAGGGAGCATTTGAGACGCGGCAAGGACAGCTCCTGGCTCTGTCTGCTCCCGCCGCCGCTCCCTTTGCTCCCGCCGAGAGTCGTTTCCGGCAGCTCCGTTCTCTCTCGGGGCTGGGACCCCGGCAGCTCTGTTCTCTCTCGGGGCTGGGACTCCGGCAGCTCTGTTCTCTCTCGGGGCTGGGACACCGGCAGCTCTGTTCTCTCTCGGGGCTGGGACGTGCTTTCTGCCTCTGCCTCACTCAGCAAACGCTTGGTCACTCAGCAGCTTGCTCTCGGCATGCACCTGGCATATCTCATCCTCACCGTCTTCCTAGGCCAGCTCCTGGGTAAGTCCTGCCTCTTCCCTAAGGCATCCTTCCTCCCCTCTTCTTCTTGCTGCCCAGAGAAAAACCTCAGTAGCCCACTGAAGACCGTTTTGGGGAAATACGGTGAACAGAGGGAAAAGACTGAAGGAAATATACTTCTATTTGTGGTGTTGTGTTTGCCCAAGAGGTTCTTCGATTTGTAAAGGAAAAGGGAAGGGAGAGAAACCTCAGACCCCTTCTCTGTATTTTCTCTCCCCGTAAATCCATCTCCCTCTGCTTCACTCTTTTGATCTTCCTGCAGTCACATCAGGAGATCTCAGCTGTCTGAGATACAGTCCCACATTCTTCCCATTTTAATGTAAATTCCCAGAAACTGTAAAATCCTGCCCAGGAGCCTCAAGGTTCTCACTTCACAAACATTAACAAGGGATGGGGTTGATCCCGCTGGTCTGCCTCCAGGCTGACACAGCTCTGCCACAGCTTCCACTGTTCTCTGGGCTGGACACAACCAGGGCTCCCTCTTTCCAAGCTCAGCTTTGTGTGTACTCAGGAGCTTTCAGGTGTGACATGGATGGGCAAAACGGAATGAACCTTTCTGCTGTACCTCGCTGGGCATGTCAAGGAAGTTGGAGTGCTTCTTGTTCCAGCACACACAGTTCAGGCATGACAGGCTGTTCCCTGGTCCTTTAGGCAGAGGGAGCAGGAGCAGGGACACAACGATATCTCCTTTTGGTGATGCAGAGTAGAGAGCTCCAAACTCCTGCCCAAAATCTCTCAGGACTCTGCTACAAGGCAGGGAGTTTTCTCCACCAGGGCCTTTCCATGCACTTCCATTTGTTTCCCATTGTCTTTCCCTGTGGAGCTGCTCACCATCGCTTTCTTCCAGGCACCAGGGGGCAGGACACGGTCACCCAGGAAGATGGACCAGTCACGGTGAAGCAGGGACAGCCCTTCCACACCACCTGCAAATACCACGGCAGTACTTTTAATGCCTTGCTCTGGTACCAGCTGAGGAAAGGCCAAGCCCCACAGCTCATCTCCTATCAAGCAGGGAGTGGCCCCAGGCCCAGTGGCCGAATCACCACATACCTGAACACCACAAGCAAATCCAGTGTCCTGAAGCTGGAGGAAGTGGAGCTCTCTGACAGTGCCTTGTACCTCTGTGCTGTGCAAGACACCCTGGTGCAGAGAGCTTCCTCAGCTGTGCAACAACCCAGGGCAGGGAGGGGATGAGTCAGTGCAAGGCTGAGCTTGGGGAAGGACCCTGATGGCACCCCAGTGCTCACCAGAATTTGCATCCAATTGTGTGGTCAATGGTTTTCATGATGTCCATCCTGACACTACCCTTTGGAAACTATTTTGGACTACTTGGACTCATTTCCATCCTATTGTGCTGTCTGTAAGTAAAGAATAATATACCATGTGCTTGCCAGCAACCTTGTCCATCCACACTAGAGCCCTGCTGCTTTTGGCCCCACGTGTCCTCAGCAGAGCCCAGGGCTGGTTGTGTGTTCCTGCCTTGGGTGCCCTTGGAGCATCCCCGTTTGCATGGACACACGTGAAGCACGGATTTGTCTGTGGCTCCCCAGTGGAGAGAACGGCCCTGTGTCTGTCCGTGTGTGTCCCTGATCGGGAGGGAATGTCCTGACCATGCCAGGGACACCGAGCACTGTCCTGGCCCTGAACAGCAGAGAGCAGCAGCTGCCCAGGCTCACAAACAGCCTGAGAGCGGCTGAGCGGGGCCGGCAGCTGCCCGCTGCAGGTGTGTGCAGGATGGATCTGCTCGCCACGCCGTGTCGCTGGTGTGTGCGGTGGGACAGAGCTGTCTCTTGTCCCTGGCCATGCCAAAGGTCCTTGTGTCGCTCGTTGTGCCGCTCGTTGTGCTGGTGCCGTGAGAGGCGGGGCCTGAGGCCGGCCGGGGCGGAGCTGGCGGCGGCCCAGAGGAGGCGGCCCGGCCGCAGCAGAGCCGGGGCTCAGGGCCACAGCGAGGCTCGGCCGGCGGAGCGGCGGCATGCGGCGGTGTCGGGGCGCGGGGCTGGCGGCGCTGGCCGCGCTGCTGCTCGGTGCGCGGAGGTGGCGGCAGAGGGGCCGCGGTCTGGGCATGGGGTGATCCCGCAAGTCCTCGGACGCTGCCGTCCTACTGTCTCTTCACTGAGCTCTTCCCGAGAGCTCTTCTCCCCTTCATCCCTCCCTCTAATCAATCCTAAACTTCTATTCTACGACAAAACCTGCACAAACATTCCTTTTTTATAATTCATGAAACCAGTCCTTACCCCCTCTAATATTCTTCTTCGCTTTTGTTGCATTCTCCCACATCCTCCCATTCTCCAGCGACTCTCCAAATCATTCTGTCATTCACTTAGTCATCTCTCCACAAACAATTCATAGACGCATCCATTCTTGCATATCTTAAGGTCCTCTGGAAATTGTTTGCCTCCTCATCTATCTCTCTGTGTTTCTGACTCCTTCTGCGGGCTTTGCTCTGGGGATTGGGAGGAAGAGCTGGGTGGAAAGTAGAAGTTGAAGTTTGTTCCTTTTGTCTCCCTGGCAGTGGCTGCGGTCAGAGGCCAAGTGCAGCAGGAGCCATTCCTGGAGATCGTCGAGGGCACCAGCATCAGCATCAAGTGCTCACACCCCAATATCAAAACTGGCGATTTCATCCACTACTACCGTCAGCGTCAGGGCCAAAGCCCCGAACTCATCGCAGTCACTGCTAAAGCGGCCAAGGAGGTGCGAGCCCCTAAAGGGCGTCTGACGGTGTCGGCAGATCGGCGATCGAGCGCGCTGTGGCTCGCTGGGCCCCGGCGCGGGGACGCGGCCGTGTATTACTGCGCGCTGGGCGCCACGGCCAGAGGAGCCGGGGCTGCGGCCGGGCACGAACCGCCGCGGGCGTGGCAGTCCGGGGCCAGCAGGGGGCGCTGCCGCTCCGCCCGCCGGGCTCCCGGGGCTCTGCCGGCAGAACCGACACGGGCACCGCCTATGGTACCATGACCGACACCGGCACCAGCATTGACCTGATACAAACGACGGTACCGACAACAGCAATGGGACAGGCACCGCCACCGCCACCGTCATTGGCAGCTCCTGTCGTGAGTCTCCGACCTCCCTCGGCCCCTCTTCTCAGTACTTGCTTATTGAGCTTTTGTCCGAATTGCCTGATCCCCCCTAGCACCAATCCCATCCAATCCCAAAGTCTTGGGAGCCTCTAAGTGCTTAAGCAAATCTTTACCTTCCTCCCTCTTGATTACTGGGGTTCCATATCGCATGAATTCCCTGTCTCCCAGAGCGGAAGGCCAGGCGTCATGCTGATAATCAATCCTACTCTTGAAGACTGAGGCACAGAAGGTGCTAATCACCTCAGCCATTCCCTTGTCTTTGGTGAGTATATTCCCCGTGAGAGTGGACTCAGCACAGAAGAAAACAACCTCTGCTGAGACATTTGTCAAGTATGTAATTCTGTAAGAGAAATACAAAGGGAAGGGGCTTCAGTCTCACCTGGTTTCCAGACACAGAAGGAGCCTTGATTCAGTTGAAGAATGACGCAGCAGTCTGCAGGAGATTTGTCCAGGGAAGAGGAATTGAAATGCCGTCCCTGCTCCCTGAGCCCTCCTTTTCCAGCTGCTCTAAACATAGAGACATAGACACATGGACACATGGATACACAGACAGGTCCCTCCATGCCAGTGCACAGCTGATCTCCCCTGAGCGGCATCACATTCATTTCATGGACAAGGAGAAAGGCTGGGGCTTTATGCCCACGTCATGTATCCGTGTGTGTGGATCTCTTTCCAGTGCCCTGAAGGACAATTCGGGAATCCCCACACGACAGCAAAGGGAGAAAGGGAGGGAACAGATTACGGGAGTGAAGGAAACCCAGGGACTGTCAATCCTGAGCTCCACGATCCCAGCCCGATCCTCTGCCCCCCAGCCCGGCCCCGCCGCTTCCGACGTGCAGCGAGCCGAGCTCCGCTCCGCACCCCCCGCGGCTCGCCTCCCCTCCGTTCCCTGCCAGCACTCGGCGAGAGCCCGAGCGGCAGCGGCGCAGGGCTCAGCCCCGGGGCGGAGCTGGCGGCGGCCCAGAGGAGGCGGCCCGGCCGCAGCAGAGCCGGGGCTCAGGGCCACAGTGAGGCTCGGCCGGCGGAGCGGCGGCATGCGGCGGTGTCAGGGCGCGGGGCTGACGGCGCTGGCCGCACTGCTGCTCGGTGCGTTGCGTTATGAGATAGGACCCAGCTCAGAATTCACCTCTTACCCTCCTGTTCCTTTTCGCTTATTGTTTATCCTCTGTCCTCTCCTCTCCCCTCATATTTTCTTTCCTCTGTAAAATCATTGCATCACACGTTGCCTTTTGTCTGCTCTATCGGTGTCCGTCCGTCCGTCCGTCCGTCCGTCCATCCATCCATCCATCCATCCATCCATTCATCCTTCTATCCCTCTCAGCCAGTCTTTTTTTCACAATTCCTTAGTATTTACCTTCAAAACATCCCTTATAGGTCCTTATTGTGATTCAAAGGTCCTCAGACAAACCATGTCTCCATACTTTATTCTTAGAACACATACAAGTTTATTCTGAACAGTTGTCCTTACCATACTACACTTGCATGAAATCTTCTGTAAAAGAAAATTGTTTCTTTTTTTTCTCAATGACAGCTGGTATGGCCAGAGCCCAGATACAGCAGGAGCCATTCCTGCAGACCACCGAGAGCACTGGCATCAACATCACCTGCTCACATCAACAAATTCAGATTGGCGATTGGATCCAGTGGTACCGTCTGCTAGCAGGACGAGCACCCGAACTCCTCGCACTCACTATGAAAGAGACCAAAGAGCTGCCGGGAAGTGCAGGACAACTGTTGGTGTCGGCAGATCGGCGATCGAGCGCGCTGTGGCTCGCTGGGCCCCGGCGCGGGGACGCGGCCGTGTATTACTGCGTGCTGGGGGCCACGGCCAGAGGAGCCGGGGCTGCGGCCGGGCACGAACCGCCGCGGGCGGGGCCGGCCGGGGCCAGCAGGGGGCGCTGCCGCTCCGCCCGCCGGGCCGCCTTTGCCCCGCTCGGCCCGGGGTGCCGGGGCTCTGCCGGCACCGGAACCGACACCGGCGCCGGCAATGGGACCATGAACGACAGTGACCCTGGAACCGAAACCAGCACCGTCATTGACACCGGCATTGATACTGACACTCTCACCTGCAGCGACAGCGGCAATTACACCTTGGAGTCACCGACCTCCCTCAGCCCTTCTTCTCAGCACTTGCTTTTTGAACTTTTGTTCGAATTGCCTGATCCCCCTAGCACCAATCCCATCCAATTCCAAAGTCTTGGGAGCCTCTAAGTGGTGAAGCAAATCTTTACCTTCCTCCCTCTTGATTACAGGGGTTCCATATCGCATGAATTCCCTGTCTCCCAGAGCAGGAGGCCAGGCGTCATGCTGATAATCAATCCTACTCTTGAAGACTGAGGCACAGAAAGTGTTAACCACCTCAGCCATTCCCTTGTCTTTGGTGAGTATATTCCTTTTGGGAGTGGACTCAGCACAGAAGAAAACAACCTCTGCTGAGACATTTGTCAAGTATGTAATTCTGTAAGAGAAATACAAAGGGAAGGGGCTTCAGTCTCACCTGGTTTCCAGACACAGAAGGAGCCTTGATTCAGTTGAAGAATGACGCAGCAGTCTGCAGGAGATTTGTCCAGGGAAAAGGAACTGAAATGCCGTCCCTGCTTCCTAATCCCTCCTTTTCCATTTGCTCTAAATCTCGCACACAGCTACTGCCAATTGCTGTCCGATCGGCTGTGTGTCTCTGTCGGACATGCGTGGGGTGGTTCGCGTGGGATGGTTCGCAGGCAGCCCGCGATGAACAGACGAGTCTGGACTCCTCTATAGTTCGGTCTTCGGTTGTTTATTAAGCTTATCTCTAAGGTTTTTGTTCTGCCCAGCCGAGATCTGACCAGCAAGGCAGCCACAAGCACTCTCTGCCCCTTTAGGGCGGTCGTACATTCTTATACTGATAATTGCGTATGTGATATTTACAATTTTTCTCCAATACCCATCACCTTTATTAAACAGTGCACCTTTAGTATGAACCAATCTAAAATGCACACATCACAGAGAAGATGGATGACAAGAAGAAGGAGAAAAGCCACGAGGTCGGGCCTGAATCCTCCATCTTGCCTCCATTAGACCCCCCTGTACCAAAATCTTAAAACCTATATTCTATTCTATAAAAACACCTGCCCTACACCATTCAAACCTCTGAAACTTCCATATCCTCATGCTTTGATAGCACGACCCTTGAAGGGTCAAAATCAAGCCACCAGGTGCCTTGGCTACATTCCAGGACTTCTGAGCCCCCCAAGGGGTCTCCCTGGGACTCAGAGCATCCGAGGTGATGCGCTGAGTTCCCACATCTCCCCCCTCTCTTTGCACAAAAAGCACTTGTCTGGTAACTTGACTCATTGCACGTCGTACACACAGAAGAACACATGGCATAATGAACAAGAGAACTAAAAGCCTTACAAAAGTATAACAAGCTATCATCTAACAACAATTTTACAACACCACTGATTCCCACACCCATGAAGTGACCCAAAGTCCACAGCCTTCTATGGGCAAAGCACAAGGGTTGGAATCTCTGTGCAGTCCACATCTGTACATCTTCTTTTCTGCTTATGGAATGGCCAGCGTTTTCTTGCCTGCGCTTCTTGTCAACATTGTCTTGCACTGGATGGAGTTTCACATTCTTCACTGGGGTTCACCTGGACTTTTGTACCTGCTAAAACACAAACAAATCCACGTCCCCGAAGAGACTGGAGGATTTTCTCAAAATCTTGGAGGTGAAGAATGGGTCCTGATATGAAAATAAAACATTGATCAACTCCGTTTCAGTCTCTATGCAATTGCATAGGGAAATGTAAAATGACAGCAATTAGAGATCAATTAGATAATACACATAACCAATAACACATCTGCAATCATACAATTGTCAAACACTACAACACTGAACTGTCATCCCAGGATCTGCGACAGCTGATGAACCTTACAACAGCAGAGAACTGGAGAATCCATGTCCGGATTCATGTTTCTCCAAACTCTCTCTGAAAACAGGTTCAGCTATCATAGACGGTCAAATTGCCAAGCCAAAAGGACTTGAATACTTTTTGATGCAGAAAACATCTGGGCTGATTGTCAATCACTCCATTCAAGTAGAGCTAGGACTTGGCCAGAGCCTGAACTCTAAATGATGGATATCACTTAGCACATTCTTAAAATGAGACTCTTAAAAACAGCAATTATGAATAAGAAACCTTAGGATTAAAGATCTATCAAACCATTTAATAATTGGATCCCTCTGAAACTTCTGTTGGGATGGAAATCTTCAAACACAGTAGACTTCTTGAAATCTTGGCTGAGGTACCTCTGTAATAACTGAAGAAACAATAAATGAAGAAAACCACAAGAGAGGCAATCTGGATTTAAAAGAAATCCAAAAACCTGTGAGTAGTTAGGAAATAAGGACAAGATTCTGAAGAGACATGTGGCTTCACCCAAAAGAGATAGTAAAACACTGACTGGCTATAAACACTACAATACCCTGATAATAATTCTTATCACAAATTCTGAGATTCTCATTATATAATCAACTTATCAACAGGAAGTATTAGAAGGAGTTAAGACAACCTTTTTAAAGTATTCATATAACATTAACAGCAATCCTTATTTATCAGTCTTACCTATAAAATCTAACAAAGGTTACCAAACTCAATGACAACAATCCCTAAAACTCGAACCATTGGAGAATCAGCTGATGACCCCACAGATAGGATCTGAATAATGTTTCTCAATGCTCTGTCTTCAGAGAACTTCAAGTAATTGAATCCTTACTAATGCTTCTATCTTTATATGGTACCATCTCTCTCCCTGAGAGGCATTTTCAAAACAGAAGATTTCCATCTACATCATATTTAGAACAACACTGATTTGCATTGATTTTCCCTTCCTTTTTCCTGTATCTTGGGCAAAAGCCTGGTGCTTTCTCACTTTTCTCTGATTTTGGACAATTTTTTTTTTTTTTTTTTTTTTTTTTTTTCCTTCACGTTTTGCATCTGAAACGAGGGTTTTGGCTTTGCCCCTATATGTAAAAAGGAGATTTGAGATCTTCGTGATTGTTTTTTTTGCTGTATTGAGTGAATGCACAAAGCTTTTCGCTGCCTCTGCTGCTGAAAACATCCATGCAGGAATGCCTTGCGATGCTGTGATTTGTATCACATCATCCCCCTGTTGATCCGCTCCATATGGCGTATTTTCAAACCCTCGAAACTCCGAGGTCGATGGGTAATCCATCTGCTCTGGTAACATTGCTTTTTTCTCTGCACCTTTCCCTTTATATATTGTAGGAAAGAATTGCTGCATTGTTGCAGACCTGCTACGAGATTGGGTTCGCACGGTTTTTTCTTGGGCTGCCAATGTAGGCTGAATACCTGCACGTCCCCCTGGGGGGGGTGAAGCCTGCCTTTCAGGGATCGGAGCCATGGGGATCGGGACCGGGGAAGGGGTGGAGCCCCGGGAACTGGAGCTGTGGCCACACCCCCTCCTCGTCCGAGATGCCACCGGGGGCGGGACCCTCCCCCTGCCGCGCTCCGCCCGCACCCCCCGTGCTCGCGCGGCCCCGGGAACGCCCCCCGTCTCCCCTGA
Organism: Serinus canaria; assembly: GCF_022539315.1. Lineage (NCBI taxonomy): Eukaryota > Metazoa > Chordata > Aves > Passeriformes > Fringillidae > Serinus > Serinus canaria. The sequence continues at coordinate 3,266,304 of NC_066340.1, read as the reverse complement.
GCTGACGTCACTGTCTCCGCCCCGCTCCGTCTCCGATGCCTCCCCCTCGGTCTCCCGCCTCTGACGTCGTATTCACGCCCCGCCTCCTCGCGACAAGCTCGCCCCGCGCTTTGGCCCGCGTGCGCGCTGCGATCCGGGTAGAACGCCGCATCCCTGTTTCCGGGTGTTGTGATGTCATTGTCATGCGTTTCTTGCGCCTCCCGCCGGGCCCCGCCTGGGTCTCGGAGGCTCCGCCCGCTTTACTGCCCGTATCTGAGATGGACGCAGTGGAGCTTCCGCCCTTCCCGGAAATCCCGCGCGCCCCCGGTCCCGCGCACTCTTCCCGCCCCGCGCGTATCATCTGAGCTGCCGCTTCCGGCACGGCACCCGTACCACCCGTGCTATGCCCCCCTGCCCTCACAAATCCTCCTTCCCCGCCTGGAACCGCTGCCGCCGCCGCCTCCGCCGCCGCCCCTATTGCGCAATCACGGTCGCCGCGGCTCGGTGCCTCCGTGCCGGTCCCGCTCCCCTCCACCCCCGTTCGCGACTCCACGTCCCCTCCTGTCTTTTCCGCCCTCGGCTCCTGTAACTCGGGAATTTCCCCCCCAACAGGATCGCCTGGCTCTGGGACAGGACTCGTGTCTGACTCGGTGTCTGAGTCTCCTAAATTCTCTGGGGTCTCAGGACGCTTTGGGGTTTTCTTGGGTTTTCGGGGAATTGGAAGTGAAGGCAGTTCTAATTTTTCCTGTCCCTCCTCTTCTTCGGGGACAGTTTTTCCCGGGCTATCTGAGACCAGAGTTAGTCTCTGTCCCGTGCCCTGACCCCCCCTTTTCTTTCCGGGGTTTTTATCACCTAACTGCCCGGCTGCGCTTCTAGCTTCAGCCGAAATTGCCTCCAACATAATCCTTGCTGGAGATAATAACTTCAAGGCTGCCTCATCCTTTTCTGTTGCTAGCAAATATATGTGCCTGTTGACCTCCTGCCAGAAACCCACTTCAAATAACAACCGGGTCTCTGAATGCGGGTAATTAAGTCTGACCCACAGTAATAAATCTTTAAGATGTTTCTTGGGAATTCCCTTTGTGTGCATCTGTGCCAAGCCTTGTAAGGCCGCTAAGATTTCTAATTGCTCCTTAGTGTATGTGCCTCCCATAGTGATTGATGTTTTAAATCTGAACCTTCTCACCGAATTTGTGTCGTCGGGGCAGTCCGAAGGCTCCTGGTCCTGTCCAGCAGTCCGCAGGAGATGGGATCAGAGGCGCCTTTCTGATTCCGGTCCGGGCTGTCCTGGTACGAGTCTCCTTCGGTGGAAGAGGAGTGCGATGATTGTTGATGGTCTCAGTGGCTGCTGCTGTTCAGTGGCTGCTGCTTTCTCCGTCTGCAGACGCTGCTTTCTCCGGGAGATATCAGCGTACTCCCGGGAACGAGTCCAGCTGTGGGAGCTGCCCGCCTGGCTCAGGCTGTGTTCCTCCTGTGCTCTTCCTGAGCCCGTCTCGAGCCCACCTGAGCCCTTCTTGAGCTCACCTGAGCCCACCCAGGGACGCCAGATGTCCGATCGGCTGTGTGTCTCTGTCGGACATGCGTGGGGTGGTTCGCGTGGGACGGTTCGCAGGCAGCCCGCGATGAACAGACGAGTCTGGACTCCTCTATAGTTCAGTCTTCGGGTTGTTTATTAAAGCTTATCTCTAAGGTTTTTGTTCTGCCCAGCCGAGATCTGACCAGCAAGGCAGCCACAAGCACTCTCTGCCCCTTTAGGGCGGTCGCACATTCTTATACTGATAATTGCGTATGTGATATTTACAATTTTTCTCCAATACCCATCACCTTTATTAAACAGTGCACCTTTAGTATGAACCAATCTAAAATGCACACATCACAGAGAAGATGGATGACAAGAAGAAGGAGAAAAGCCACGAGGTCGGGCCTGAATCCTCCATCTTGCCTCCATTAGACCCCCCTGTACCAAAATCCTAAAACCTATATTCTATTCTATAAAAACACCTGCCCTACACCATTCAAACCTCTGAAACTTCCATACCCTCATGCTTTGATAGCACGACCCTTGAAGGGTCAAAATCAAGCCACCAGGTGCCCTTGGCTACATTCCAGGACTTCTGAGCCCCCCAAGGGGTCTCCCTGGGACTCAGAGCATCCGAGGTGATGCGCTGAGTTCCCACAAATTGCCAGCCCCAATAAGGATGGTTTCACCCAAATTTGGATTTTCAGATTAATTCCATTTGGAATGTTTCCAGTGCCACAGCATGGCTGGGAGAGCTCACACGCACAGACACACGGATACACGGACACAGGGACAGGTCTCTGTAGGACAGTGCACAGCTGCTCTCCCCTCAGCTGCATCACATTGGTTTCGTTGACACAGAGAAAGTCTGAGCCTTTATGCCCACGTCCTGTATCCGTGTGTGTGGATTTCATTCCAGTGCCCTGAAGGACAATTCGGGAATCCCCACATAACAGCAAATGGAGGATGTGAGGAAACAGATTATGGGAGAGAAGGAAACCCAGGGACCGTCAATCGTGATCTCCAAGATCCCAGCCCGATCCCCTGTCCCCCAACCCGGCCCCGCCGCTTCCGACGTGCAGAGAGCCGAGCGCCGCCCCGCACCCCCCGCGCTCGCCTCCCCTCCGTTCCCTGCCAGGACTCGGCGAGAGCCCGAGCGGCAGCGGCGCAGGGCTCAGCCCCGGGGCGGAGCTGGCGGCGGCCCAGAGGAGGCGGCCCGGCCGCAGCAGAGCCGGGGCTCAGGGCCACAGCGAGGATCGGCCGGCGGAGCGGCGGCATGCGGCGGTATCGGGGCGCGGGGCTGGTGGCGCTGGCCGCGCTGCTGCTCGGTGCGTGAGAGTGGCAAAGGAGTAGAATCTGGGCTGGGGTGATCCCGCAGGTCCCCGGAGGCTGCCGTCCTGCCTGGCTTCTTTTTAGACGTCTTCTCGAGAGCTGTTCTCCCATTCATCCCTTCCTCTTCTCCATCCCACAGTCTTTCAGAAATCTCCTGATTGTACTCCTGTCCAACTCTGCGCAAGCATTCCACACCTCTCTTTTATTATTACTTACAAAGTCAGTCCTTACCCCTTCTAACTTTTCTTCTTTTTTATTTTGCACTTTCTTCCACATACCCCATTTTGAAGGGACTGCTTCATTCTTCCTGTCATTTAAGCACTCATCTCTCCAAAAACGATTAATGGACACCCCCATTCCTACTTTTCTTTCAATCCACTCGTACTGTTTTTCCATCATCTCCGTACTTGCCTGACTTTTTTTTCTAGATTTGTTCTGTGCAGAGTTGCAGTGTAGAATTCAAAGTTTATCCATTTTGTTTCCCCGGCAGTGGCGTCTGGCAGAGCCCAGGTACAGCAGGAGACATTCCTGGAGACCACCGAGAGCACCGGCATCAACATCACCTGTTCACACCCGCAAAAAGTGAGCGGCGATTACATCCATTTCTATCGTCAGCTGCCGAGCCGAGCACCCGAATTCCTGGCACTCGCTGCTAGAGGCTCCAAGGACGTGCCGGACATTGCGGGAAAGCTGTCGGTGTCGGAGGACGGGCGTTCGAGCGCGCTGTGGCTCGCTGGGCCCCGGCGCGGGGACGCGGCCGTGTATTACTGCGCGCTGGCGGCCACGGCCAGACGAGCCGGGGCTGCGGCCGGGCACGAACCGCCGCGGGCGGGGCCGGCCGGGGCCAGCAGGGGGCGCTGCCGCTCCGCCCGCCGCCCTCCCGGGCCGCTGCCGGCACCAGAACCGGCACCGGCAATGGGATCATGACCGGCACGGACACCGGCACCGACACGAGCACCGTCATTGAAACCGGCATTGACACCGAAACCCATACCGGCACCGGTAACGGAAGCTCCAGCTTGGAATCACCCACCAATCTCATTACCTCTTCTCAGCGCTGGCTTAAGGAGCTTTTGCCCCAACTGCCTGATCTCCCTCGCACCAACCCCATCCAGTCCCAGTGTCCTGTAAAACACCAAGTGGTTAAGCAAATCTTTACCTTCCTCCCTCTTGATTACAGGGGTTCCATGCTGTTTGCCTTCCCTGTCTCCCAGAGCAGGAGGCCATGTATCCAGATGATAATCAATCCTATTCTTGAAGACTGAGGCACAGACGGTGTTAACCACCTCAGCCATTCCCTTGTCTTTGGTGAGTATATTCCTTTTGGGAGTGGACTCAGCACAGAAGAAAACAACCTCTGCTGAGACATTTGTCAAGAATGTAATTTGGTAAAAGAAATCGAAAGGGAAGGGGCTTCAGACTCACCTGGTTTCCAGACTCACCAGGAGCCTGGGTGTAGTTGAAAAATGATGTCGCAGCCTGCAGGAGATTTGTCCAGGGAAGAGGAATCGAAATGTCGTTCCTGCTTCCTAATCCCTCCTTTTCCAGCTGCTCTAAACATTTAGCTACTGCCAGTTGCCAGCCACAACAACGAGGGTTTCACCCAAATTTAGATTTTTCATTTGATTCCGTTTTGAAATGGTGGGAGTGCGACAGCATGGCTAGGAGTGCTCACACACATACAGACACACAGATACATGGACACACAGACAGGTCTCTCCAGGCCAGTGCACACCTGCTCTCCACTGAGCTGCAACACATTGGTTTTATTGACACAGAGAAAGGCTGGGGCTTTATGCCCACGTCCTGTATCCGTGTGTGGGGGTTTCCCTCCCGTGCCCTGAAGGACAATTCGGGAATCCCCACATAAGAGCAAATGGAGGATGTGAGGAAACAGATTATGGGAGAGAAGGAAACCCAGCGACTGTCAATCGTGAGCTCCACAATCCCTGCCCGATCCCCTGCCCCCCAGCCCGGCCCCGCCGCTTCCGACGTGCAGAGAGCCGAGCGCCGCCCCGCACCCCCCGCGCTCGCCTCCCCTGCGTTCCCTGCCAGCACTCGGCGAGAGCCCGAGCGGCAGCGGCGCAGGGCTCAGCCCCGGGGCGGAGCTGGCGGCGGCCCAGAGGAGGCGGCTCGGCCGCAGCAGAGCCGGGGCTCAGGGCCACAGCGAGGCTCGGCCGGCGGAGCGGCGGCATGCGGCGGTGTCGAGGCGCGGGGCTGGCGGCGCTGGCCGCGCTGCTGCTCGGTGCGTGGAGTCGCAAAGAGGCCGAGTCTGGGTTGGGAGGATCCCGCTAATCATCGGAGGCTGCCGTCTTGCCTGGCTTCTTCTCTGACCTCTGCCCGAGAGCTGTTCTCTTCTTATTCTATTCTATATCCAACCCTGCACAAGCAATTCACCCCTCCTTTTGTTTATTACTTACAAAGACAGTCTTTACCCCTTCTTACTTTTTTCCTTTTTATTCTGTTCTTTCTCCCACATCCTCCTATTCTCCCGTAAATGCACCATTCTTCCTGGAATTCACGCATCCATCTCCCCACAAACAAGTACACTTCCATTCCTGTTCATCCTAAATCACTCGGTACTGTTTTTCCATCTTCTCTGAACGTTCTTGATTCTTTCTGTGGCATTTCTGCTGTGCAGTAGGGCATCGCAGGATTCCAGTCTTTTCATTTTTCTGTCTTTGCAGTGGCGTCAGGCAGAGCCCAGGTGCAGCAGGAGCCGTCCTGGAGACGACAGAGGGGACCAGCATCAAACATCACCTGCTCACATCCCAGAAAACGATCGAAGATTACATCCATTTCTACCGTCTGCTCCCTGGCCGAGGACCCGAATTCCTCGCACTCGCTGCTAGAGGCTCCAAGGATGTGCCGGCCATTGCAGGAAAGCTGTCGGTGTCGGAGGACGGGCGTTCGAGCGCGCTGTGGCTCGCTGGGCCCCGGCGCGGGGACGCGGCCGTGTATTACTGCGCGCTGGGGGCCACGGCCAGAGGAGCCGGGGCTGCGGCCGGGCACGAACCGCCGCGGGCGGGGCCGGCCGGGGCCAGCAGGGGGCGCTGCCGCTCCGCCCGCCGCCCTCCCGGGCCGCGGCTCCGCAGCTCCTCCTCTGCCCCGAGCCCGCCCCACCGACAGCGCCAATGACAGCGAAAAGGCCGGCACACTCCGGGCCTGATTGCCCTCACTTCAACTGCTATTGCTTCTCCTCACTTCCATCACATCCCTGAGCCTCCCTGATGCCTTGCTGGGGATAAAGCAGCTCCTTGAGTAGGAGAAGTAATTAAAGAACTCATACTGCACATAGACGAGTTCACGGTACCACAAACACATTCTGGAGCTTGCACACACCAAAAGAGTAACTCATAGCTCTGCATTTATGAGGAGGTTGTGCACAAACATTTCTGAAGAACACCCAGGCAGAGACATTTCTCCTTCTGCCATGTCCCCACTGATGTGCAGACACACATGTTTGCTCCTATTCCCTCTCCTGCCTCCAAGTCTGTGCACACAGATCTACGTGAACACTCCTGTCCAGAGATGTGCACACATAGAGCACATCCCAATACGGATCTGTTCCCACACACTCACATATACACCTTCCCTTCTTTGCTCCTCGGCTCACCCTCATGGTCCCTGGTTTTTGCCTCCATGTGTGTCGCTATTTAGCTGCTGGTTCCGACTCTGCCCCGTTAAAATTGACTTCAGGAAAGTATTTGTGTCTCTCTGGACATCTTACTTTCTGTTCAGCCCTTGAGTACACAAACCACTCCAAGGCCTTCCCTGACTCCTTATCCTTCCCCACAAGGCTCCAGCCCTGCTGCAGTGTTTCCCAGGTTATCTCAGCAGCATCCATGGCTGATTGTCCTTTCCTGTGCTCCTGGTTTGTGTTCACTTGTGTTCAGGCGGGGTCCGCAGGAATCCCTCTGGGAGCACAAACTGGTGCATGGATCCACCCAGATGTACAGGAGCTTGTGTGTGTGTGTGTGTGTGTGTTTGTCTGTCTGTGTGCTTTTGTTGTGTGTGTTTCCCTCTACTTTACTCAACCAGTGAAATGCATTGATCACACTGTAGACGCACTCCACGGCTCTGCCCTGAGCATCACAGAGCAGCATTTGCCAAGATTCAGAAGGAGCCTGGGTGTAATTGGACAATGCTGCCTGCAGGAGATTTTCTCAGGGAAGAGGCACTGAAATGCTGTCCCTGGTTCTTGATTCTTTCTGTGGCATTTCTGCTGTGCAGTAGGGCATCGCAGGATTCCAGTCTTTTCATTTTTCTGTCTTTGGCAGTGGCGTCAGGCAGAGCCCAGGTGCAGCAGGAGCCGTCCCTGGAGACGACAGAGGGGACCAGCATCAACATCACCTGCTCACATCCCAGAAAACAGATCGAAGATTACATCCATTTCTACCGTCTGCTCCCTGGCCGAGCGCCCGAATTACTCGCACTCGCTGCTAGAGGCTCCAAGGATGTGCCGGCCATTGCAGGAAAGCTGTCGGTGTCGGCAGGATCGGCGTTCGAGCGCGCTGTGGCTCGCTGGGCCCCGGCGCGGGGACGCGGCCGTGTATTACTGCGCGCTGGGGGCCACGGCCAGAGGAGCCGGGGCTGCGGCCGGGCACGAACCGCCGCGGGCGGGGCCGGCCGGGGCCAGCAGGGGGCGCTGCCGCTCCGCCCGCCGCCCTCCCGGGCCGCGGCTCCGCAGCTCCTTCCTCTGCCCCGAGCCCGCCCCACCGACAGCGCCAATGACAGCGAAAAGGCCGGCACACTCCGGGCCTGATTGCCCTCACTTCAACTGCTATTGCTTCTCCTCACTTCCATCACATCCCTGAGCCTCCCTGATGCCTTGCTGGGGATAAAGCAGCTCCTTGAGTAGGAGAAGTAATTAAAGAACTCATACTGCACATAGACGAGTTCACGGTACCACAAACACATTCTGGAGCTTGCACACACCAAAAGAGTAACTCATAGCTCTGCATTTATGAGGAGGTTGTGCACAAACATTTCTGAAGAACACCCAGGCAGAGACATTTCTCCTTCTGCCATGTCCCCACTGATGTGCAGACACACATGTTTGCTCCTATTCCCTCTCCTGCCTCCAAGTCTGTGCACACAGATCTACGTGAACACTCCTGTCCAGAGATGTGCACACATAGAGCACATCCCAATACGGATCTGTTCCCACACACTCACATATACACCTTCCCTTCTTTGCTCCTCGGCTCACCCTCATGGTCCCTGGTTTTTGCCTCCATGTGTGTCGCTATTTAGCTGCTGGTTCCGACTCTGCCCCGTTAAAATTGACTTCAGGAAAGTATTTGTGTCTCTCTGGACATCTTACTTTCTGTTCAGCCCTTGAGTACACAAACCACTCCAAGGCCTTCCCTGACTCCTTATCCTTCCCCACAAGGCTCCAGCCCTGCTGCAGTGTTTCCCAGGTTATCTCAGCAGCATCCATGGCTGATTGTCCTTTCCTGTGCTCCTGGTTTGTGTTCACTTGTGTTCAGGCAGGGTCCGCAGGAATCCCTCTGGGAGCACAAACTGGTGCATGGATCCACCCAGATGTACAGGAGCTTGTGTGTGTGTGTGTGTGTGTGTTTGTCTGTCTGTGTGCTTTTGTTGTGTGTGTTTCCCTCTACTTTACTCAACCAGTGAAATGCATTGATCACACTGTAGACGCACTCCACGGCTCTGCCCTGAGCATCACAGAGCAGCATTTGCCAAGATTCAGAAGGAGCCTGGGTGTAATTGGACAATGCTGCCTGCAGGAGATTTTCTCAGGGAAGAGGCACTGAAATGCTGTCCCTGCTTCTTGAGCCTTCCTTTTCCAGCCTCTCTAAACACAGACACTTGGATATATGGACACACGGACACACAGGTCTCTGCAGGCTAGTGCATAGCTGCTCTCCGCGGGGCTGCATCACATTGGTTTCCTGGACACAGAGAAAGGCTTGGGCTTCATGCCCACGTCCTGTATCCGTGTGAGTGGATTTCATTTCAGTGACCTGAAGGACAATTCGGGAGTCCCCACATGACAGCAAAGGGAGAAAGGGAGGGAAATGACTATGGGAGAGAAGGAAACCCAGGGACTGTCAATCGTGAGCTCCACCATCCCAGCCCGATCCCCTGCCCCCCAGCCCGGCCCCGCCGCTTCCGACGTGCAGAGAGCCGAGCGCCGCCCCGCACCCCCCGCGCTCGCCTCCCCTCCGTTCCCTGCCAGCACTCGGCGAGAGCCCGAGCGGCAGCGGCGCAGGGCTCAGCCCCGGGGCGGAGCTGGCGGCGGCCCAGAGGAGGCGGCTCGGCCGCAGCAGAGCCGGGGCTCAGGGCCACAGCGAGGCTCGGCCGGCGGAGCGGCGGCATGCGGCGGTGTCGAGGCGCGGGGCTGGCGGCGCTGGCCGCGCTGCTGCTCGGTGCGTTGCATTTGCAGCCGCGTGGCTTTTGGGTCAGTGGGCTACGTGAGACCTGCCTATCTCAGGATTCATCTCTTGGTCTCCCGTTCCTTTTCGATTCTTATTTACCCTCTGTCTCTCCTCTGCAATTTCTTCCCATAGTGAAGTCACTCCTTTGCTGTTTGCCTTTTGTACTCCACATTTTTTTCCATCCATCCATCCATCCATCCATCCATCCATCCATCCATCCATCCATCCATCCATCCATCCATCCATCCATCCATCCATCCATCCATCCATCCATCCATCCCTCTCAACCAGACTGTTTTTCACAATTCTTTCTGATTAACCTTTAAAACATTTCTCAAAGGCTTTCATCCTGAATCAAACAATCTCAGACAAATCATGTCTCCCTACTTTATTCTTAGAACATATCCATGCTCGCACTAAACTGTCGTCCTCATCTACCCTTGAATGTAATTTCTTGCAAAAGAAAACCGATTCTTCTCTTATCCATGACAGTGGCAGTGGCCAGAGCCCAGGTACAGCAGGAGCCATTCCTGGAGACTATCGAGGGCACCGGCATCAACATCACCTGCTCACATGGAAAAATCGGTACCAACGATTGGATCCAGTGGTACCGTCTGCTCCCAGGACGAGCACCCGAACTCATCGCAGTTGCTGCTAGAGGCTCCAAGGATGTGCCAGCCATTGCGGGAAAGTTGTCGGTGTCGGAGGATCGGCGATCGAGCGCGCTGTGGCTCGCTTGGCCCCGGCGCGGGGACGCGGCCGTGTATTACTGCGCGCTGGGGGCCACGGCCAGAGGAGCCGGGGCTGCGGCCGGGCACGAACCGCCGCGGGCGGGGCCGGTCGGGGCCAGCAGGGGGCGCTGCCGCTCCGCCCGCCGCCCTCCCGGGCCGCGGCTCCGCAGCTCCTTCCTCTGCCCCGAGCCCGCCCCACCGACAGCGCCAATGACAGCGAAAAGGCCGGCACACTCCGGGCCTGATTGCCCTCACTTCAACCGCTATTGCTTCTCCTCACTTCCATCACATCCCTGAGCCTCCCTGGTATCTTGCTGGGAATAAAGAAGCACCCTGAGTAGAAGAAGTAATTAAAGAACTCTTACTGCCCATAGACGAGTTCGCAGTACCACACACTCTGGATCTTGCACACATCCAACGAGTAACTCATAGCTCTGCATTTATGAGGAGGTGTTTGCACACAAACTTACAAAGGAGATCCAGGCACAGACACTTCTCCTTCTGCCATGTCCCCACTGATGTGCAAACACGCATGCTCGCTCCTATTCCTGCTCCTGCACCCGAGTCTGTGCATGCACATCTACATGAACACTCCTGTCCAGAGATGTGCACACATAAAGCACATCCCAACATGGATCTATTCCAACACACGCCCTCCATTCTTCGCTTCTCAGCTCACCCTGATGGTCACTGGTTTTGCCTCCATGTGTGTCGCCATTGGGCTGCTGGTTCCGATCCTGTCCTGTTAAAATTGCCTTCAGGAAAGTAATCGTGCCTCTCTGGGCATCTCACCCTCTGGTCAGCCTGTGAGTACACAAACCATGCCAGGGCCTTCTCTGACGCCATGTCCATCCCCACAAGGCTCGAGCCCTGTTGCAGTGTTTCCCAGGTTTCTTCAGCAGCATCTATGGCTGATTTTGTCCCTGCTTGTGTTCTGGTTTGTGTGCACTTGTATTCAAGCAGGGTGCACAAGAATCCATGTGAGAGCAAAATTTGTGCACGCATCCCGCGGATGCGCAGGATCCTATATGTGTGTATGTGTCTGTGTGTCTGTGTGCGTCCTACTGCGTTACTCGACCAGTGAAATGCATTGATCCAACTGGAGACACTCTCCACTGCTCTGCCTCGAGCATCAAAGAGCAGCATTAGCCCAGACTCAGAAGAAGCCCGAGTGCACTTGAACAATGATGCACCAGCCTGCAGGAAATCTGTCCAGGGAAGTAGTGCTGAAATTCAGTCCCTGCTTCATGACCATCCTTTTCCAGCTGCTCTAAACACAGATACACGGACACATGGACAAACAAACAGGTTACTACAGGTTAGTGCAGAGCTGCTCTCCCCTGAGCTGCCTCACATTCGTTTAATGGACAGAGAGATAGGATGGTACTTTATGCCCCGGTCCTGTATCCGTGTGTGTCGTTCTCCTGCCTGTGCCCTGAAGGACAATTGGTGAATCCCCACATGACAGCAAAGGGAACAGATTATGGGAGAGAAGGAAACACAGGGACCGTCAATCGTGAGCTCCACCATCCCAGCCCGATCCCCTGCCCCCCAGCCAGACCCCGCCGCTTCCGACGTGCAGAGAGCCGAGCGCCGCCCCGCACCCCCCGCGCTCGCCTCCCCTCCGTTCCCTGCCAGCACTCGGCGAGAGCCCGAGCGGCAGCGGCGCAGGGCTCAGCCCAGGGGCGGAGCTGGCGGCGGCCCAGAGGAGGCGGCCCGGCCGCAGCAGAGCCGGGGCTCAGGGCCACAGCGAGGCTCGGCCGGCGGAGCGGCGGCATGCGGCGGTGTCGGGGCGCGGGGCTGGCGGCACTGGCCGCGCTGCTGCTCGGTGCGTTGGATTGGCGGTCGCGAGACGTCCGGTTCAGTGGGCCATGTGAGATCGGTCTCAGCTTGAGATTCCTCACTAAACCTCCTGTTACTTTTCGGTTTTTACTTACCCTCTGTTGCCTCCTCTGCCGCCATATTTTCTTCCCTCTGTAAATCATTGCTTCCCACGTTTGCTTTTCCTTCTATATCGGTATCCATCCATTTTTCCTTCCTTCCATGCATCCATGCATCCCTTCATCCATCCATCCATCCATCCATCCATCCATCCATCCATGCATCCATCCATCCATCCATCCATCCATCCATCCATCCATCCATCCATCCATCCATCCATCCATCCATCCATCCATCCATCCATCCATCCATCCATCCATCCATCCATCCATCCATCCCTCCCTCTTAGCAAGTTTTTTTTCACAATTCCTTCTGATTTACCTTCAAAACATCTCTCATAGCTCTTCTCCTCAATCAAACACTCTCAGACAAATCATGTCTCCATATATTATTTTTAGATCACATCGAAGTTTGCTCTGATCTATCGTCTTCTCCCATGTCGGCTTGCATGGCATTTTCTGTAAAAGAAAACTGACTTTTCTTTTCTCCATGGCAGTGACGGTGGCCAGAGCCCAGGTACAGCAGGAGCCATTCCTGGAGACAGCCGAGGGCATCGGCATCAACATCACCTGCTCACATCCCCAGATCCAGCTCAGTGATAGGATCCAGTGGTACCGTCTACTCCCAGGACGAGGACCCGAATTCCTGGCACTCACTATGAAGGAGTCCAAAGAGCTGCCGGACATTGCAGGACGGCTGTCGGTGTCGGCAGATCGGCGGTCGAGCGCGCTGTGGCTCGCTGGGCCCCGGCGCGGGGACGCGGCCGTGTATTACTGCGCGCTGGGGGCCACGGCCAGAGGAGCCGGGGCTGCGGCCGGGCACGAACCGCCGCGGGCGGGGCCGGCCGGGGCCAGCAGGGGGCGCTGCCGCTCCGCCCTCCCGGGCCGCGGCTCCGCAGCTCCTTCCTCTGCCCCGAGCCCGCCCCACCGACAGCGCCAATGACAGCGAAAAGGCCGGCACACTCCGGGCCTGATTGCCCTCACTTCAACTGCTATTGCTTCTCCTCACTTCCATCACATCCCTGAGCCTCCCTGATGTCTTGCTGGGAATAAAGCAGCTCCTTCAGTAGGAGAAGTAGTAATTAAAGAACTCACACTGCACATAGACGAGTTCACAGTACCACAAACACACTCTGGAGCTTGCACACACCCAAAGAGTAACTCACAGTTCTGCATTCATAAGGAGGTGTGTGCACAAACATTTTCGAAGAACACCCACACACAGACATCTCCTTCTGCCATGTCCCCACTGATGTGCAAACACACATGCTCGCTCCTATTCCTGCTCCTGCCTCCAAGTCTGTGCACACAGATCTACGTGAACACTCCTGTCCAGAGATGTGTACACATAACTCACATCCCAATATGGATCTATTCCCACACACTCATGTGTACACCTTCCCTCCTTCCCTCCTCAGCTCACACTGATGCTCACAGGTTTTTGCCTTCCTGTGTGTCAGCTTTGAGCTGTTGGTTCTTACCCTGCCCCATTAAATTTGACATCAGGAAAGTATCTCTAGAGGTCTTTTCCTCTTTTCAGCCTGTGAGTACACAAACCATGTCAGGGCCTTGCCTGAGTCCTTGTCCTTCCCCACAAGGCTCGAGCCCCTCTACAGTTCTTCCCAGGTCTCCTCATAAGCCTCCATGGCTGATTTTGTCCTTGCCTGTGTTCTGGTTTGTGTGCACTTGTGATCAGGCAGGGTCCGCAGGAATCCATAATTCATGCGTATATCCCCTCTGATGTGCAGGAGCCTGTGTGTGTGTGTGTGTGTGTGTGTGTGTGTGTGTGTCCTATTGTTTTAATTTACCAGTGTAATGCGATGATGGCACTCTCCACTGCTCTGTCCTGAGCATCACAGAGCAGCATTTGCCCAGACTCAGAAGGAACCTATATGCAGGTGATCAATGCTGCAGCAGCCTGCAGGAGATCTCTCCAGGGAAGTGGCACTGAAATGCAGTCCCTGTTTCTAGAGCTCTCCTTTGCCACCTGCACTAAACACAGATACACGGACACATGGACACACCGACAGGTCTCTCCAAGCAATTGCACAGCTGCTCTCCCTTCAGCTGCAAGAGATTTGTTTCATTAACACGGAGAAATGTTGGGGCTTTACGCCCACGTCCTGTATCCGTGTGAGTGGATTTTTTTCTAGTGCCTAGAAGGAAAATTCGGGAGTCCCCACATGACAGCAAAGGGAGGATGGGAGGGAACAGATTATGGAAGCGAAGGAAACCCAGGAGCCGTCAATCGTGAGCTCCACCATCCCAGCCCCATCCCCTGCCCCCCAGCCCGGCCCCGCCGCTTCCGACGTGCAGAGAGCCGAGCGCCGCCCCGCACCCCCCGCGCTCGCCTCCCCTCCGTTCCCTGCCAGCACTCGGCGAGAGCCCGAGCGGCAGCGGCGCAGGGCTCAGCCCCGGGGCGGAGCTGGCGGCGGCCCAGAGGAGGCGGCCCGGCCGCAGCAGAGCCGGGGCTCAGGGCCACAGCGAGGCTCGGCCGGCGGAGCGGCGGCATGCGGCGGTGTCGGGGCGCGGGGCTGGCGGCGCTGGCCGCGCTGCTGCTCGGTGCGCGGGGCTGGCGGTGGAGGTGGCGGAGGCAGGGGCTGGGTCTGCCTGGGATAAGCACTGGGCTCGGGATTTATCTCTGGCACTCCTGCTCCTCCGTGCTTCTTTTTCACCCACTGCCCTCAACCCTCCTCTCCTCAATGAATCCGTTTTCACCTACTTGCCCTGCTCTACTACTCCATTTCTTTAGCAATTCGTGGACTCATCCAACATTTACTCATCCACGCACTCTAGCCAATTTCTTTTCCTAATTCTAGTCTCCCGTTCAGCAGTCTGACACTTCTCCCACATTCTTACTTCCAGAAAATATAGTACATTCCTATTCCCATGCTATTACTTTCAGAGAAATATTCTCTCCTTTGTTTATTCCCAGAATATCCCAACTACCTTTGATCTGTCCTCCTCTGCCGTCTTCGGTCTTTGCCTGAGCGTCATTTGCCCCCTCGGAAACTGATTGTTGTTCTCTCCGTGGCAGCGGCCGTGGCCAGAGCCCAGGTACAGCAGCAGCCGTCCCTGGAGACCACCGAGGGCACCGGCATCAACATCACCTGCTCACATCCCCAAATCCAGAGCAGCGAATTGATCTACTGGTACCGTCAGCTCCCTGGCCGAGGACCCGAACTCCTCGTGAGCATTCACAAAGACTCCAAAGAGCTGCCGGAGAGTGCAGGAAAGCTGTCGGTGTCGGCAGATCGGCGTTCGAGCGCGCTGTGGCTCGCTGGGCCCCGGCGCGGGGACGCGGCCGTGTATTACTGCGCGCTGGGGGCCACGGCCAGAGGAGCCGGGGCTGCGGCCGGGCACGAACCGCCGCGGGCGGGGCCGGCCGGGGCCAGCAGGGGGCGCTGCCGCTTCGCCCGCCGGGGCCGCCTTTACCTCGCTCGGCCCGGGCTGCCGGGGCGCTGCCGGCACCGGAACCGACAAGAGCACCTCCTATGGGACCAAGACCAATACCAGCACCCACACCGGCACCGGTAACGGCAGCTCCAACTTGGAGTCACCGACCTCCCCCAGCCCTCTTCTCAGCACTTGCTTATTGGGCGTTTGCCCCAACTGCCAGGTCTCCCTGGCACCAACCCCATCCAATCCCGAAGTCCTGTGAGCCTCTAAGTGGTTAAGCAAATCTTTACTTCCTCCGCCTAGATTACAGGGGTTCCATGCTTGCCTTCCCTCTCTCCCAGAGCAGGAGGCCAGATGTCATGATGAAAATCAATCCTACTCTTCAAAACTGAGGCAAAGAAGGTGCTAACCACCTCAGCCGTTCCATTGTCTTTGGTGAGTGTATTCCACTCGAAAGTGGACGGAGCACAGAAGAAAACAACTCTGCTGAGACATTTGTCATGTGGATAATTTTGTAAGAGAAAGAGGAAGGGAAGGGTCGTCAGACTCAGAAGGAGTCTGGATGCAGCTGATTTCCAGACTCAGAAGGAGCCTGGGTGCAGCTGAATAATGATACAGCAGTCTGCAGGAGATTTGTCCAGGGACGAGGTACTGAAATGCAGGCCCTGCTTCCTAAGCTCTCCTTTTCCAGCTGCTCTAAACATCATGCTCTGCTTCTGCCAGTTGCCGCCCCAACAAGAATGGTTTCACCCAAATTTGGATTGTTAGTTTAATGCAGTTTGAAATTTTAGGAGTGGCACAGCATGGCTTGGAGTGCTGACACATACACAGACATAAGAACTCATGGACACCCAGACAGAAACACACAGCCATGGTCACATGGACACACAGACAGGTCTCTGCAGGCCAGTGCACACCTGCTCTCCACTGAGCTGCAACACATTGGTTTTATTGACACAGAGAAAGGCTGTGGCTTTATGCCCTGGACCTGTATCCGTGTGTGTGGATTTCTTTCCAGTGTCCTAAAGGACAATTCGGGAGTCCCCACAGGAGAGCAAAGGGAGAAAGAGAGGGAACTGACAATGGGAGAGAAGGAAACCCAGGAGCCGTCAATCGTGAGCTCCACGATCCCTGCCCGATCCCCTGCCCCCCAGCCCGACCCCGCCGCTTCCGACGTGCAGAGAGCCGAGCGCCGCCCCGCACCCCCCGCGCTCGCCTCCCCTCCGTTCCCTGCCAGCACTCGGCGAGAGCCCGAGCGGCAGCGGCGCAGGGCTCAGCCCCGGGGCGGAGCTGGCGGCGGCCCAGAGGAGGCGGCTCGGCCGCAGCAGAGCCGGGGCTCAGGGCTACAGCGAGACTCGGCCGGCGGAGCGGCGGCATGCGGCGGTATCGGGGCGCGGGGCTGGCGGCACTGGCCGCGCTGCTGCTCGGTGCGTGAGAGTGGCAAAGGGGTAGAGTCTGCGCTGGGGTCATCCCGCAGGTCTGCGGAGGCTGCCGTCGTGACTAGCTTATTCTCAGAACTCTTCTCGAGAGCTGTTCTCCCATTCATCATTCCTTCTCCATCCCGTAGTCCCGCAGAAATCTCTTGGTTCTATTCTATGTCCAAGATTGAACAAGCATTTCATTCCTATCCTATTTATTATTTATGAAGAAAGTCCTTGTCCCTTCTAACTTTTTTTGTTTTCTTTTTGCCCTTTCTGCCACATACCCCCATTATCCACTGACTGCACAATTCTTCCTGGCATTCCCGCAGTCATCTCTCCACAAACCAGAAATGGACTTTTCCATTCCTGCTAATCTTGAAATCCACTCGGTACTGTTTTTCTCATCATCTCTGTAGTTTTCTGACTGTTACTGCTTGATTTGTTCTGTGCAGAGTGGCAGAGTAGAATTTGAAATCTAGGCATTTTCTTTCCCTGGCAGTGACTTCAGGCAGAACCCAGGTGCAGCAGGAGCCATTCCTGGAGATCACCGAGGGCACCGGCATCAACATCACCTGCTCACACCCAAATAAACTGAGCGGCTATTACATCCATTTCTACCGTCTGCTCCCTGGCCGAGGACCCGAACTCCTCGTGAGCGCTGCTAGTGGCTCCAAGGATGTGCCGGCCATTGCAGGAAAGCTGTCGGTGTCGGAGGACGGGCGTTCGAGCGCGCTGTGGCTCGCTGGGCCCCGGCGCGGGGACGCGGCCGTGTATTACTGCGCGCTGGGGGCCACGGCCAGAGGAGCCGGGGCTGCGGCCGGGCACGAACCGCCGCGGGCGGGGCCGGCCGGGGCCAGCAGGGGGCGCTGCCGCTCCGCCCTCCCGGGCCGCGGCTCCGCAGCTCCTTCCTCTGCCCCGAGCCCGCCCCACCGACAGCGCCAATGACAGCGAAAAGGCCGGCACACTCCGGGCCGGATTGCCCTCACTTCAACTGCTATTGCTTCTCCTCACTTCCATCACATCCCTGAGCCTCCCTGGTGTCTTTCTTGGAATAAAGCAGCAACCAGAGTAGAAGAAGCAGCATGTAAAGAACTCTTCCTGCACATTGACGCGTTCACAGTTCCACAAAAACACTCTGGAGCTTGCACACATCCAAAGAGTAACTCATAGCTCTGCATTTATGAAGAGGTTTGTGAACAGACATTTGCAAAGGAGACCCAGGCACAGACACTTCTCCTTCTGCTATGTTCCCACTGATGTGCAAACACGCATGCTAGCTCCTATTCCTGCTCATCCATTCAAGTCTTTGCACACAATTTTACGTGAACACTCCTGTCCAGGAATGTGCACACATAGAGCAGATCCCAACACGAGTCTATTTCCACAAACAATCTTTCTTCCCTCCCCAGCTCACCCTGATAGTCACTGACATTTTCTTCCCTGTGTGTCACCGTTGGGCTGCTGGTTCCAACCTTGCCCTGTTAAAATTGTGCTCAGGAAAGAATTTGTGATTCTCTGGACATTTTACCCTCTGTTCAGCTTGTTAGTACTGAAGCCATGCCAAGGCCGTGCCTGACTCCTTGTCCTTCCCAACAAGGCTCCAGCCCTGCTTCAGTTGATCCCAGGTTTCCTCAGCAGTGTCCATGACTGATTGTGTCCTCCCTGTGCTGCTGGTTTGTGTGTGCTTGTGTTCTCTGGTGTGAGCCTGTGTGTGCCTTTGTGTGTCTGTGAGAGTGTGTCGGTGTCTGTGTGTCTCTGTGGGTGTATGTGTGTGTGTGTCTGTGTCTGTGTGTCTCTGTGTGTCTGTGTGTGTGTGTGTCTGTGTGTGTGTTTCTGTGCTCTATTGTGTTCACTCAGCCAGTGAAATGCAGTGATCACTTAGAGATGCTCTGCACTGCTCTGCCCTGAGCATCACAGAACAGCATTTGCACAGCATCAGAAGCATCATAGATGCAGATGATCAATGCTGCAGCAGCCTGCAGGAGATTTGTCCACAAAAGAGACACTGAAATGCTGTCCATGCTTCTCAAATCCTTCTTATCCAGCTGCTCTGAACATCACTCCCTACTACTGCCAACTGCCAGCCACAATAAGTAGGGTTTCACCTAAATTTGGATTTTTAGCTTAATGCAGTTTGAGGTGGTGCGTGTGCCACAGCATGGCTGGGAGTGCGTACACACTCACAGATACACGGACACACAGACACACGGACAGGTCTCTCCAGGCCAGTGCACAGCTGCTCTCCCCTGAGCTGCATCACATTGGTTTTGTGGACACAGAGAAAGGCTGAGGCTTTATGTCCACGTCCTGTATCCGTTTGTGTGGATTTCATCCCAGTGGCCTGAAAGACAATTCGGGAATCCCCACATGAAAGCAAATGGAGGATGTGAGGGAACAGATGATGGGAGTGAAGGAAACCCAGGGACTGTCAATCGTGAGCTCCACGATCCCAGCCCGATCCCCTGCCCCCCAGCCCGGCCCCGCCGCTTCCGACGTGCAGAGAGCCGAGCGCCGCTCCGCACCCCCCGCGCTCGCCTCCCCTGCGTTCCCTGCCAGCACTCGGCGAGAGCCCGAGCGGCAGCGGCGCAGGGCTCAGCCCCGGGGCGGAGCTGGCGGCGGCCCAGAGGACGCGGCCCGGCCGCAGCAGAGCCGGGGCTCAGGGACACAGCGAGGCTCGGCCGGCGGAGCGGCGGCATGCGGCGGTGTCGGGGCGCGGGGCTGGCGGCGCTGGCCGCGCTGTTGCTCGGTGCGTTGGATTGGCTGCGGCGGGACGTCCGGTTCGGCGAGCAATGAGACCTGCCCTAGCCCGAGATTTATCCCTTACCCTTCTGTTCCGTTCCTGTTCTTGTTTACCCTCTCTCTCCTTCTCTGCCCTCGTATCTTTTTTCCTCTTTAAATCATTGCTTCCCACGTTGTCTTTTTCTTCTATATCCTGTCCGTCCATCCATCCATCCATCCATCCATCCATCCATCCATCCATCCATCCATCCATCCATCCATCCATCCATCCATCCCGCTCTGCCAGTCTGTTTTTAACAATTCCTTCTGATTTACCCTCAAAACTTCTCTCATAGATCTTGTGCTTAAACACTCTCAGATAAATCATGTCTCCATTTTTTTTATTTAGAATATATCCAAGTTTGATCTGATCTGTTGTACTCTCCACTCTCCGTTTGCATGGATTTTTCTGTAAAAGAAAACTGATTTCTTTTTTCTCTTCCCGGCAGTGGCAGTGGCTAGAGCCCAGGTGCAGCAGGAGACATTCCTGGAGATCACCGAGGGCACCGGCATCAACATCACCTGCTCACATCCCAATAAACGGAGCAACGAATACATCCATTTCTACCGTCAGTTCCCGGGCCAAAGCCCAGAATTCCTTGCAACCGCTTATGGAGGTTCCAAGGATGTGCCTGCCATAGCAGGAAAGCTGTCGGTGTCGGAGGACGGGCGTTCGAGCGCGCTGTGGCTCGCTGGGCCCCGGCGCGGGGACGCGGCCGTGTATTACTGCGCGCTGGGCGCCACGGCCAGAGGAGCCGGGGCTGCGGCCGGGCACGAACCGCCGCGGGCGGGGCCGGCCGAGGCCAGCAGGGGGCGCTGCCGCTCCTCCCGCCGCCCTCCCGGGCCGCGGCTCCGCAGCTCCTTCCTCTGCCCCGAGCCCGCCCCACCGACAGCGCCAATGACAGCGAAAAGGCCGGCACACTCCGGGCCGGATTGCCCTCACTTCAACTGCTATTGCTTCTCCTCACTTCCATCACATCCCTAAGTCTCCCTGATGCCTTGCTGGGAATAAAGCAGCAACCACAGAAGAAGAAGGAATTAAAGAACTCCTGCTGCACATAGATGTTTTCACGGCATCACAAAAACTCTCTGGAGCTTGCACACACCCAAAGAGTATCTCATAGTTCTGCATTTATGAACACATGTGTGAAAGTACATTTCCCAAGGGGACCCAGGTACAGACACTTCCCTTTCTGCCATGTCCCCACTGATGTGCAAACACGCATGGTCACTCCTATTCCTTCTCCTGCACCCAAGACTGTGCACGCACATCTACATGAACACTCCTGTCCGGAGATGTGCACACATAGAGCACATCCCAACACGGATCTGTTCCCACACATGCCCTCCCTTCTTCGTCCTCAGCTTCACCCTGATGTTCACTGTTTTTTTCCTACCTGTGTGTCGCCATTGGGCTGCTGGTTCTGACCAAGCCCTATTAAAATTGTCTTCAAGAAACAAGTCGTGCCTCTCTGGGCATCTCACTCTGTGGTCAGGCTGTGTGTACATAAACCCTGCCAGGTCCTTGACTGACTCCTTGTCTTTCCCCACAAGGTTCCAGCCCCGCTGCAGGTTTTCCCAGGTTCCCTCAGCAGCGTCCATGGTTGATTGTGTCCTTGCCTGTTCTACTGGTTTGTGTTGCTTGTGTTCAGACCGGATGCCCAGGAATTTATGTGGGAGCGCAAATTTGTGCATGGATCCTCTGGGATGTGCAGGAGCCTGTGTGTGTGTCTGTGCCTCTGTGTGTCTGTGTCTGTGTGTCTATGTCCTATTGTTTTACTCAACCAGTGAAATGCGTTGATCCCACTGGAGACACTCTCCACTGCTCTGACCTGAGCATCACAGAGCAGCATTTGCCCAGAATCAGAAGGAGCCAGAGTGTAATTGGACAATGCTGCAGCAGCCTGCAGGAGATTTATCCAGGGAAGAAGTGCTGAAATGCAGTTTCTACTTCCTGAGCCCTCCTTTTCCAACTGCTCTAAACATCATACTCTGCTACTAACATTTGCCAGCTTCAATAATGATGGTTTAACCCAAGTTTGGATTTTTAGTTTAATGTAGTTTTAACTGGTGGGAGTGTCACAGCATGGCTGGGAGTGCTGACACACAGACAGACATACAGACACATGGACACATGGACACACGGACGCATGGACACACAGACAGGTCCCTCCATGCCAGTGCGCAGCTGCTCTCCCCTGAGCTGAATCACATTGGTTTCGTGGACGTGGAGAAAGGCTGGGGCTTTATGTCCAGGTCTTGTATCCGTGTGTGTGGATTTCTTTCCAGTGCCCTGAAGGACAATTCTGAACTCCCCACATAACAGCAAATGGGAGGATGGGAGAAAACAGATGATGGGAGTGAAGGAAACCCAGGGACTGTCAATCGTGAGCTCCACGATTCCAGCCCGATCCCCTGCCCCCCAGCCCGGCCCCGCCGCTTCCGACGTGCAGAGAGCCGAGCGCCGCCCCGCAACCCCGCGCTCGCCTCCCCTCCGTTCCCTGCCAGCACTCGGCGAGAGCCCGAGCGGCAGCGGCGCAGGGCTCAGCCCCGGGGCGGAGCTGGTGGCGGCCCAGAGGAGGCGGCCCGGCCGCAGCAGAGCCGGGGCTCAGGGACACAGCGAGGCTCGGCCGGCGGAGCGGCGGCATGCGGCGGTGTCGGGGCGCGGGGCTGGCGGCGCTGGCCGCGCTGCTGCTCGGTGCGCGGGGTTTGGCACCATGCGGGCGATGGCTAGGGCTGGAGTATTCCCCGGGAAGCCTGGCGTGGATTTTCCTGTCTTCTCCGCAACTCCTTCTCTCTCCCAGTCTCTCTGTCATCTCTCATCCCAGCAAGTCTTCATAGTTGGCATTGGTAACTCCTGCTTGCATGTATTTATTCCTGCTTTTCCATGCACTTATACCTTGCCCTATACATCCAGCATTTAATTTTTGCTCTGAATACAGAATTCTGTTCTTGACTTAAAGTCTTCATTTCTCAATCCATCCGTACAGGAGCAGACCTGACTTCTGCATGCAGGAATTTCGAATTCCTCACATTCCCTTCCAGTCTGCCTTTGCCTCGTGGCCACTGTTCCTGTATCCGTCTGGCAATAGAAACCTCAGAATGAAACGGTTTTGACCATCTTTGTTCTTTCTCCCTCCTTTCCCAGCAGTGGCTGCGGACACAGACCAAGTGCAGCAGACGCCGTGGGTTGAGACCACCGAGGGCACCAGTCTGAACCTCACTTGCCAGCACCCCAAAATTTCTGCCGACTCTACCCACTGGTATCGCCAATTCCCACACCAAGCACCCCAGCTGATAGTGATGGCTGTCGTAGGCACAAAACCCGTTCTGGAGCCAGAGGGCAGTCTGACGGTGTCGGCAGATCGGCGATCGAGCGCGTTGTGGCTCGCTGGGCCCCGGCGCGGGGACGCGGCCGTGTATTACTGCGCGCTGGCGGCCACGGCCAGAGGAGCCGGGGCTGCGGCCGGGCACGAACCGCCGCGGGCGGGGCCGGCCGGGGCCAGCAGGGGGCGCTGCCGCTCCGCCCGCCGGGGCCGCGTCTCCCCTGTCGGCCCGGGGTGCCGGGGCTCTGCCGGCATCGAAACCGACACCGGCAGTGGAGACCGGGATCCACACCGGCACCGACAATGGACATCGGCATCGACGCCCTCTTCAGCACCCACACCGATACCGGCACCCACACCGGCACCGATAGCTCCGACTTGACGTAACGGACAATGCTCAGCCCCTCTTCTCAGCCCGGGCTGCGTACAGCTGAGTTCCTCATGGCTGCAAACAGCCCCCCCCGGCCACACCTTCCTGTGTACACTGAGGTTGTCTGTGTGAGGCAGGGAGGTCAACAGGGTCTTTCCCATGGTATCTCATGGCCCTTCAGAAAGGGCTCCGTGTGGGTTCTGGAGAAAGGAGCTTCCTCTGGTCTGCCTACAAAGGTGGGGCAGTGTTGTCTCAGAAATGCATCAGTGAGAGCATACATTCCCACCCAATCCATGTCAGGTTGCTTCTCCTCTTGCCTCTCTCCTCTGGTCCTTGGAGGGCAGACTTTCAGGAAGAGATGCCTCCAGAATTGGTCCCCCGTATGTCTACATGTCCTGGCAGAAAATCAGCTCCAGAATGGCCTCCTCTCCATGGAGGCACAGTCCTGCCAGGACCTTGTTCCAGTGGGGGTTTCCATGGGGTCACACCTTCCTTAAGGACACATCTACCTGCTGTGGCTTTGGATCTAGCATGGGATGGATTTCTGCTCCACCACAGACCTTCATAGGTTGTAGGGGGACACCCTCCCTCACCATGGTCTTCATCACAAGCTGCAGAAATAGCAGTGCTCTGGTGCCTGCAGCGGCTCCTCTCTCTCCTTCCTCACTGACTTTCCTGACTGCAGAGTTGTTTCTCTCACAGAATCTCTGTCCCCTCCTCCTGCTGATATTGCAGGAGTGTTTTTGTGCCTTTTCAATCTGTGCCGGCACAGATGCTCTCTTTGACAGGCAGGAAGCCCGGGCTCTTAAGGCCAGCAGAGGCCTCTGACTCCTGTGCCCGTCG
This sequence comes from Serinus canaria, assembly GCF_022539315.1. Taxonomy (NCBI): domain Eukaryota; kingdom Metazoa; phylum Chordata; class Aves; order Passeriformes; family Fringillidae; genus Serinus; species Serinus canaria. The sequence goes on along the minus strand of NC_066340.1, from coordinate 3,242,262 downwards.
TCCGTTCTTACAAACACATGCCACGAAGGACAAATCTGAAATTCCCAGTGCCAGTGGAGGGGGAACGGGAAGGAATAGATGGTGGAGGAGAAGGGAGAAAATAATCTGTCAGTCCCCTGCTCTCCGGAACAAACGGCTCCCGGTCTGCACACTCGACCCCGCTGTCCCCTTGGGCTGCAGCTGCGAGCGCCGCCTCGCACCCCCCGCGCTCGCCTCCCCTCCGTTCCCTGCCAGCACTCGGCGAGAGCCCGAGCGGCAGCGGCGCAGGGCTCAGCCCCGGGGCGGAGCTGGCGGCGGCCCAGAGGAGGCGTCCCGGCCGCAGCAGAGCCGGGGCTCAGGGCCACAGCGAGGCTCGGCCGGAGGAGCGGCGGCATGCGGCGGTGTTGGGGCGCGGGGCTGGCGGCGCTGGCCGCGCTGCTGCTCGGTGCGTTGCATTGGCGGCCGCGGGACGTCCGATTCAGCAGGCAATGAGACCCTAGCCCGAGATTAATCTCTTACCCTCCTGTTCCTTTTCGGTTCTTGTTTACCCTCTCTCCCTTCCTCTGCCCTCGTATTTTCTTTCCTCTGTAAATCATTGCTTCCCACGTTTGCTTTTTCTTCTATATCCTATCCATCCATCCATCCATCCATCCATCCATCCATCCATCCATCCATCCATCCATCCATCCATCCATCCATCCATCCATCCCTTCCTCCCTCTGTCCCTCACAGGTAGTGTAGTTTTATAATTTCGTTCAGATTTTTCCTCAAAACAGCCCTCATAGATTCTTGTCCTCAAACAACCACTCTCAGTGAAATTATCTCTCCATACTTTATAATCAGAGTATAATCATATCCAAGTTCATCCTGATCTGTCGTCCTCTCCCATCTCCCCCTGAATGGCATTTTCTGTTATAGAAAAGTGATTGTTCTTTTCCCCGTTGCAGTGGCTCTGGTCAGAGCCCAGGTACAGCAGGAGCCAGCACTGCAGACCACCGAAGGCACCGGCATCAACATCACCTGCTCACATTCCAATATAGAGTCGAATGAAATGATCTACTGGTACTGACAGCTCCCGGACAAAGGCCCCGAACACCTCGTGAGCGCTCACAAAGGGCTCAGAGAGCTGCCGGACAGTGCAGGAAAGCTGTTGGTGTCGGCAGATCGGCGTTCGAGCGCGCTGTGGCTCGCTGGGCCCCGGCGCGGGGACGCGGCCGTGTATTACTGCGCGCTGGGCGCCACGGCCAGAGGAGCCGGGGCTGAGGCCGGGCACGAACCGCCGCGGGCGGGGCCGGCCGGGGCCAGCAGGGGGCGCTGCCGCTCCGCCCGTCGGGCTCCCGGGGCGCTGCCTGCAGAACCGACACCGGCAGAGGACATCGGCACCGGCAATGGGATCGACACCCACACCGGCACCGGCGACGGACATCGGCACCAGTAATGGGACCGGCATTGGCAATGGACATCAGCACCGGCAATGGACATCGGCACCGGCACCAGCAACGGGACCAGGACCGGCACTGATACGGGCAATGGGACTAGGACTGGGACCGACACCGGCCCCTGCACTGGCGCAGGCACCTTGTGGAGGTGATAATTTTCTGAAGAATTCATCTGGAATGTAAAACATTCCAGCCGATACCCTGGACTGGGATTTGGGTTTCTGTATGTAAACCTTTTTTTTTTTTTTTTTTAATGTGACAGGATGAGAGGCCCAAGCATTTCTGGATCAAAACACATCAGTGTGGGCAGAGGATTCAAATCACCTGCTGGACAAGTCCAGAACAGGCAAACTATGTCAGTCTGGGCCACTCTTTTGGGGTCTTTATGGCCCTGTTGGCAAGAAGTGGCCGGTTCCTGGGATTGACCACCTAACACTGTACCAGGAAAATTTTGGTGGCTTGTTTTGTCTGTTCCTCTTCTGTATCAGGGAGGTGTTATGGAACAAGAAGGGGTGCATGGTCCGGCCCTGATCTCAGAAAAAAAGGTCTGGTAGCAAATGTCTAAAGGGGGTGTATTAGCAACACAGAATAAAAACAGGAGTATAGATAGGAATGAAGCCTTGCATTTCAGATGCTAGGAATCCTACATTCATACTGCATTTTACAGACCCTGGTGGATTTTCCAAAGACACTCTCTCAGACTCCAACCAGAAAGAGCTTCTGCTTCCCTCCCACACCCTGGTGCCTTATATTCTGTAAAACAAAAAAAACCCACAAACAAACAAACAAACAAACAAACAAACAAACAAACAAACAAACAAACAAACAAACATTTTCTCTTTACATGCTGTAAGGTTATTTCTGCCATGATGCCCACACACAGGCTGGCACAGGGCACTGTAGGGCCTTCCCAAATCTTCAGTGCAAAGCCCAATAGGGCAGACATGTATCACCCATGATCACTGACTCCTTGAATACAAAGATTTTTTTCAAAGCTCCCAGTTAATCTTCCCTCTGTGCAGTCTTCAAACAACACCATTAGCCCACCTGGGGCCTTGCCCTTCTCCAGAATTCTCCAGCATCACTGTTGGGGCTGCCCCTAGGGTGTCCCCAGTTGAGTGCACAGTTTGGCATGTTCCTGAAGGTGTTCTCTCACCTGGACTTCTCTGCATCCTAGATCTCTGCTAGTGGCTTTGGATGCAGATTTTTGCATGAGTGATGTGAGTCATGTGAGCACGTGTGTGTTTGTGTGTCCCTCCTCACAAGGGAACTGCTGCTCACAGCAGGGACTCCCTCTGCTGCTCTGCCCACAAGTTCCACAAAGCAGCCAGGACCAGGAGATTCAGTGCAGCTGAACAGATCAAACTTGGAAGAGATTTGCCCACAGCAGAGGCACTAAAATGCAGCCTGCTGGATCTTCAGCCATCTCCGTCCTGCACCTGCAAAGCTCAGTTTTCCTACTGATTTCAGGCCCCAACAAGGATGTCTTCATAACAGTTTGGATTCTTAGCTTAATTTGGTCTGAGAGTATTTGGAGTGCAATTCCATAGCTGGAACTCTTGTCTCTGTTCCTCACCAGCACAAGACACAGCTCTTGTCCCAAGTGCTAGAGAGTACACAAGGATAGGGTTTGCCTTATGAGTTCCTTCTTGGAGGCAAGGGAGTATTACTGGCTCGCTGTTAGTATGGTATCCAGCAGAACCCCCCTGTCTGTTTCCTGCCAATCTGTTTAACAGCTGGGCAGTTCCCAGCACATACTGATGCATGGGATTGCTCCTCCCCAGCTGCTGACGTTGCCCTTGTGTCCAAAGGGGGAAACACGAGTACCTTACTGCCCTCCCACAAGCACCAGCTCCTTTTCACTGTAGCTTTCAAAGTGCTCAGATTGGCTGGGCAGTCTGTCACAAACATCTGCACCCTGCACTGATCCTGGGTCATCAGGGACCAGTGAGCCTGGGCACCTTCTGGGCTGTCCTAGATTGCCAAGCAATGTGTATTTTATTTGCCATCTGTTAGAGGTGTGGTAGTTATCTTCTGTTCATTGGGCAGTTTTCCTTATTTCTTCCATGAGCCATCCTCCCTCCAGGGAGACATCTGTTGTTAATGGGCTATTGAGTGTCCCTGCATGGCTGATAAAATTCCATCATCCCATTGGGAGATGCTCTGCCCAGGGGAGGAGCCAAGCATTCCTACTCAGATAAAATCTGATATTCTGGAACACCAGCACAGCCTTTCCACTGCATTCCCAGAGGAGCAGCAGCTGCCTCTTCCACTGGACCTTCAGAGGAAAACTCCACCCTTCTACAGAATCCCTGCCCCAGCAAAACCACCCCTGGCACTGCAGGAGGGCTACAGCCACAATTCCAATGGGACTGCTGCCAGCACAGGGTGTCAGGCTGTGTTCTGACTCTGTCAGTGTTGGTTTGTTTTACTGCATTGTTTATTTTATTTTTATTTTCTTTTCCTAATTAAGAACTGTTATTCCTGCTTCCATATCTTTGCCTAAGAGTCCCCCTTAATTTCAAATTTATGACAATTCAGAGGGAGGGGGTTTACATTTTCCATTTCAGGGGAGGCTCTTGCCTTCCATAGCAGACACCTGTCTTTCCAAACTGAGACATGGGCATCACTGGGTCCTCAAAGAACAGCGGCTGCTTTGGGCAGGGGATGTTCACCACCTGGGCAGACTTCAGTGAGGGTCTTTAAATTACAGGGCCACCCTCACCTTGCAGCCTTGGCTGATAAAAAGTGCATTGCTGCAGAATCAGATGCCCAGCAGTGAAGATCTCTCTTTCTATTTTAGTCAGAGTATGCACCAAAATGAGAAAGAGCAAAAGTTCAGGATTTGCCAGGAGGCTGGAGAGGGAGAGAGGTGCTGCTCAGGAGCTGATCTTTGGCACTTCTCTGCTCACCAGATCCACACACCAGGGTTTTGCTTCCTGTCTGTGTCCCCATCTCTTTCCTTTTCACTGTGCCCACACAGTGAAAGCTCCAAGTCCTGCCCTTATACCTTGCACAGGTAAAGAACTGCACTGTGGATTGGGCTGCAGATTCCTCCTCCTCACCATGCCCTAAGTTTGCTCTCCCCTAGACAGCACTAAGCCAACCCATTGGAACCAGGACTCCATCACCCTATTTTAGAAATTTATGTATTCACCCTTTAAAACACCCTTTCCCCACCAATCAATATCAGATCCTCCCTTGTCTCCTGAGTCATCATGTGTTGAGAAGCACTGAACAACTGCTCTCAAAATATCACAGGCTAAACTAAGAGAAACCCAAAACTCTTTGAAAAGAACATGACACCTGTGTTTCCAGAGCTCTGAGTGCTCTGAGGAGCTGTTGTGCTTTCAGAAGCCTTCTCACCATCAAGGAGCACACAAAAGCAGACACACTCTGCAGCGAGGCAGAGATGTTACCTCACACAGTAAATGCTGTGAACAGAGAAGGAAGCCCAAGGAAAAGTTCAGGAAGCCACTGAGACTGTCCACTCTCTGCTGTGGAGACAAGAAAAGGCAAAAGGTGTATGGGCCTCCTTCCAGCCCTCCATACCACGTAGGTGTGACTGTGTCACACATGCACTGCACTCTCTCTGCAGGGTGGTGCTTTTTCATTGTGCTGCCAAGAGTGTTCTGCTGTGTGTTGAGAGTCTCGTGAAGGAAAAGGAGTCCTGAGCTGGGAAAAATGATCTTCACCATGGCTGTGCCAGCGTGTGTCCTGCTAATCCAGTCAGGTGGGTGTATTCATGTCCATCCTGTTGTCTCTCATGGTTTTTAGTAAGTTATTTGGAGGCGTCTACCAACAATATCATGAGGTCAGAGAGAAAAATAGAAGGGGGATGGATGTAGATATCTGAACTTTCCATTTCTTTGGAAAGACAGCAAAGATTGGGGCAATTTTAAATGCAGAGCAAGGGAGAGAAGGAAGCAAATTCCTCTGCAGACACATTTATGCCTGTGTTGCAGGTCTTGTTGGAGGTGATCCCACACAGCAATTCTTCTCTGAGATGCTAGTCAAAGCTGGACAGCAAGTGGTTCTTCCTTGCCAGTCCAGCACTAAGGAGACTGCCACCAATCTGAACTTCTTCTGGTACCGCCAGTTCCCAGGAGATACTCTGACATTTATCCTGCAAGCACATAAAACCACGGGGGATAGCAAGTACCACAGTGGCAGATTCTCTATGGTGGTCTACAAAAATAAAACAGCCCCCTTGGAAATAGCAGGAGTCTCTCTTCAGGACACTGCAATCTATTACTGTGCTCTGAGGCTCCACCTTGAGCTAAGGCAAATTTCCATTCGTACAAAATCTGTGTCACCAACAGCACAGGAGGGGTGACGCTCTCCATCCTCCAGCCCCAGCTGTGCTTTCATGCCTGAAATTATCTTCTCCTGCTTAGGTCAGCCTTTTCAACTTCTTCCATCCCAACTCCTGCCTGTTTTTCTAAAAGTTGCCATCTATGCAGAGCAGCGACTCAGACAGGCAGGACCATGGGACTCTGCAGATGAGCTGAAACATGTTTTTTCTTACTTCCTCATACAGAACATCCCAATTGCAGACATAACATCCAATTGCAGTGTCAATCCTTACCTGCACTTCCAGGGAGCTGACACTGCAGAATCCAGAGCTGCTGGGGCATCCTCTCCAAAGCCTTGACAAGGCTGTGGGCAGAACCACGGGATCCGTGTCTCTGCTTGCTTCTGGCCAGCCCTACACCTTGACACAAGAACCCAATGGACCACAGACCCTCATCTTGCTCCTCTTTTCAGAGCAGCCAAAGAAGAAAAAAGCAGCTTTTACCTTAATGCCTTCAGCACTGGGCAGGGTAACCTTCTCTGTGCTGCACATAGTTAAATGATCAGATCTTCCCACCAGCCAGAATGAAATCTGCTACTTTGAAAAATACCAATGATGAGAAAAGCTACTAAAACTTTGAAATACCTAAGCAACCAACAGCACTGCAGTCCATGAGGCAAGAGATTCTGTATATTTAATGCAGTGCCTTGAGATAATCAGATAATGAAAACTGACTGAAGACAAAAATAAAGATTATAATGATGAAAGTTTCCTCTGGATTGGGCTCACTGTTGGGTAGAGCTGGAAACTCAAAGGCAAGTTGGTTTTGGCATCCCAGAGCCCAAGTAGAACTCAGCTTGGCCTATTCTATGAGGAGAACTCCTGGAGCCATGGTGGTCCTGTTGCTCACAAGAGGTTTTCCCACCAGGAAACCTTAACTGCAGTACACTGGGAATCACCATACTGCTGGGACCTGAGGGACACAATCTTTTGTCCTGGCTAGAACAACAGAAAAAGACACCAAGAGTGCGCTGGAAATTGGACTGGTTTCTCTATATCAACCCTCAGCTTTTAGGTTCACAAGTCAGGTGAATGCCAAGGGAATAACAGGACTCTGACTGTAGCACAGCATGGGGTGAAGGTGGGTCAGGCAGACGCAACAAGGATACAGGCAGGAAAATGTGGAGAAAGTTGGAGTTTGTGAATCCACAGCAGTTCAGATTTGCAGACTTTATTGTTTCAGGGATTATTTCCCACCCTAGGAAGGATGACAAGGAGGCTTTTGTCCTGAGAGCACAAGCGGGTCTGTACAGCCCCGGCATCTCCCTACCACCATGTCCCCCTGTTCCTCTCCTGTTTCCCCTAAGTGGAAGTCACAGCAGACCCAGCCCGCTGTCCCTAGTCATCCACAGGAAAGCCGTACAGCCCAGCAAGAAAAACAGGTAAGATTTGGTTGCACGACGTGGGAAGAACGATCCAGGGCTTGAGGGATGCAATGGGGAGCTCTGCGGTGAGGAGGGAAGAGATGTAAGACAAGGGGGTAGGAGTGGAGGGAGTCGTTTCCACACTTCGCCCACAAACAAACCCACTGTCCCGCCTGGCGGGGCCGCGGCCCCGGGACCCGGGGCGGGGCTGTCGGGGCGGGCAGAGGCGCCGGCGCTGCCCCGGCGAGGCGGGGCCGGGCGGGAGCGGCCCGAGCGCGGCTCCGCTCGGCTCCTGTGCGGCTGCCGCGGGGCCGGGGCCGGCAGCGATGTTGGCGAGGCCGGGGCCGGGACTGCTGGCCTTGGCCTTGGCCTTGTGGCCGGCAGGTGAGAGCCGGGCGGGGAGGGCAGCGAGCCCGGCCCGGGGAACGAGGGACAGGGTCAAGGGAAGGCGCAAGGACAGGGGCGTGGGTAGTTGCAGCAACAGGAGCAGGGACAGAGGAAGGGACAGGGGCATGCTCTGCCCTCGGGTTCGGCCGCAATATATGCATCAGACTCAGCCCCGGGAGGGCTCTCAGGGCCTCACCCCGGGTATGGGTGTTTTCCCCCCGAGAAGCGAGGTGGGGATGTGGCTGTGTCTTGTCCAGGGGCACCGGGACGGCAGAGGAACAGCCTCGGGCTCTGGTTGCACTGCGCACGGTGCCTGTGCTCTCTCTCCGTAAGGGTGTGGGCACCGGGACACCGGGACAGCGGTGGTCGTGGTGGACACCCTCGGTCCGTGGTCGTGCCCTGCCCAATTCCTGCTCTCTCCTTCCACAGGGCTCTGGGCACAGCCGAGGCTGCAGGAGGCCGGCGGAGGGCAGCGGGCTCCCGGGGACTCTGTCACCCTCTCCTGCCACGGCTCCGGATTTACCTTTGGGTATTATGACATTTATTGGTACCGTCAGTTCCCCGGAGGCATCCCAGAGTGGGTGTCCTGCATCAGCTACTTGGGTGATGTAAAGTACGGGGCAGCAGTGCAGGGTCGGGCCACAGCCTCACGGGACAATTCCCAGTTTCAGTCGTCTCTGGTTTTGGGGGCTCTGCACCCCAGCGACTCTGCCCGCTACTTCTGTGCCATACACACAGAGACTGGAAACCCAGCTGAGCTGCAACACAAACCTCCCCGGGCCTGGCATGGGGTGTGTTAGAAGGAGTGAAGGTCAGAGTCACCAGGAGCCTGGAGTTGATGGGTCTCAGGTGTCTTACCAAGGAGTCAGATCAAAGGCAGGTGTTCCTGGCTTTAACTGCACACTGCCAGGATTCCAGTTTATTGTCAAATTAAAACAGAGTGGAATTGACTGACAACAACATCAAAAAGCATTAAAACACCTTGGCCCTGCTGAAGCTTCGCTTCATCCCAGGTTTGCCTTCAATCCCGCATTCCTGATTTCTCTCCCTCTTCTGTCCAGAAGGCACAGGGCCAGTGGGAAAGAGGTCAATTCCTACACTTCTCATATGGGTCCTTCAGAATCAGCCTGCTCTAGTCTGGCTTCTCCACGGGCTCCCCTTCCCTCAGGCCATAACCAAACTCTTTGTGAGTTTCTCCAAGCATGGAGACTCCACAAGGGGCCTGGACAACCTGCACTGGTGCTTGGTTATGCTCGCACTGTGAGGCTGCACTGTGGGTGCCATATGCCATTACTCCAAAAAGCCCTTTTACTCCTTCTTTCTCTGAGTCTTATTTCTGAAAATGATGTATTGCTGCATGGAATAATCCTTTCCTAATTTGGCATCTCCTGTCCTGACTGTTTCTCTCAGTATCTTGTCCATCCCGAGCCTGCTCACAATTGGGGCAGTATGCAAATCAGAGAAGGCCTTGATGTTCTGTCAGCATTATTGAGCAACAGCTAAAACATCCCCCTGCCTGTGCCATCAGCAGTACTATTAAAAAAATTTAACTTTATCCCACTGAAAATTAGTGCAGCTTTTTGAGCCGCCTCAGGTTCCATTTCTTCAGCCTGCTGAGGTCCCACTGGGTGGCAGCAAAAACCTGCTGTGTAACAGCCCCTCGTACTACTCTTGTTTCATTAAAGAATTTGCTGGGGTTCATCTTTATTTCCATCTTCCTAAAGATGGCTAAAGATGCTAAACAGGGCTGGACCCAACACTGACCCCTGTGGTACCTTGCTAGACACTGACTTCCAACTAGACCTCATGCCACTGATCACAACTTTTAGGGATCCTCTGCCTGTCCATTGTTCTGTCCAGATCACCATCTACACACTCCGTTGAGATTTTATCAGCCTCTCTTAGGAGGACCTTATTTTGAAGGACAGTGTTGAAAGCCTTCCTGAAGCCAAGGTAAACAATGCACACTGCTCTCCTCTCATCTACAAAGCCAATCATTTCAGCATAGAAGTTCATTATCAGCACTGTCAAGTGTGAGTTCTCCTTGGTGAGTCCTGCAAACATTCTTGTACTTCATGTCCCTGGAAATTATTTCCAGGATTAGGTGCTCCATCAGCCTCTCAGGGCTTGAGGGAAGCTCCCTGGGTCCTCTTTCTTGTTCTTCTTGCAGGTAGTGACATTTGCTTTCCTCCAGCAGTCTTTGGGTACCTCCCTAAAACACCATGATCATTCAAAGGTTATTGAGAGCCTCCTTTCTCCAGACTATTCCCCTTACCTGAATTCCTGGAGACCCTCCCTGATGCAGGACGTTTTGCCCCAGGGGGCGCTGGTCTCTATAAAGCTAGAAGGTATTGCATTAATTCCTCAGAGTAGAGAACTATTTTATTAACATCCCGGGAAAGGTGATAGGAAAATAGAAAATATTACATTTGGGGTGATGCCGGAAAAACCTCAATGTCACAGCCTAAGGGGGGGACTCTACTCAGGACAGAAAAGATGCACAGATACCCACCCTGATGATGTTCTATACTGTTGCAGTATTTAGAATTTCGGCAGGGTTTTCATAGAAGTACTGAGGCATCAACACCTTTGAAATGGCTCCCAGAGCAAGAAACAGGGACAGCGATGGAGGAGCACTGGTAGCCCCAGGAGAGCAGCCTTCATCTCCCGTGGGGCCTCCGCTCCTGTGCCTAAGCAGCTGCAAGGGTCCCTACTCGAGCCCCGGTTATCCTGAGTTCCCCCTCCCCTGCGGCCCCGGGGCCCGGGGCGGGGCTGTCGGGGCGGGCAGAGGCGCCGGCGCTGCCCCGGCGAGGCGGGGCCGGGCGGGAGCGGCCCGAGCGCGGCTCCGCTCGGCTCCTGTGCGGCTGCCGCGGGGCCGGGGCCGGCAGCGATGTTGGCGGGGCCGGGGCCGGGGCTGCTGGCCTTGGCCTTGGCCTTGTGGCCGGCAGGTGAGAGCCGGGCGGGGAGGGCAGCGAGCTCGGCCCGGGGAACGAGGGACAGCGACAGCGACAGGCAGGAGCAGGGACACAAACAGGGACGGGGACAAGGGCAGAGGCTGGGGAAAGGACAGGAGCGGAGGGAGCGCAGGGAACACGGGCAAAGGCCGGGGCAGACCCAGGGACAGCGGCTGTGGCTGTGCCGGGCCGATGGCACCGGGACACCGGGACAGCGCCCTCGGTCCGCGCTCGCGCCCTGCCCGATTCCTGCGCTCTCCCTCCGCAGGGCTCCGGGCACAGCCGAGGCTGCAGGAGGCCGGCGGAGGGCTGAGAGCGCCCGGGGACTCCGTCAAGCTGTCCTGCCGTGGATCCGGATTCACCTTCGAGGACTATTATATTTTCTGGTACCGTCAGGCGCCCGGAGGCAGCCCGGAGTGGGTGTCCTTTATCAGCTACCCCAAAGGCACTACAGTGGACTACGGGGCAGCAGTGAAGGGTCGGGCCGAGATTTCCCGGGATAATTCCCGATCCGAGGCTTATCTCTCTCTGCGGTCCTTGCAAGCTCAGGACTCTGCCCGGTATTTCTGTGCCCTCCCACGGGAACAGGAAATGCAGATGAGCTTTAACACAAACCTCCCGGGGCCCGGCAGAGCCTGCCTTAGATATCGGGAAGGTGATAGCTGCCAGGGGCTGGAGCTAATGGGTCTCAGGGTGTTTCCGTGAAGTCTGGTGCCATCAGTGTGCACCACAGCCGTTCCTGGCCTTTACTGCACACGGCAGGGCTTCTGATTTATTGTCAATATGATTTAGAGCAGAACTGTGAGCAATTACAAATTGTCTTGCTCCCACTTTATCCCTGTTTGCTGCCAGGCTCATCCTGAAATCTGCATTCCTAAATTCTCTGCCTCTTCTCTCCAAAAAGAAGGACACACCAGGAAATAAAGATATGGGATAATTTTTAACAATGAATCACTGGTCTTCATCTCTACTGCTTCCTGTTCCCTTCCTCCCTCAGTCTGCAGTCCAGTGGCTCCAGTATGGTTCCTTCACAAGAGCTGCTGTCCTTCAGAATCAACCCTGTCCAGCCTTGGTTCTCCCCAGGCTCCACTTCCCCAGTGTCATGACCAAACAGTTTGTGAACATTTCCAATCAGGGAGACCCCAGGAGGTGTTTGAGCAGCTTGTGCCAGTGTTTGGGCACCCTCACACTGCGGAAAACCATTTCTCTCTGATGTTCAGTGAGAACTTCTTGTGATTTTGTGTTTGTGCTCACTGATAATTGTCCTGTCAATGGGCATCGCTGAGAAGAGCCTGGCCAGGTCCTCGTGTTTCTGTACACTTATGACAACCCCAACCAGCTTCTGCATCTCCCTGGTAAGCAGGGCCAGCTCTGTCAGCCTTTTTTACTTGGAGAGATGATCCATTTCAACAGATGAAAAAGAAAGAAAGCTGATTCCACTATACAGGAGAAATAAAGTGATTCTGCCCTACTTCTCCATCAATAGAAAGGTTTTTAGCAACTTCTAAGAAAACTGGTCTTTCTCTCACAGAATGATTACTTGGTAAGGCAAGCGCCATCACTCCAAATGTCCCCTTTCCTCTAGCCCCTGGGTTTAATTTCTGAGAACCACGTATTACAGTGTGGAATACTCATTTGCTCAGTTGGCCATAGTGGTGCTACAGTGTCCCATCGCAGCTTATTGCCGAAACGCAGGCACTCGCTGGCGAGACAGAAGGAGAAACAAGCGAGAATTTAAAGAGCCACGTGTCTATACCGCGCGTTGCTAACAAAGATGGAATAAAGCCTCGCACGCCGCAGTCTCACCTCTCTTCCTGCACCGCCGCCTGTCCCGCCTGGCGGGGCCGCGGCCCCGGGGCCCGGGGCGGGGCTGTCGGGGCGGGCAGAGGCGCCGGCGCTGCCCCGGCGAGGCGGGGTCGGGCGGGAGCGGCCCGAGCGCGGCTCCGCTCGGCTCCTGTGCGGCTGCCGCGGGGCCGGGGCCGGCAGCGATGTTGGCGGGGCCGGGGCCGGGGCTGCTGGCCTTGGCCTTGGCCTTGTGGCCGGCAGGTGAGAGCCGGGCGGGGAGGGCAGCAAGCTCGGCCCGGGGAACGAGGGACAGCGACAGCGACAGGCAGGAGCAGGGACACAAACAGGGACGGGGACAAGGGCAGAGGCTGGGGAAAGGACAGGAGTAGAGGGAGCGCAGGGAACACGGGCAAAGGCCGGGGCAGACCCAGGGACAGCGGCTGTGGGCCGGCGCTGGCGGCTGTGGCTGTGCCGGGCCGATGGCACCGGGACACCGGGACAGCGCCCTCGGTCCGCGCTCGCGCCCTGCCCGATTCCTGCGCTCTCCCTCCGCAGGGCTCCGGGCACAGCCGAGGCTGCAGGAGGCCGGCGGAGGGCAGCGAGCACCCGGGGACTCCGTCACCCTCTCCTGCCGCGGATCCGGATTCACCTTCGAGGATCGCTCTATTCGGTGGTACCGTCAGGCGCCCGGAGGCAGCCTGGAGTGGGTGTCCTTTATCAGCTACTCCAGGATTACTAAAGTGGACTACGGGGCAGCAGTGAAGGATCGGGCCGAGATATCCCGGGACAATTCCCGATCCGAGGCTTATCTCTCTCTGCGGTCCTTGCAAGCTCAGGACTCTGCCCGGTATTTCTGTGCCCTCCCACGGTGACAGGAAATGCAGATGAGCTTTAACACAAACCTCCCGGGGCCCGGCAGAGAATGCCTTAGATGCCGAGAAAGTGAGAGTTGCCATGGGCTGGAGCCAGTTGGTCTCAAGGCTGTTTCCGTGAAGCCAGGTGCCATCAGTGTGCACCACAGGTGTTCCTGGCCTTTACTGCACACGGCAGGGCTTCTGATTTATTGCAAATTTGATTAAGGGTAGAATTCTGTGAAATTAGAAAATGCCTTTCTCCCACTTTATCCATCTTTCCTGCAAGTCTCATTTTCAAAGCTGCATTCCTAAATTCTCTGCCTCTTCTCTCCAAAAAGCAAAGAGACAACAGGAAATTAGTTGTGGGATAATTTTTAACAATGAATCCCTGGTCTTTATCTCTACTGCTTCTTGTCCTCTTCCTCCTTCTTGTTCCTTTCCTCCTTCTTCTCACAGAGGTGGCCCTGTTTCAATAGCTGTAAAACAAAGAAACCTGAGTCTGCGAGAGATGATGAATAAATAATTTGCTCCCTACTTCTCCATAAATAGGAAAGTTTTAGCCATTTCTAAGAAAAATGGTTTTTCTCTCACAGAATGATTACTTGGTAAGGCAAGCGCCATCACTCCAAATGTCCCCTTTCCTCTAGCTTCTGGGTTTTATTTCTGAGAACCACGTATTACAGTGTGGAATACTCCTTTGCTCAGTTGGCCATAGTGGTGCTGCTGGGTCCCATCACAGCTTATTGCCGAAACGCAGGCACTCGCTGGCGAGACAGAGTGAGAAAAAGAAACGGCCTCTGAGCAAGAGTTTAAAGAGCCTCATGCCTAAAATGCTCTTTGCACACAAAGAAGGAATAAAGCCTCGCACACCGCAGTCTCACCTCCCTTCCTGCACCGCCGCCTGTCCCGCCTGGCGGGGCCGCGGCCCCGGGGCCCGGGGCGGGGCTGTCGGGGCGGGCAGAGGCGCCGGCGCTGCCCCGGCGAGGCGGGGCCGGGCGGGAGCGGCCCGAGCGCGGCTCCGCTCGGCTCCTGTGCGGCTGCCGCGGGGCCGGGGCCGGCAGCGATGTTGGCCGGGCCGGGGCCGGGGCTGCTGGCCTTGGCCTTGGCCTTGTGGCCGGCAGGTGAGAGCCGGGCGGGGAGGGCAGCGAGCCCGGCCCGGGGAACGAGCGACAGCGACAGGCAGGGAGAGGGACGGGGGCAAGGATGAGCAGGAACATGGGGAGATGCAGATGGGGCAAGGAGGTTTTGTCACCGTGCGGGTTCTGTCACCGTGCTGTGGCCGGGGCCACCGGGACACCGAGACAGCGCCCTCGGTCCGCGCTCGCGCCCTGCCCGATTCCTGCGCTCTCCGTCCGCAGGGCTCCGGGCACAGCCGAGGCTGCAGGAGGCCGGCGGAGGGCAGCGAGCGCCCGGGGACTCCATCACCCTCTCCTGCCACGTCTCCGGCTTCACCTTCGAGAATCATTATATTCGGTGGTACCATCAGGCGCCCAGAGGCAGATTCGAATGGGTGTCCTGGATAAGCCATTACTCATCACAGAGTCAGTTTGGGTCAGCAATGGAAGGTCGAGCCAGAGCCTCCAGGGACAATTCCCACTCTGTGGCATCTCTCAGTCTGCATCTCCTCTGTCCTGGGGACACTGCATGCTACGTCTGTGGTGTTCGCACAGAGACACAAATCCAGCTGAGGTTGAACACAAACCACCTGTCAGCATCCCAGCTCTCTGCCTCCGAGCTGGAAGAGTCCTGTGTTTCCCAGATGTTCAGGGTTGCTGTAGACACAGCACAGAGTTTTCAAATGCTTGATTCTAACAGGGACATCCTACCTTTTGCTTTCCCCAAATGAGCTCTAACGTTTATGTTAATCTTCTTGGCATGTGTCATGCCAACTAACTTCTCTCTCTCCCTAACTACTTCAGCTTTGAAGCAGTTTTCCTGTTTCCCTTGGTTTCCAGTATTACAGGTATCCAGTCCAAATGGTCAGGTGTGTGAATAGTCCTGCTGTGGTTTTGGACACAGTTCATGTCCACTCAGTCCAGCCCACGGGTTTTGCTGCCTGAGGGGTGAGCAGGGGAAATGGGGAATTCTAGAGGGTCATTTGGGAGCTCAGTGGGAGAATGGGGAAGGCTGTATGTGTCTCTCCCAGATCTGAGATTCTACAGGGAGCAAGGGCTTTTGAGCAGATGCAGCTGCTGGATCCTGGACATGACAAGCAGAACCACAGGGACATGGTGGAGTAGACTGATTGCTTAGGCTGTTGCTTTTTGTTTACCCTTGTCTCCTGGGGCTGCAGGTGGCCTTTCTCAGGTGAAGATAGAGGCCTCAGGCCCTACAGTAGGGAAGATCTCAGAGTCTGTCTGGCTTACCTGCCACATCTCTGGTGTAGCCATCACCGATAGCAACTACGCGTGGGACTGGATCCGGCAGACTCCTGGCAAAGAGCTGCAGCACCTGGTGATGCAGTATCCTTTCACAGGACTCCAGCACATCGCTTCCTCCTTCCAGAACCAAGTCAACAGCTCTGCAGACCCCTCCAGGAACCAGCTGTGGCTGCAACTGCTCTCACCAGCAGCTGCAGACACAGCCACCTATTTCTGCAGCATGAGAGAACTTGAGAAGGGCACAGTGCTTGAAATGCAGGCAGGGCCAGGGCAGAATTGGAAAGAGGGGCTTTAATCTAGCCAGATCTTTTGTGGTTGCTGCAAGGCAAGGCTCTTCCCAGACTTCTCAAGACTAGTCTGGGCTGTCTTTTGCTGAAACAGATGCAGAGGTGCTACAGCAATAACAACAGTCTCCCACAAGCAAACCCCAAACCATTAACGTGTAACTCCTTCCTTCCTTCTCAACATCTCCCACAGGCAGAAAGAGCCAGGGAAAGAGGGTGGGGTTTTTATGTTTTGTGCTTTATTTGTTTTTTTTTTTTTTAAGAATGTGATTGGTTTTCTTTGAGTAGGGTTAATTTTCCTCATAGCAGGAATGAGACCATGTTTTGAATCTGTGCTGGAAAGAGTGTTGGTAATTCAGGGATGTTTGAGTTATTGCTGAGCAGTGCTTACATGGAGTCAAGGCCTCTTCTGCTCCTCATTCCACCCACCAGAGAGTAGCTTAGGGTGCACAGAATTTGAGAGGGAACACAGCTGGTTCAGCTCTGGCTGTCAAGGATTTGTGATGCAGAAGTTGAATATCATGAAGGATTTGATCAATGTACAACATCTCCTTTACTCTTTGACCCTCACTCCCAAGGTTTCAGTGCCTCTACACAACAAAGAATAATCAGTTTGTCTACTTTTTCCTCTTACCTAAAACACCATGAAGACTTTCTAAGGTACTAAATGACCCCAGGAACCAGTTCTAAGAGAGCAGAGGGCACATTCCTCCTGCTTCTGAGCACTGAAACAAAGGGGTAAAAGAGGACAGTGTTCAGCAAGTCAGAAGAATTTTCAGAAATGCTTTGATATAACATGAAAATACTGATTCTTTTCCTGCTTTCTATCCACCTTAACTCCATCAGACATTTCACAGGTGTAATCTCCAAGTTCTCATTTACAACTCAGCGTCTCTGATATTATTTGAGATCCTTCCTGGAAAGCCATATGGTGTTTCTTCATGTGGTGCATTGGGTCTTAAACCACTGAAGATGTCATGTGACTGCCTGTATAATCCAAAATTCTGTGTAGTGGAACAGAGACAGTTTTTACAAGGAAGCAGATCACTGTGTACAGGGGCCGGAGTACCACAATGATATAAACAGCATAGGGACCTGTACAAAAACAAAAGAGGAGAAAAAGGTGAGATATTTTGGGAGAGAAAGGAGATGGGTGACTCTAATAATTAATGAGACAGATAGAACATTCTTTGTATAATGCCTTTTACCCTGGAAAGATAAAAGAGTTCAAGGGGATTCTAAAAGTGGGAAGTTGAAAATTCTATACTCAATCAAGCTTTTTGAAATAATTGAAATCACTCAACAACTCAATATTTTATCCTTTTTCAGTTTTGGAATTAAATGTACTTCTGGATCTTCTCATGGACTTGCACCCATAGATAATTAGAAAAAATATCTGGCTTTCCATCTCTTGATTAGCAACACTTTTGAACACCACGAGGAAGGAGTGAGTTATTGCAATAAGTCTTAGCAGTGTGAGGACAGATAAGCTTTTATTTGGACCAGGGACGACTCTCACAGTTCTACCAAGTAAGTGACATTTCTTTATTACTAAAACTTCATTTAAAATTGAGGAGTAGGTGGACAAAGGAGTTTAATGGTTTGGGTTCACTGAAAGGATTTTCAGCTGCAACAATCCCTTGAATGCACTCCCTCTCCAGCCTGGCTTTCAAGCCAAACCCTCAGCTTGGATCTGCTCAGGAAGGTTTCCCAGGAACAACTGGGCTGACTCTGCACAGCACCATTATTCCATGATCCCCAAACACCAGCAGGGCACTGCTTAGCATGTGATAACTTATTCCCACTTTGGGCAGCACTCTGGCCCAAATTTACTGTCCAGTGTCCAATTCTCCAGTGGGCTTGCACTGACTGACTTGGGGCAGGAATGCAGAGCTCAGTGAGGAGCTCCCAGCATGAGGAGTTGTGAGACAGATCGGTGACTCCTGGTTGGAGAAGTTCTGGTTTGACACTGGCAGCACACTGACAGTGTGCCCAGGTAAGGAATTCCACTGCCCTGGGGACAGAGCAGGGAGGAGGTGAAATAGCCTTGGGTTTAAATTCTCACAAGTGCCTCATATCCAAGAGCTCCTGGAATGGAAGACAATTGGCTGCCAAGTTGTGTGAGTTCTGAAAAGAGCAATGTGGGGAGTAGGGATTATAAGAAGCCTTGCTTATTCCTATCTTTCTTTGGAATTCCATTATGTGCAAAAAAGGTACGTCACCCCAAGCAAATTTATCATTCTGACGAAAGACCTATCTCTCCATGCTGCTTAAAGATTTTTTTTCTAGCTAATGTCAGGATATTTTCAGAGCTGCACAGAGATTCTGGTATTATCTTTGACGGTAAAAGATGCTGGGCCTGAAGTATCAGACTCCCTTTTGATCCTGCTGAAATACTCAAGAAGTTGAAGCCAAAGTTTCCAGGATGTGAGCAACCTCCCCCTTTTGGTTTTGAATTCATTTGGGAGATACTAATATGCATTTCAAGGTGTTTACAGCACAAATACTTTACTATCCAATCTTTTTCCAATTCCCCAAATCAAAATGACACAAAATAACAACCATTAGTGTCACGGTGGGATCCTCCAGGCATATTGAGGTCTCTGTTAAGGACAGAGGAGGTTTTCCTTTTGGTACTGTTTGGTTTATTCCAGATTAATCATTCATTAAAAATGCTAAGGCCCATTACTTTCTGGAATACAGGGCTCCTCCTGTGACTTTGTAAGACAAAAGTGAAGGAGGAGTACAATTTTTTGTTCGAATAAATTTTCAGAACATAAACCACAAATCCCTTTTCAGAATCAAGCAGTGGTAGGAATTCATGGCTGTACTGTCAGGAAATGCTAACTAGTGGGACTCGGGTGAGCCTTCTGGGGTCAGATAAAAGAAATCATCTGCTCTCTGAACTATAATTGCAGTGTGTACATTATTGCTTGCTGATGATCCTGCCCAGGAGCTATTGCAGAGAAGCAGCCTGTTTGTGTTCTGTCTGTTTGGGAAGCCTGGAGAGGAGACCACATGAAAAGCCTTTCAAGGCCTTCTCAGAGAACACAGAATGCACAGGACTGACAGGCTCTGGCCAAGCCTGGTACAACAGATGGGAAGGAAATGTGTGGGGGAAGAATAGCAAAGTGAGCCCTTTTTGATTTACCCATTTTAACTGTGTGTTACTGCTGCTCTTGTCTTTGGGGATGGAACTCAACTGACCATGGTACCAAGTAGGTATCCTTTATACATTACCATTTTCTGAGCTGCTACTCTTTAATTTTCCCCCTTTGCAAATATTTTATTCCCCTTAAAATTTATACAGACACTCATTCATGTTTTTCAGTCACTAATTTGACTTTCTATGTGTTATCTTTTGCATGCAACTAGACAATTTATATGTAAAAATATTCTTACTCCACTTCTCAGTGTTGCAAACAACTTGAATTCCACAAGAGAAGTTCTGTCTGCCAACATTCTGAATTTCTTTGGGATATATCTATCTACTTATTCAGGCTTCTTAATAAGATTGCCATAGTCATTGTTGGGTTTAAAGTCACACTTGGACTGTCTAAAGTGAAATAAAGTGTCTGTGGAAATTGGCATGCAAGTTCCTAAGAATATCTATTGTGTCAGAGTTAAAAATACAACACTGATAGCAGAGAAGGGTACAAAAGCAAAAAATGAAATCTTATGCAACATTTCTGTACTAGTTTAATCTTAATAAGTTGTTCAGAGGTTGGATTCAACTGAACTAGTCAAACCAAGTTAATGTGTTTGATTTCTGTGGGGCGTCTGGGAGGGAGAGTAGAATAAAAACAGTATTCATTTATGTCTCATGAATATGCAAGACAATCCAGATAGAATCGTTATGTTTTGGAATTAAATGCCTGAGAAAGCAGAATAACTGGGCTCTGGGAGTGGCATTCATCAAAGTTCCCCTATTGTTTGTAGACCCATTATAAAATCAAGGGTTCATTTACAAGCACAAGCTTTGGCAAAAGGTAGCTGGTAACCTGTGGGATTACATCTCCTATTAAATATGCCAGACATACCCGTTTCTGTCTTTGATTTGATCTTTTGGAAGAAGCAGCAAGAAATAAAGACAACAAAAGGCGATCTCTAA